>NC_091470.1:62495963-62815508 GCF_036971445.1 Narcine bancroftii
GCCCATACTAAAGCTTTCCAATTTATCTCCATCAATCCTACACGACCTTATGTTTTCTCACAGACCATCAAGTTCACTTTCTAAGTAGTTCTTTACTGTTGCAGGTATTAACTCAAAGACGGAGACTTGGAGATTTGCTTCACGAGTTTATTAACATGACATTTCTTTTTACTAAATTATTTACAAAAGGAAAACCATTCCAAATTTCTTCCCACCTTTAGTTTTGTATCCATATGCTCCCATCACTGTACATTGCTTTATTCATTTCTTTTTGTACTATCACCACCACTGAGGCATCTTGTCGTTTCTCCTGCTCTGTTGTTTGAAGAGCTTCCCCTTGGTCTCAACCTATTGATGCCTTGTAACAGAATTACTCTAGATTGTGTTGTGGTCCTTCACCACAGTGCTCTCGCCTGAGCCGCACCAAGCCTCAGTGTGTCCCTCAGCACGTACTCCTGCAGCTAATTGGCAGAATTCATGCTCTGATATCTCCGTTTGCTGTAAGACCAGCAGGCAGACTAAAATGTGTCTTTCACCCAGTTGATGGTCTTCCAGCAGTTGAGGACGTATGACTCTGTGTGCATTCATGAGAGCAGCCTGTAAATCTGAGAGTCCTCTGCCACCCTGCTGCTGGGGATGAACCGTGACAAGAATCCTTGCATCCTTTTCTAAACACTCTTACTGAATCTGAATTCTGCAAGAAGTGAGCAACTGTCTCCACTCCACCGCAGTCATCTCAGGGACTATGTGCGCGGTTGGGAATGTTCCGGTTTTACAGGAAAGATCTGACTGGGAGGGCTCCTCTCATCACCATCCATGGCGTCCAGGTGCTTAAATTGGGAGCACTGGCGATGAAGTATTATGCCAGATGGCCTGGACGGTCTGCTCCAGGACCCACCCCACCAGGTCCATCCAGTCCTCATCTTTCAGTATCTGCAGGATCTTCTGTGCTGAACATTGCCTGATGGTCTTATGGTCGAAGGTGTTTGTCTGGAAAATATTTTCTATGAAAGGTATGTCATGTGGTAAAGTCCAGCTGACTGGAACATTGAGTGGGAACGATGCCAGGCCCGTCCTTTGCAATATCTAGGACAGTAGTTTTTCAGCATGTAGTGGTACTTGGTGCCTTCGTATTTTGGGTGAAAACACAGCCTGATGCAGCCATTCATGAAGCTGGTCACCAGGATCAGGGCCACATTGGGTATGCCTCTTACCCCTGTTTGGTGACTTGCACATGGTGACCCTGTGGATCCTTTCCATCTTGGATCCTCATATGAACCAGAAGACTACTGTGGTGACTGCCAGGACGTAGGTGCTGGGGATGGGCCACACCTGCTCCATCAAGAGAACCTCACACCTAATGACCAGGTTCTTTTCTATTATTGAGAGGGAGTGTCATGCCTACAGACCTAATTTCTGGTGAATCTTTGTAAACTATCCCAACCAATTTTTATTACATGCCTCAGCCCCTCCAAACTTGATAACCCATACATTGAAGCAGTCTGGTCTGACTCTGAAAGGGATGTTTGACTGGTCAGACCAGTTAGTGAAGAGCATTGCCTCACTCTTGTTCCAATTTACCATGGTGCCCGATGCAGACTCAAAATGGCTGCAGATGCTGATCAGTCTGCGGAACGTTCTCATGTCTGATCAGAATACAGTGTCAAAATCCATGAAGAGGGAGGCCTTGACTTGAGTCCCTCCATTGCCTGGCAAGGTTACTCCTCCCTGATGGATTTAGTGAAGAGCTCCGTGCAGCACACAAAAATGAATGGACGGAGTGAGCAACCCGGCCTGACTCCAGGTGATGGGGAAGTTTCCCACCCCTTTATTTGGCCTGCGCTACCAATGTCTGCACAGTTTAATCCAGTTTCAGATTCCTTCCCCCAAAGCCCATTTTGGAGAGCAGGTCCACCACGTTCATTTGCAATATTTGGTTGAAAGCCTTCTCATAATCCAAGCTGACCAGAAGGTGTCCACCCCACTGTCCTGCAGATAGGCAATGGTATCTCTGAGGAGTGCAAAAATATGACAGATGCTCTTGCTTAGAACCATGGCCTGGGTGAATCACTTGCCTTGTGGCAGACTTGACACGATTAGACAGGATTTTGTAGTCAATGCTTAACAATGATATGGGTCTCCAAATCCTGATATCCTCCTCCTCCCCCTCTTGTTTGAAGATGAAGGTGATGATGCCCTTCCTCATGGAGTCTGGCATGCATACTTCCAGCATACCTGGGTCCTGGCCCACCCAGTCCCACAGAGCTATGTACAACTTAGGCAGTTGTCATAGCTTCCGGGAGTTTTACTCAAGCCGAACAAATGAATGGAGCCTGTCACCTCTCCTGGGGTAAATGGCTGGTCCACTTGTTGTCATCTAAGACGTCCATGATAGAGTACAGGAAGTTTTGGAATGCTGTTCTCTTTGTAGTCTTAATGATGCCCAGTTAGGCATAAAAGGATCTACTAATCCTCTGTATACCTTGATGTGATTGAGCCATCCTCTTCATTGAACCTTTTGGAAAAAGAATTGTGAGCAATTCTCATCCTGCTCCACTGTGGAGAATCTGGATTGAAAGATGATCTTGGAGGTCTCCGAGGTGGACAGCACACCTTGCTGGCTCTTCACCTCTTTTAGTTCTTTTCACATCCACCCCTCTCAGCTGCAGAAGAAGGAGTTGCTGCAGGTCAGTCTGGAGTTGGCTTAATTCCCTCTACCTCTATGTTGCATTTTAAATACCCTTGAAGATAAAGTACCTCTTCATGTTCTCCCTGGTTGCTTCCCAAGTCTTCACTGGGGAGACAAAGAGAGTTTATGGTTCTCCAACCAGCATGCTCCTTCGCTAGTTCCTCTATAGACCCTGGGGTCAGCAACTTCTCATTCTGCTTCCATATTCCCCTACCCATCTTCTGGTCCTCCTGTAGATGACAGCAGGTGCAAAGGAAGCAGTGGTCAGAGAAAAACACACTGCTCCGAAGGGGTCAACCACCAGATCCTAATGCTGGAGGGCTTTAAATGATCCGTTAAAGCAGCCTCCGGTGTTTATAATTGAAATCCTGCAACCTCGGGGTCTGTGCCCAAGAGAGTGGTGCCTGTGCTCAGCAGTGAAATGAGGGGTTGCAGACTCTGTGGACTGGCACAGAGCACCAGAAATGGGGAGAACACCCCCCAATCCCTGTTCACCCTTCCCCCACAGGTGAAGTGGAGGAGATGACCCTACAGGACAATAACTACAGCAGTGGACCAGCGAGAGGCTCAGTGGCTGAAGGATCTATACAGACAGCAGGCAACATGGTTGGGGAACCCGCATGGGATGCGGGCTGCTGGAGACTTGTATCAGAAGTGAGATTCAAGAGGGTGCTAAGGGCAGGAAGGGTGAAGTCTTCCTGATTGTTTGGATCTTGAGCTCAGGTTGCTGATTAATCAAACTGGGGTTTGTGTTGGCTGCGGAGGATATGAGTGTGCTGGAGGCAAATCCACGGACACCCAGTGGACTCTGAAAGGGAACTCTCCTTTGCCTCTCTCTCTCTCTCTCCCTCTTTTAGTAAGGGGTGCTGGATGACACTAATGGTAACTCTTTTCTGCCCTATGGCAGACAACAGGCCATTTCAAGTAACATTACATGTTTTGAAAATTTTTCAAATTTAAATTCAAAATTTTAAATGTAGATACAGAGAGCATGGCTACAGGCCCTTCTGGCCCATGTGCTAGTGCCGCCCAATTACACCCAATTGACCTACGCCCCCAGTACGATTTTGAATGAGGGGTGGAAAATGGAGTGCCTGGGAGGAAACCTCTGTAGACATGAGCAGACTGTACAAACTCCTTACAGACAGACGGGATTTGAACCCTGGTGCTGGTCGCTGGTCTAGCCGAGACCAGATTGGCCCATCAAATCGTGATGAGGTGAACTGCAGTTTCGCACATCTGTGCATTCATCAGGAGTCTGAAGGAGTTATTCAGATTGCTGTCAGCCATACTGACAACCCATGGGACCACCATTGCGACTACCTCCAAGAGCAGCTCACAATATAACATAACATAACATAAACATATAACATAACAATTACAGCATGGAAACAGGCCATTAGGCCCTTCTAGTCCACACCGAACCAAACACCCCTTTCTAGTCCCACCTCCCTGCACAATGCCCATAACCCTCCATCTTCTTCTCATCCATATACCTGTCCAACCTTTTCTTAAATAATACAATTGACTCTCTCCACTCTGTTTATATCCTTCCTATAATTAGGCGACCAGAACTGCACACAGAACTCCAAATTAGGCTGCACCAACGTCTTATACAATCTCAACATCACCTCCCAACTCCTATATTCCATGCAATGATTGATAAAGGCCAGCATACTAAAAGCCTTCTTCACCACCCTATTCACATGAGTTTCTACCTTCAGGGAACGATGTACAGTTACTCCTAAATCCTTCTGCTCTTCTGTATTCATCAATGCTCTCCCATTTACTACGTATGTCCTGTTCTGATTCTTCTTACCAAAATGAAGCACCTCACAATCAGCATTAAATTCCATCTGCCATTTTTCAGCCCACTTTTCTAAGCAGCCCAAATCCCTCTGCAATCCTTGAAAACCTTCTTCATTATCCACTATTCCACCTATCTTAGTATCGTCTGCATATTTACTAATCCAATTCACCACCCCATCATCTAGATCATTAATGTATATAACGAACAACAATGGGCCCAATACAGATCCTTGAGGCACACCACTGGTCACCGGCCTCCAACCTGACAGACAATTATCCACTACCACTCTCTGGCCTCTCCCTTTCAGCCAATGTTCAATCCATTTGACTATCTCAAAATTTATACCTAAAGACTGCACCTTCTTAACTAACCTTCCATGTGGTACCTTATCGAAGGCCTTACTGAAGTCCATATAGACAACATCAACTGCGCTACCCTCATCCACATTCCTAGTCACCTCTTCAAAAAATTCAATCAGATTGGTCAAACATGACCTTCCTCCCACAAATCCAGTTGAGTGCTCCTGATCAGACCCTGTCTATCCAGATGTTTATAAGTACTATCTCTAAGAATTTTCTCCATTAATTTACCTACCACAGACGTCAAACTTACAGGCCGATAGTTGCCAGGCTTCCTCCTTGAACCCTTTTTAAATAACGGAACCACATGCGCAATGCGCCAATCCTCCGGCACTATCCCCATATCTAATGACATTTGGAAAATTACCGCCAGAGCCTCTGCTATTTCCTCCTTCACTTCTCTCAATGTCCTGGGGAAGATCCCGTCTGGTCCCGGAGACTTATCCACCTTTATATTCTTCAAAAGCCTTAAAACTACACCTTTTGTAATCTCTATATTCCCCATATTTACCCAATTTGCTCTTTTTATCTCACATCTCCCAATATCCTTCTCCTTAGTGAATACCGAAGAAAAGAAACTGTTCAATATCTACCCCATTTCTCTAGGCTCCACACACAGTTTTCCGCTCTGATTTTCTAAGGGACCAATTTTGTCTCTAGCTTTCCTCTTACCATTAACATATTTGTAGAACTCTTTTGGATTAGTTTTCACCCTGCTTGCCATAGTTTCCTCGTACCTTCTTTTAGCTTTCCTAATTCCTCTCTTAAGATTCCTCTTACATTCAATGTATCTTTCAAACATCTCCTTAACTCCATGCTTCCTATATCTAATGTACGCCTCCCTTTTTCTTCGAACCAAGTTCCCAATATTCCTTGAAAACCACGGCTCTCTCAAACCTTTTGCCCCTCCTTTTAACCTAACAGGAACATAAAGCTTTTGCACTCTCAAAATCTGATCTTTAAAAGACTTCCATCTCTCTACTACATCCTGCCCATAAAACAAATTGTCCCAATGCACACCCTGCAAGTCCTTTCGCATCTCCTCAAATCTAGCTTTTCCCCAATCAAAAACCTCAACCCTTGGCCCTGACTTCTCTCTTTCCATAATGACATTGAAGCTGATGCCATTATGATCACTGGACACGAAGTGCTCGCCAACACTAACCTCCGTCACTTGACCCATCCCATTTGCCAACAGTAGATCTAACACTGCTCCTTCTCTGGTCGGCACCTCTACATATTGTTGTAAAAAACTATCTTGCACACATTTCACAAACTCTAACCCATCCAGTCCTTTCACAGAATGTGTTTCCCAATCTCTATGTGGAAAATTAAAATCTCCCATAATTACAATCCTGTGCTTATCACAAATATCTACTATCTAATCCTGCTTGAAAGTCACAGTTGCCTTAACTTTGGCAATAGGAGGTGTCTGATGATTTTTTTTGGATGAGTTAACTTAATCAGTCTTTTACCATACAAGTTTTAACGAGATTAATTCCATCAATCTTATCAAAACCCAGGATCAGTCATTTAACATGCTTAACAATCTACAGAAGTAACAGCAAATACATCATGTCTTGTTTATTGGACCTCTTGGCACTCTGCTTATTACTGAAGGTTGCTCTCAGCTCGCATTAGATAGTTTTAATTTCAACTTGCTTATAAAAGTCAAGTATGCCATCTTGCATGAGGCAGGGTTAACCCTTTCTACCACATTCACTTTCCAACCCATTCACTGGCCACTGCTCACTCCTCTCCTCACACACGCTCATGGAAAGGGGCATGTTCATCAGATAAATGTCTGACCTTCATTCATTCTCTGGTTTGCTCTTGAGGAAATAGCCACCTCAAATTGTGTGGCTCACTGATATAGGAAAGACACAGGAGGTAAGTGGCACATCTGTGTCCCTCAGAACCGGTGATGAAGAGTCTGAGAATTCACAGTCAATTTGTGCTGGAACTAAAAATATCTCTGTTGTTTAATACAAGGGAATTGAAAGCTAAATTAGGCATTATACCTCAGTGATATGAATTAATTAGTATTTGTCTCCTTTGTTAAAGAACGGTATGCTGTACCTAATTCAGAGAAGGTTTAGTAGACCAACGGTTGGAAGTGGGGAAAGCGTGCATTCACTGTGATTTAGAAGAGTGAGAGAGAACTTGATTGATCCACCTGAGGAATCTTGACAGGACAGATGTGGAGATGATGGTTCCTCTTGTGGATGAACATAGAACAAGGGTCAATGTTTAAAAACAATGGTTATTTATTTAAAACCTAGATACGGTTCCAATTGTTTTTCTCTCAGAGAATGTTTGGGCTCTATTCATCAAAGTATTTGAAGATTTCTGTGGTTGAAGAAAATAGATTCTTGAGAAACAAAGGTGAAAAGTCACTACAAGGCTGAGGTTACAATTGGATCAGCCCTGATCTCACTAAATGGCAGAACATACTCAATGATTTAATTGCCAATTTGAATTTTTGTGAGTGAGAAAAGGAATGTTGGAAATGAAGGTAGTTTTTATTAATTCTGAGTAACAGACCTTTATTGATCTTTGAGTACTGGGAGGTCCTCCAGATGTATATATGCAATTGAAGAGAATTTGAGGGCTTGTATGACGATAAATCAGGTTGACCTGTAACTCTCACCACTCTGTTCCTGGGATTTGTCTGCAGGATTTTTCTTAGATGATCAAAATCCATCAAAGTTTTGATTGTCTGGTCCACTTGTGTCTTTGCTCTCTCCCTTTAGAATGTTAAATTACCATCAAAGCACCAATAAAACATTAAGACAGCTACGAAGAAGTTTGCTGCATCCCTTGATGGACCATTTCTTCTGTTGCGCACTAACTGACACAAAATCCTATAGGGTTGATAAAATTTTCCTTATTCTGTGGCTGTGTTCAGACTGCCTTGTGCATGCTGTTGGTGGCACACTGTGTCTATATGGGAACCCATCAAGGCAGGGAATTGTGAGCATCTGTTTCTACCTCAGCTAATAAGCCACCCACAAGCACTGACAAGTTCAAAGTTCAGATTTATTTCATACACTTTAGAAATACATTTGAATTTTTGCTCCTCTTGGAATCAGAGGGAAGCAGTGAAATTCTGAGAGCAATAGGCTAAGCCACAGCAGTATTTGATTATGGAAGCTACAGATACTTGTAAGCAGATATCACATCAATCTGTGCCTGTGGCATTGCTGATCCTATCACTGGCGACATTTAGATAAGAAGTGATTCTTCTCCTGCACCTACCTTGCCAAACTCTCCCTGGTACTATCGGATTCCACCAGAACATGACCTTCCTGCCAAGATTGATGGGTTCACACCCAAAATGTTTACTGATGATTTCTATCCACGGATGCTGCCTTACCTGCTGAGTGATTCAGCAATTCTTTGTCTGTTCAAGATTCCAGCATCCACAGCTTTTGTGTTTCTCTAACAGCTGAATCTTGTCTGCTTGAAAGGCTCTCAAATTTGTTATAACATTGAAACTGATTTTTTTGTGGGAATTCTTTGGGGCAACCCAGTTGTGAACACCAAGATGTTACTAAAGTTTACAAAATAAAGATCTCGAAAGAAGAATAGAATAGGAACTTGAGGGAAAATAATGTTCAGTGTGCAAAGAAAACCCAAAGGAACAAGACTGACTCTGTCAACAAAGAGCTGACCTACATTTCATTCAATGAATGACACACAGAGTTCAGAATTAGATCTTTAGGCCCATCAAATCCAAAACAATCATTAACCATCCATTTACAGTTATTCCACTTTTTTGTTCTCACCACATTTTGTCTATTTTCCCTAGATGCTACCATTTGCTTGTGTTTAAGTGTCCATGTACTTTACTGCTGCTTTTACAAGTCTTGCAAGGACTGTGGGGAATAGAAAGTTACTTGGCTGAGCATAAAACAAAATGAATGTGAATAACCAAAAGGACATGATAAGAACATGTGTCTCAGAGGCAGGTGGCAATAGAAAGCAACCTCTTTATGATTAATGTGCAGCCTTGATGAGACATAATTCATGCTTTTTACATGCTGTATATGTGGTGAGGTGATGGGAATCTGCTGTGCACTTGAAGTATCTAATTTTCTTTTTGTTATAAAAATGTTGTGTTCAGCCTTTGTGCTGAGCTCATTTACTTGGGAAAATAGCTGCAGCTCTCTCTCTGTAACTGGTTATTCAAACTAAAAATGAAAGGTTTACCTTGCTTATCAGTGTTAAGACTTTTCTTACAGTTCAAGAGAAGTTTGGAAATCAGCACGGTGCAACACCTGTACTCTAGGCCAATTAACACCCTTGTCAGGGTGTGGCAGGAAACCAAAACACCCACAGGGAACTCTCACTGTCATAAGGAGAACATTTAAATCACTGAATCACAGAAGTAGAATTGAGCATTAAATGGGTTTAATCTGCAGTGGTTTTACAATTCTCTGATTCAATATCTTCACCTGTAAGTAAGCCAAAGGCAGCAGAGCTGAAAACCACCTCTTTTGGCTTGTTTTCTAAACTCCTATATTCTTGTGTATTAAAGGGCCTGTGCAATTCAATTGAAAATCACTTTATTTCCATGTTAGCCATTGCTGACCTGCCTGGCCTAATGACCTAATGGCCTAATGGCCTAATGCCTGGACCAATTCTATCAGACTGGACGGGACTGGTTAAAGCTGGAAATAATTGCGTTGGAACTAGTCTGAATTGCAATTTCACACTTGAGATTTCAGCCACTTTTGCTTCCCACCCATGTCTCCTGTTCCTGTGAATGACTATGCCTTTTCTCCCTCAATATGTTGCTCACATCATGGGCAGAAAGCTGAAACTTAAATAAACTCAAGAACCTGTAGTTAACACCCAGGCTCAAAATCGAAAGCATTTATTTTCATGCAATATTAAAATGAAACATCAAAATGATTGAAAGTTCTACATGTTTCCTATTTGAATCACTCTGGGATTTTTTTTTTAGTCAGCTATTATCTGCTGACAAAAGGAATGGAACATTTGGAAAATAGTATCAATCTTGCAAGTAAATGGGAATCAGAAAATGTACTTCAGGCTGCATAATGCAACTAAACATTGTAAAATTATATGGATTCTGACTTCAGTTCCAACATCTTGTTATGTTTTGGACAAAAATTTTTTAAAAATATTTAGCGATTGATTACAAAGAGGTTATGTGAATGTGCAGTAACCACAAAGGGGCAGAATGTTTCAAAAAAAGGGCAACTTATTCATTAAGTCCATAAAAGCTCAATGGAAGTGCGAAATAACTGATTTAAGAATAGAAAATCTATAATGTCATTATTCAGGACTTTTGCTTTTAAAATATTAATATGGAATTTTAATCTAATATTGTTCAGAGACTATCATATATCTTTAGATGGATCAATATGATTCATTAACAATGGAATTTTAAATCTAAGTTTTAGGTCTAAGTGATCTAAAAAAAAAAACTGTAACAGGTTTATATTGATGCATTGCAAGGTTAGTTTAAAAAAAATCAGGGAGAATCACCCATGCAATTCAACGTGATTCAGTCCTGCATTGAAATACAGGTATTTATTACAATATATCGCTCATGAAAAAAATATATATTTATCCTTTGGACACCACAAATATTTTTTTTCAATGTTATCTGCAAATAACTATGTTCATAATTCAAAAACCACTCGACCAGAAGAAATTGCAAAATCAGGTAGAGCAATATGCAAGGGCCACAAAAAATGGCGCTGTGTATTTTAATCACACGTTTGTCCCCCACATCAATGTGAATTGTGAAAAAATAAACCTACGATCAGTTTTCGAGCACATTGCTAATCAATCACGTGTATTTTACTTTTTGACAGGCTTTGAATCAATTGATATTTGTGGGTACAAACTAGAGACCAATACATTTGCTGAGGTTTAGGAGTTTCATTGAACTCAAGCACAGCCAATTTAAGTCAATTAAATCCAAACTAGAAATTATAGCGCTGAATCAATTATCTCCTGCAAAAGCCAAAGAAGCAAGAGAATCATGGCATTATTTTACCATTACTATGGACAATTAATAATTGGCTATTCAGGCTTCTACAATCAATGTCATATCTAATTCTTCCCTTTTGTACACGTGTAACTTCCAACCTGTCCTTCTTCATTGTCTTCGCATACCACGGTCAAGGACAGTTTCTTCCATATTACTTACTATCAGACTATTGAATGCTCTTCTTATCAGTAAAATGATGCTGCCTTTGCTCTGTTTTTCCTTGAACTTTTTTTCTCTGTGATACTATTTTCTACACATTTGTTTTATTTTGAACCAGTGGTTGAACTCAAGAATAGGTTGACTTTACTGGATGGCACACACAATTTATTACTGTATCTCAGTGCACATGACAATGACCAATGAACAACTATTTGCATTTGAGAAGGCACCTGATACGCACTACTAGAAGCTAAGAGTATATTTGTAAGGCATAAGGAGGAGACTGAATATTGGGAATTTTTGTGTTAAAATCACGAACCACATCAACTGACTGATGATAATAATTATCTCGGCCATCTATATAAACTAAATTATCAGCCATTAATGAAAAAAATTACAAGATGACTTAGAGCACTGGAAAGACTTACCACTAACACTGATAGGAAGGATAAACTGTATTAAAATGAACATCTTCCCAAGGATACAATACCTATTTCAATCATTACTAATTCACCTAACAGAGAAATTCTTCAAGGAGCTAAAGAAAATAATAAGGAAATTCTTATGGAAAGGGGGGAAACCGAGGATAGCACTAGATAAATTAACAGAATGGTACAAACAAGGAGGCTGACAGCTACCAAACTTTAAGAATTATTATAGAGCAGCACAATTAAGATACCTATCAGATTTTTATCAAACAAGGGAAAAACCAGATTGGACCAGGTTAGAGCTAGATACCTGAACATATACTATATAAGTGGGATGACAAGCTGGTGCAACATAGGAATTCACCAGAATTGCACCATCTGCTCAACATTTGGAAGAAGATTCATGTAGAAAGGAATAAAATAAATCAACAACTACCAAAATTAATATTGGCACAAAATCAACTAATCCCTTTCATAATAAATAACCTTTCGTTCAGAGAATGGGAGAGAAAAGGGATCAAAAGAATAGAAAATTGATTTTTGGGAAATAAATTATGATCTTTTGAACAAATGAAGGACAAATATAATATAACTCATGTTACAATGTTTGCATACTACCAACTGAAAACCGACTTGAAGGACAAATTGGGAAGCAGGCTGAGGTTACCAAAAGGAAGCAGTTTTGAATATGTGATTACAGACACAATGATAATTAAAAAATTTATATCAAACATGTACATCAAACTGCAAGAAAAGGAGAAGGAGGAAACAAACTGTAAACCCGAACAAAAATGGGAACAAGATCTAAACATAAAGATAAAGAATGAAACATGGGAAAAACTATGCTCCGGAACTATGAGAAATACAATAAACACGAGGTTACACATGATACAATATAATTGGTTACACAGGCTATACATCAGACCCCAAAAGATAAATAAATGGGACCCAACAGTATCAGACGGATGTTTTTGCTGTAAAAAGGAAATGGGAACAACAGTGCATGCAATTTGGGCATGTGAGAAAGTGAAAAAATGTTGGGAAGATCTAAACCAGATATTAAATAAAATCACAAAAAGCAATATACCAAAAAAACCCAGAGATCTTCCTTCTAAGTAATATAAGAAATAAAGAATTTGGACTCGATTTGGATGGTGCACAAAAAAGATTTATTATGATAGCCCTAGCTGTAGCAAAAAAATGTATTATGTCAACCTGGAAATTAGAAGACAACTTGAGAATACAACAATGGTACATAGAAATAAATAAATGTATTCCATTAGAAAAAAAACATATAATTTAAGAAATAACATCACAATATTCGAACAAATATGGGAACCATACATGAAACACAATAGAGAAATCCTACCACGGACCTCCACCACCTAAAATGACAGAAGGAGAAGACAACAAAATGAACTGACTCAGTATATAAAAGTAAAAGACAAAAATTTCTTGTTTATTTTTATTAAGTGATGACATTGTTTAATGGGTTTAATATAGATTGAACTTTGAATAAATTGGAAAGGGGGGTGAGGGAGGGAGGGAGGGAAGGGAGGAGGGAAAAAAGGGGAGAAAATGACATTGTATATATTTTTCAAGCTTTGTTGGGACCAAGGTAAACTGCCTCAGGATCTTCGTGATGCCACCATCATCACCCTGTACAAAAACAAAGGCGAGAAATCAGACTGCTCAAACTACAGGGGAATCACGTTGCTCTCCATTGCAGGCAAAATCTTCGCTAGGATTCTACTAAATAGAATAATACCTAGTGTCGCTGAGAATATTCTCCCAGAATCACAGTGCGGCTTTCGCGCTAACAGAGGAACCACTGACATGGTCTTTGCCCTCAGACAGCTCCAAGAAAAGTGTAGAGAACAAAACAAAGGACTCTACATCACCTTTGTTGACCTCACCAAAGCCTTCGACACCGTGAGCAGGAAAGGGCTTTGGCAAATACTAGAGCGCATCGGATGTCCCCCAAAGTTCCTCAACATGATTATCCAACTGCACGAAAACCAACAAGGTCGGGTCAGATACAGCAATGAGCTCTCTGAACCCTTCTCCATTAACAATGGCGTGAAGCAAGGCTGTGTTCTCGCACCAACCCTCTTTTCAATCTTCTTCAGCATGATGCTGAACCAAGCCATGAAAGACCCCAACAATGAAGACGCTGTTTACATCCGGTACCGCACGGATGGCAGTCTCTTCAATCTGAGGCGCCTGCAAGCTCACACCAAGACACAAGAGAAACTTGTCCGTGAACTACTCTTTGCAGATGATGCCGCTTTAGTTGCCCATTCAGAGCCAGCTCTTCAGCGCTTGACGTCTTGCTTTGCGGAAACTGCCAAAATGTTTGGCCTGGAAGTCAGCCTGAAGAAAACTGAGGTCCTCCATCAGCCAGCTCCCCACCATGACTACCAGCCCCCCCACATCTCCATCGGGCACACAAAACTCAAAACGGTCAACCAGTTTACCTATCTCGGCTGCACCATTTCATCAGATGCAAGGATCGACAATGAGATAGACAACAGACTCGCCAAGGCAAATAGCGCCTTTGGAAGACTACACAAAAGAGTCTGGAAAAACAACCAACTGAAAAACCTCACAAAGATAAGCGTATACAGAGCCGTTGTCATACCCACACTCCTGTTCGGCTCCGAATCATGGGTCCTCTACCGGCACCACCTACGGCTCCTAGAACGCTTCCACCAGCGTTGTCTCCGCTCCATCCTCAACATCCATTGGAGCGCTCACACCCCTAACGTCGAGGTACTCGAGATGGCAGAGGTCGACAGCATCGAGTCCACGCTGCTGAAGATCCAGCTGCGCTGGATGGGTCACGTCTCCAGAATGGAGGACCATCGCCTTCCCAAGATCGTATTATATGGCGAGCTCTCCACTGGCCACCGTGACAGAGGTGCACCAAAGAAAAGGTACAAGGACTGCCTAAAGAAATCTCTTGGTGCCTGCCACATTGACCACCGCCAGTGGGCTGATAACGCCTCAAACCGTGCATCTTGGCGCCTCACAGTTTGGCGGGCAGCAGCCTCCTTTGAAGAAGACCGCAGAGCCCACCTCACTGACAAAAGGCAAAGGAGGAAAAACCCAACACCCAACCCCAACCAACCAATTTTCCCTTGCAACCGCTGCAATCGTGTCTGCCTGTCCCGCATCGGACTGGTCAGCCACAAACGAGCCTGCAGCTGACGTGGACTTTTTACCCCCTCCATAAATCTTCGTCCGCGAAGCCAAGCCAAAGAAAAAGATATTCAAGAGAAAATTGTCTGTATGTATTTTGGTCAGTATGGTTTATAGTGTGAAAAATTAAAAAAATTAAAAAACACTGACTGACAGTGCTTTCCATTTATCAATTAAATAGGTGAAGTGAAATTGCAGCACTCTTGATGGGAAATTGCACTTGGCCGATGTAAGCATTAGATTTGAGTCATCAATTCCAATAGATCTTTCATTTGTTCTTGTTCCCTCTTACTTGGAGTTCAAAACATTAAGGGGCAGCAAACAGGATTATTTTCAAGATGGTGACCTGAATGATGACAAACTGCTGCGTGGCCTGCTGTTGATAACTACTTACATTGGATTTTCACACCATTCAAAGTCATTCACCAAACAAAAATGGGCAACTCGGTGGTTCCACTCGTTGAGGAGTGCTAGGAGATGCTACAGCATGTGGTTACTCAGGTGGTGATTTGTGGGTGGGAAGGTAATACCTCCTCAAATTTTAAAGTTCAGATTTATTGTCAGAGTACATACATGACATCACATACAATCCTAAGGTTCTTTTTCATGCAGGTGGGGCAGCATTTCTGCTTATCGGTAGTGCCAAAAAAAACTGCACTCAAGAAAAGGTAACATATACATGCAAATGGAACTAGCCCGGAATGCCATCTTAGTTATCATAGACGAGTTGGGCCAAAGGGTTTGTCCTCTGCTGTATGACCTTATGACTCCATGACATGCCTAATGATGCTCAGAATTCTCTGCAACAATGAATTTACAGCTATTGTTAGGGAAAAACTTCCAAAAGAGTACTTTCCAACATATAACAATGCAATGTATTTAATGATATCTCAAAGGCAATTTAAAAGGCAGTCAGCCATTTAACATTTTTCCTGGAAAACAACAACTTTTTTACCAAGAATTTTACCAACTCTTTTATCGATGGAGTCCATCATTAAATGAAGCTTAAACTGGTGGTTGAGCTTAAGAGCCTATCTTGGCTCTTATTATTCACTGCCAAAATTTCCAAGGAAAATGATCCCAAATGAAATTATAGAGGTAATTGCATGCCATTATCCTATTTAAACTTCTGCATTGTGAATGATGCTAATAGCCTGCTATTGAGCACTTTGCAGATCATTTAACGTATTTCCTGCAGCATTATTGCTAATCCATCGCCTTTTCTTACTTGGTCAAGGCTGAGCAGGTTTCTACTTATTTCTCATTGCACACTTTTGATGAAAGTTTATGTCAAGGAAGCAATGAGAGATGAACTATTCCAGCCGTTTTTCCCCACAAAAATTGTGTCTTACTCCCTTTTTCACTTTCAGTGTCCTCGCTTTGTTAGAAAGACCCTAGTTTAACATTGTTGTTTTTATTATTTTTAATCTCAAAATAAACGTAACGCCCTGTAAACTCATCTCAATTTAGATGTTGGAATCCATTGGTTTACAGAAAAAGTATTTTTTTCTCTTACTCACTCTCAGGCTAATCAATAGGATGGAATTAAAACCTTGTGAAAAGTTGAGTAGGCTCACCTCCTGATATTTAAATATGTGCATTTCTCTATTTTTGGTAATGGATGAATGCATGGAGGTCAGGCTTCTGATGTTTTGTAAAATCAGTAGTTTTTATCTACGTCAATGCAATCATGAAGAAGACTTGTCGGCAGCTATACTTCCAGAGGTGTTCAAGGAGATTTGGTATATCACCAAGGAGTTGCAAATTTCTATAGATGTACCAAGGAGAGCATTCTCAGGATCAGATAAGAATCAGATTTTATTGTCATGAACATATGACAAAATTCATGGAATCATTTCCATAAACCACATTTCAAAATAAATAAAATAGTACAAAAAAAAAAAGGAAAAATCAAAGTAACGCAGTGTCTCTGGTTCATTGATCATTCAGGAACATGATGACGGCAGGGAATAAGGTTGTGCCGTTGAGTGCTCGTCTTCAGGCTCCTGTATCATTTTCCTGATGGTAGCCAAGTGAACAACCCTTTGGAGTTTTTTCCTGACAGGTTGACTGGTATGGAGGTGCCAATGCACAGGACATGAAAAGACTACAAAGAGTTGTGAGTTCGGCCATTGCCACCATGGGCATCAGTTGTCACTCCATCGAGGACATCTGCAAGAGGCAGTGTTTTAAGAAAGAAGGCTCTATCCTCAAGAATGCCCACCTGCCAGCCTATGCCCTTTTCACACTCCTACCATCAGGAAGGAGGTACAGGAGCCTGAGGACAAACAGCCAGCATTAAAAAAGCAGCTTCGTTCCCTCTGCCATAAAATAACTGAATGTGCACAATGAGCCATTGTGCACAAATTTGTTTTTTTTAAAATGTAATTTATAGCAATATTTGCATATGTAATTCTGGCTCTAAACAAATTTTGTGACATGTTCATGAAAATAAATTCTGATTCTGATTCTGATTGCTCCCTCCGTGACTGAATGCATTTACTGGCATTTCCAATCACGCACTGCGGACTCAGTAAAGATGTAACCAATTGTAATGTAATAATGTAACAAACCTTATCTTAGATGTAGTTGCATTAAGAAAGTACAATGCACAATTAATTCTTCTTTGGCTTGGCTTCGCGGACGAAGATTTATGGAGGGAGTAAAAGTCCACGTCAGCTGCAGGCTCGATTGTGGCTGACAAGTCCGATGCGGGACAGGCAGACACGGTTGCAGCGGTTGCAGGGGAAAATTGGTTGGTTGGGGTTGGGTGTTGGGTTTTTCCTCCTTTGTCTTTTGTCAGTGAGTTCCTAATGTCCACATAACTGGTTTCACACTCAAGTTACATAATTATCATTTTATCTCCATTTTTAAACTAGCTTGTTCCATTGGCAACAATAAAAGTGTAAGGTGATCCACAACATTAATCCCCTTTTACGTAGCCACTTTGTTCTACGATATTTGTGGCTTTATTCTGCATTGCCTTCTGTTATGGACGGGGAATGGGGTGGGGTGGGGGGGGGGTCATTCCAGTTCTGGGTTTTTTTCCAACAGCATGAGTATGCTCTCTGTGTAAAAAGGGCAATATGGCATTCTGGCACCATGATGGGAAAGGATGTGTATGTGTACCATAATTTTTTAGTGTATTTTCAGTCTACCATTTAAAACTTGGACAAAACATGCAAATAGGACAACAGGAAAAATCTTTTTAATAATAATAATACCACTGTTCCGCTTTCTCCCAGCGGCATGCTGCCTGCTCTCTCCCGACAGCCCGCTGTCTTGCTCTCTCCGGAGGTGGGGAAAGGAGCGGGGTGGTGGAACCAGTGCAGAAACCGACGGCGGGCCACCAGGAGAGTCCACACTGCCCTGCTCCCCCCCACCACCACCGACATCCCTAATTCCAACTTCACATACAAGACCAGGGGAATATATTTGACCCATTTTTTTGAAAAAAAAAAGTGGGTCTAACATGCTGTCAAATACAGTATGTTATATGTGACTCTAGATACCGATGCTGCTGTGTTACCCATCCTGTCTCTTTTGCTCTGAGAATGCTGGCTTGCTGTGTAAAATGACACACTGACCTAGCATTATTCTAGCTTTCTTTGTTTGGTTCAGTGTTTGAACATCTGCCATGTCAAGTCAATAAAATTTATTGTCATCTGATTGAACAAGTATAACCTGACAAAACAGAGTTCTTCAGTCCTCAGTGCAAAACATGCAGACATACAACCGTACATGACTTACATACAGACAAACAAAACATAATCTATTTATTAATTTATTTGTTTTTAGTTTGAATGTGCAGCACGATAACAGGACATTATGAGTCTGTGCCACCCAATTTACCTCCACCCCTGGAATGTTTTGAAGGGTGGGAGGAAACTGAAGCCACTGGGGAAAACCCACACAGATATGGGGAGAATATACAAATTCCTTACAGATGACATGGGATTCGAGCCCCTGTGGGCACAGCGGTCAGTGCAACACTTTGGTTGGTGTTCTAAACACCTTTAGAACACCAGCAATCGGGACTGGGGTTCAAATCCCTGCCTGTAAGGAGTTAGTACATTTTCCCCATGTCTGCATGGGTTTTCCCCGGGGGCTTCAGTTTCCTACTGGGGGAGTAGGTTAATTGGTTGTATTTGGGCAGAACAGACTCGTGGGCTGAAATGGCCTGTCACCATGCTGTATGTCTACATTTAAAAAGATATAAAATTGCTACAACCCTGGGAAACCAAGAGACTCTCCTAAAGGAATTTTTGATATGCATGGCCAAAAATAATAACATTAAATTTCGCTGACAGAGGGGAAAGCACCTTTATGGAAACTTCAAATTGACACAGTCTTGCTATTGCCACATAGCTCCAAGGGCCAGATTTTATCCTCACCTCAGTCCTATCTGTGTAGAGTTTCCATGTTCTCTCCATGATTGTTTGTTTCCTCTATATCTCTGGTTTTCTTCCTTATCCCAAAAACGTTGTAAATTACTCATTAGAATACGTTAATTGCTAAAGAAATCAAATAGGTCTTGCTGGATGTGTCTGAGAAAGAATAAGTTGCAGGGATGCAGGGAAATAAGGAACAGGGGACTGATAATGTTCTGCTGGGAATTTAGCTTAAAGTAAAAGAAAATCAAGGTCACGTTACAAAACTCACTACCAACAGAAGTGGCGTTACATTTAGGGTTTGGAGCAGGCTGTGCCATATTGGCCCAGCACAATATTTTCTGCAGGTCACTTTATCTTGGTGTCATCAGGCAGTGGCTGTGTTTGGCAACAGTCGGGGTTCAGTTCAGACTATGGTGGCTGGACAGGGGATATTTCAAGTGTTGATTTCACATTCAGCATAGGTGCCGTCATTAGAGTGAGATACTCAGTAAGAGGGTGAATGGTAAATGTTGCCCAGGGTTGGAAAGTGCGTCTCCAGGCTACTGGTTTATCTGAGTGTCAAGGCCAGGCAATGAAATCTGTCCATATAGAGTGCAGAAGGTTTTCACTCAGGCTTAGAGTGCTTCCTCAGCTGTGACACTTCAGGAAAATGCTAGAGGAGATGATGAACTTCAAGGTCCTATGAGCCAGTCTTCCTGAAAAATAAAATAAATTAAACATTACATAATGTATAATCATTGTCAAAATATCAAATACACTGTCCACTCATTTGATTTGTATGCATTACTTACAATGCCACTTCGCTGAATCATTGATTTGAACCACTTCAACTTGGGTGGTGTGCTTTAAGTGCTAGGGTCAGCTTTTAGACCCAGCCTGTCAATAGGTGTGAATCTCTAGTCTGAAATGGTGCTTGCGAGTGCATCTGTGCTGGGTTAGGTAATGTTATAAATACATGATATAAGGGTTAAAATAGCAGATTCTGCAGAAGTCTGCAAGATGTGGTTGAAATTCTTTGAGTGTCTCCATAGAAATGTAATTTTAGCCAAGGTCTCTCCCTTTGCAAGTTTAAGATAAAGCAGTTCAGTATTGAAATATTCCTTTGTTCTGCGAAGATGGAGGGTCTTGAAGTAGTCCAAAAACTTTTATTAACTGTTTTAAGTATGGCTTTAAGTATATTTTTTTTCACATCATTTAATCATATAACAAAGTTGTAATAATGTGGTAACCCACATAATTTTTAATAAACCTTGGAAAACTCAATTAATCTTTGGCACAGATCTTTATTGAACAAATCATATTCAACCAAATTCCTGTCTCTCCGGGTGACTACGACTATAAAGGAAGATAGTCAAGAGGCAAGGCCTTGGGTTGAGTTCAGATTGGGTTAGATATGGGTCATTTTATAATTTACATCTAAATAAATTTCTGCTTTGAAGATTCTTGAGGATATTGCTGCCATTCTGCTGAAATCAAACTTGGATTGGTCATAACTAACCAGAAATAGATATGTAAGGATATATTAGTATTTGATTGATGCAATCAGACACAAAGTTTAAGTTTCTTTTGTCCTTCAAATAATTTTTGCTCTATGTAAGTCTCTCAAAATTAGTGGAATGTTATCATTTGCTTCTTACAATTTAGATTTCTTGTCTTAATTATGTGTGTTCCTGGGTCGTGTAATTGTTTTCAATTACATGCATTTTCCACTTTAAGGGTGTATTCTTTCATCACTTGCATTGACCAGAAAATAAAATCCTTTTTGTTCTGAAATATTAAATTAGCACAGAGGAAATCACCTTACTAACAGAAAGTCAGAAAGGAATTTAATTTTCAATCAGATCCACCAATTACTGGGTGTGTTTCTATAGTGTCTTTCAAATCCATTTTTGTGTGTCCCAAAGCCCTCCACAGCAAGAAGTACTTTTGAAATGTAGTCCCTGTTACCATAAAGGCACTAAAAACCAATTACTTTTCAGTGATGCAGTTTGTAATGTCACTGCCTCACAGAGCTGGGTTCAATCCTGACCTTAGATGTTGTCGATGTTGCAGATTCTCTCGGTGACCATTTGGGTTTCTTTTGGGTCCTTCAACTTCTTCCACAGCCCAAAGACAAAAAAGGTAGTAGGATAATGCCTGTGGTGCGCGTCGAAAGAACGAAAGATGTTGATCCAAACCAAGGCAGGTGTACTCAGGTATTGTAAGAGTAAGTCTGAAGCAACCAGAAAATACACCTAACCAGCATCTACCAATCTCCAATGGTGCTGAATTCCAGGGGTTTTACTGTACTTATTTTTCAGTGGATAAGACATTCAATTAATATTTGATCCAATATTCAGAGTGATAACACATCTATAAAGGCTTATAATTAGATGGCAGCATCGCAAGACACATTATTGTGATGTTAGCAAACAAAGCTTGGCACGATTTCAGATTTCAGATTTCTTGTCAGAGTACATACATGACATCACATACAACCCTGAGATTCCTTTTACCTGTGGGTGCAGCAAAAAATAAACTGTTTCACAGTGTAAACCATGTAAACCAACAAAAATCTGTAAACAGATAATGAATATAAACAAAATACAGGGAGAACAAAGAGAAAATCATTAAAGTGCACAAGTAGAAGCCTTTAAATGACTCTCTGGTTGAGTTGGTTGTTGAGGAGTCTGATGGTGGAGGGGTAGCAGCTGTTCCTGAACCTGGTGGTGAGAGTGTTGTGGCACCTCCACCTCTTTCCTGATGGCAGCAGTGAGAACAGAGCCCGTGCTGGGTGGTGTGGGTCTTTGATGATTGCTGCTGCT
The DNA here is from genome assembly GCF_036971445.1 of Narcine bancroftii. Lineage (NCBI taxonomy): Eukaryota > Metazoa > Chordata > Chondrichthyes > Torpediniformes > Narcinidae > Narcine > Narcine bancroftii. The sequence continues at coordinate 62,517,836 of NC_091470.1, forward strand.
CTCCTTGTAGATGTTCTCAATAGTAGGAAGGGTTTTGCATATGATGTTGTGTGCTGTGTCCACTATCTTTTGGGGTGCTTTACACTCGGGGGTATTGGTCTCTCTAGACCAAACTGTGATGCAGCCAGTCAGCACACAAGACTGCTTAAGAAGATACAAAATTAATAAGATGAAAGAAGTAGGTTTCAGTAATGCTTGAAAGGTAGTTCTGTTTAAAAGGGAGTTTCAGGGTTAAGAGCCACAGCAGATAAGGGGACAGTGGACAATATTGGTGTGATTAAAATCAGGGAGAACCTGGAGCCTTTAAAAGCTACACGAGTTTCTCGATTTAGTGTGAATTAAAATACACGCAGCCAACAATTTTCTGTCTCGGATGGAAAAGGACAATTGTCTGGGAGTGCCTCATTATAGTAAAGTCTAGGGAGGGCAAAGTCATGGATGTGTGATTCAGCATTCAGTGAGCTGAGGCAAGAGAGAATAATGGTATAGAGACCTGGATGAAGGCACGGATATGTGACCAGAAATTCACCTTCAGCAAATAGGATGCAAAATGTGTGATTTAGCTTTGGACAATTGCTGGTGAAGCTAAAACACAGAAATATTAAAGCAATGAAAAATAAATTAGATAAGTAAAATCAATAGCCACCGAAAGCAAACAAAACGGGAAATTGCAGATGCATTCATACCATGAAGTCTACCCTTCCGAGTACCTGAATTAAGCAGTATCCATCCTGAAGTAGTAACATCCATAAACAATAGATTTTCAATTTAGATCATACTTTTCTGTTAACACAGCAATGAATACAAAAAGAAAAATTAGAACTGAATAGCTAGGCCATTTAATATAAATGTGGGAACAAATATAACTGCATTGCATTCCACCTGTACCTCAGAAAAACATTTCATTTCAATGAGTACCCGCAGGCTTCAAAACCACTTGCGTGTGAACCATAAAGCTTTTACATCCATGTCTTTGTATAATGTATTGCCTGAATAGCAAGACTTGATCAGTGTTAAAAATGTAATTTTAGTGGAATTTAGGGCATGAAAACCTATCATGAAAAACAAAAACATATTAAAATGTGAACTATGAAAAGGTTATTCAACCCATTATAGATGTTTGTTCCAATGATCCATGCCAAGCTCTGCCCCACTGTCTCTTTCTAAATTTATTTAATCTCCTGGAGGCAGCAAAGAAACGTTATGAAGAGGAATAGTGAAATGTCCCCGAAGTTGTAAAACAAACTGGTCAAAATATTTCCAGCCTGTTCTTCAGACTTATTGGAATTTCCATTTTTAAATTTCATTCTTATTTGTTAAATAAGAGCTGGAGATTTGCCTGCAAAAAAACCATTTTTTGTTAAAAAAATGTTTCATTTAGAGATACTAAGCCATTCTGATCCACAAGCCTGTGCCACCCAAATACACCCTGTGACCAATTAACCCCCTAATCCCATAAGGTTGGTGTAGTGGTTAGCACAACACCTTTACCACTGCGATTGGGGCTCAGGTTTGAATCCCATGCTGTCTGTGAGGAGTTTGTATGTTCTCCCTGTGCCTCCATGAGTTTTCCCCAGGGGCTCCGATTTCCTCCCACCATTTGAAACATTTGCAGGTTAATTGGGTGAAATTGGACAGCATGGACTCGTGGGCCAAAAGGGCCCATTACTATGATGTATGTCTAATTTTAAAAAAAATTAAAGTCTTTGGAATGTGGGAGGAAAGCAGGCACCAGAGGAAACACATGCTGACATGAAGAGAACCTACAAACTCCTTAAAGACAGTGCCAATTCAAACCCAGGTTGATGGCACTTCAATAGCATTATGCTAACCATTATCCCAACCATTAAATCCAAACTTTGGAAATAATCGTTTATTTAAAATTGTTATTAGCCTTAAGCAATTGATAGTGAGCACTGTAGTCCTTTTGGTGAAGATATCTGCAATTTCCTCATTCTGTTGAGGAAGAAGTTTTAGATTTAGCCCAGTGGCAATGAAACTATGGCAATAGGATGATGGGCGTCTTTCCTTTTCTTGATATTAGTTGTCATTGATTTAATAATCACCTGGTTAGGTAATTGCAATGCATTTCATAGATTGTTTACAAACTGAAAATGTGGTATGCAGTGGCAGAGGGAATGGATGTTTGGAGTAGTGGCTGAGTTAGCCTGGACAATTCTGTGGTTCTTGGCTATTGTGAATCAGCTTTCATCCAAGCAAGTGCTTAACAGTGCATCACCCTGCTGGTGGAAAAGCTTTGGCATGCCAGGAGGTGAGCCAGTCACCACAATATTCCCAGTCTCTGATCTGCTTTTCTGATCCAGTTGAATTTCAAGTCAGTGATAACCTCCAGGATATTGATGACAAGATATTAAGTGATGACGGTGCCATGTCACTGGTTGGATTATATTAAATCAGGGCAGTGGATCCACAGGTAATCTACCAGCTGACTTGACTGCAGCATCTTTGTCAATGTCTTTTCGACTTCTGCACCTGTGCACTGCAGTGGAGAAGTAACAAATGCACTGTCACTCATTTGATGGTACATCAATCTTTCTGCTGTTGAGCAGAACTCACAAGAAGACATTCAGTCCAGCAGTGGTTCTAGCACAGACTGAACTCAGAGTCCAAATATGCATCTTCAGCTTTATTCCATCAGAGCCAACCCATCTTTTACAGTTTCAGTCATTTGAAAGGAGTCACTATGAAGGTAAGTGAAGCTTTTTCTATTTAAGTTAATTTTAAATTAATTGTATTAATTGTGTTTAGATTGAATATGTTCTAAACCATTTTATAAATGCAGTTATTTAAATATCTCTATATATCTTTGATCGCGAGAAACATTCAGAAATAGTGACCACCTCTTAAGAGAACACCAATACGAAAGTCTCTTGCTGGGCAGTGGTTCTCATATGATGGTTAGTAAGGATTATGTAAGGTGTATTTGAGTGGAAAATAAAGAGGTTGAAACCACTGACCTCAATGGCTTCACAGCAGCAGGCTTGGATGGACACATGGAGCCAGACATCATGAACAGTGATTGCAACCTGCAGGGACCAGGTTTGGACCAGTACAGTATTGTCCATTGTTATTCTGTGTCAGATCAACAATAGTGAGTGATCTTCTGAGGACCCGATTCAGTGCCCGCCTGCTGTACAGTGTGTTTTGGAACTCCAGAAATAGAACAGGACCTATTTCTGGCAGAACTCCAAGACTTTCATGCTTTCTTTGGCATATACAAAATTGATTAATGAAGTGATTTACTCACAGCAAGAAACCCCCATAGCTCATTTGCTCTTGTAGCCATAGTATTTCTATGAAGTGAATGTAAATAGGTTTCTGTTCAAAAGTAATATTGTGATTCCTGAAATGGTACCACTATTATTTATTCAGGAATGGTGATATGCTGTTGAAAGTCAATGCACTTTTGTGCATGAGTGTTACTTACCATTTCTTAGCCGTTGTCTGCATATTTTCTAGGTCTTTCTGCAAGAGGAGTTTCAAACAGAATTGAACATTGTATTTTTATAATGAGAAACTTACTTCTTTATCATATAAGTCAATGTCAATGATGAAGTAGGTGAAGGTGGTTGGACTTGGAATCTATCTTAAATTTTGCAGTGATGTAAATGAGTTAAGATAACATCCTAAGATCTACTTCTTCTGGCAAGTCAGAATTGACTGGAAAAGTTGTCCGCTCGATTTTTAATGACTCCATGATGCAATGCTCAATCAAAAGCTGTATCAGTATCGGCAGCACTCATTTCCCATGGATTCCAACTTTTTTTTTCCCTATATTTGGTCAAAATTTATAATGATGTCTGTTGACTAATCTTTGGAACAATCAGGTTGAAAGTTAGTGAAACAACTGCTGGTGAACAAATGCCATTTGTTAACGCTGATGGTGACAATACAATGTTGGAGTCTGAGAGTAGACAATGCCATCCTCTTTGTAATTGTCTATGTTTTGTGAACCAGACCTACCAAGGCAGCCAACCCTATTTGGAAATAAATCTCCAGATATTCTTGAGGACTTTAAATGTCATATGTTCTAAGGATTATTGCTCTTGAAGTAGCTTTTAAGCCTGAGTAGCTAATCTAAATCATAGGCGGATGGATTTATTTTTATATCCATCATAGTGAAACCATTTGGTACAAGTGGGCGTCTCATTAGTTCATTTCAAAAGCAATTAAGATTCAACTGTGTTGCCTGTGAATCTGAAGTCACATGATATCAATGATGGAATTAACAGAAATGAATGTTTTCCATCCGAAAGAGATAACAGTGAAACAGGTGAATTGGAGTTCTGGTAATTTTATAACCCTATTGTTGATGATTGTGATTGGGTGTCCTGTGCAGCGAACCAAAGAAAAACCATACTGAAGCTGAGTGAACTGAACCAACCAACTGACTTTATAACCAACTGACTTTACTGGAACTCTCTGAGAACTTATCAGCACCAATCCCATGATCCATTGCGCCCGCTCCCCTCCCCTCTCCCACCGGGACCATTGTGACATCAGCAAGTGTGAGCCTGCACCTCCTTGACCTGGTTCACTTGTAGATCAGTGTAGCTCGCTACATGCTTATCTTTTATTCCTGATTGCTTAATTTACAGATTTGGATCTCCCCAGCTGCTGTGATATTTAGCCTGATTTTGACAGATTATTAGGCCAGGCCGTGTTTGTAAGCCCAGTTCCCATCCTTCTGGAAGTGGGAAAACTGCTCCACATCACTTCAGTCGATCTCTAGGAGCACTAAAACAAATTCTAGGTAGATTGAATTAATTTTATCTAGATTTTATCTCTGTGTGGACTCTTACGATCACTTTACAGTTTATGCAGATTAGCTAAATTACTAGTTGTGTTGATCAATACATTCTCCTTCTAGAATTTCCTTATTTCATCCTTTGGTCTTATTATTCTGCTCAAATTCATCTAGAAATTCTATTAAATGGAAAGAAACGTGGGGGAAAAAAGCGTCCTCAACATCACCCAAGAGGCACAACTTATTCCTCATTAAGTGGGCCACAGACATTTGGTTAAGCCCTTCTAAGTCAACAAAATCAACAGCAATGGGATTTGAACGTCTACTTACTTGACGGGCAGCCATAAAACTATGTGAGCCAATAACTTCCTGCCTACCTCTAAGAATTTTGTTTCAGAAATATCCAGGTGATTTTGATGTTTTTTTTGTATGGTAAAGATCAATTTTCCCCAATCAGTATGTTCTTCGGAGCATCTAACTTCATGTTGATGCTTTTGAGTAGTTAATCTTTTTGATCCATAATAATATAAGCAATAAATAAAGTGTAATTTTCATTTTTACTGCACTGGTGATGAAAAATAACTGATATGATAGGTACAAGAAACTCTTGGCAATTGCTTCCTTTTTTTCTATTGACAACTGAATAAAGTTGAAGACATTTGTCCTACTTCATAATTGGTTTGAACATGTTACTATTTAATATATGAAAAGCTGTTTTACCAAATTATTTCTTGGCATAATCAAATCTTACTACAACTCATCATGGTCTTCACTGATCTAAAAATTGTATGTGTGACCAAAAACTGATACACTGCCGTTCAAAAGTAGTCATAAATTAGGCAGCTGGAATTCCCATTGTTAATTTACTGGAGCATCTCTCTGGGCAACTCATTTCCATTACAGCAGGAAATCCAGAGAATCCTACAAAGCTTTCTCTCCACCCCTAATGTTTAACTCTATTCAAATATTTTTATTATTTATGCTGGCCTTTATAAATCAAAGCATAGAATAGAGGAGCTGGGATGTGATGTTGAGACTATTCAAGGCATTGGTAAGGCCAAATTTGGAATACTGTGTGCAGTTCTGGCCCCAAATTATAGGAAGGATATCAATAAGGTAGAGAGGATGCAGAGAAGATTTACTAACATGTTGCCTGGATTGCAGTATCCAGCATACAAAGAAAGATTGATTAGACTGGATCTTTATTAATTGTAGCATAGAAGGTTAAGGGGGGGATTTGATAGAGGTAGATGTGAATAAGCGAATAAGCTCTTTTCCTTGAAAATAGGTGAGATTGGAATGAGGGGACATAAGTTAGGGGTTAGGGGGCAAAAGTTTAGAAGTAACATGAGAGGGGGCTTCTTCACTCAGAGAGTGGTGGCTGAGTGGAATGTCCTTCTAGAAGAGGTGATTGCAGCAGGGTCAATTTTGTCACTTAAGGGAAGGTTGGATGAGTGTATGGATGTGTGGGGATTTGAGGGCTATGGACAGGGAGAAGGTAGGTGGGACTAGAGGAGTTCACTTAAATTGGAGCAGACGAGAGGGGTGGAGACGACTGTTTCCGTACTGTAATTGTTATATGGTTATATATGGTTAAGAAAGCCAGTAATTTTAAAAAAAGTCATAAATATAGTTTAAGCTATTCTAATTCTTTGAAAATCATACAAATGCATTTATCTATTTCTTTATTGATTTGATAACAATTCTTTCCAACTAAATGCCCAAATGTCCACATTGTGATCAAGCATTGCTCGTGTTGGTCATTTAAAAAAATCTTTGAAATTTGGTATTTGAATTGGAAATCATTCCTCAGTTGCTAAGCTGCTTAGTGTTCCCTTTTAAAATTCATTCTATTAACTTCAATGAAACTAAATGCAGAAGCAGAATTCCATTAACAGTCACTACTGCATTGTACATTTAGCGGAAGTTATTGGATAAAAAAATGTCCCTCTTTGTTTCAAACTATGCACACCTCAGAAGGATTAACACATTATCACATTTGTAAAAGTTTGATACTTTAGTTTTGTGAAAACTATTGAGGGCAATATTATGGAGGTATTAATCACACTCACTGGCAAATTAAACAGTCTAGGATACTTTCACTTTAAACTGTGTATTTTCGTGCCATTACAGATGTTGAAAATCCTTCATTCATTTTGTCATGAAAGGAAAAGATGGCTTCTCATTCCAGAAAACTATTTACATAAGCAAAGCATCACACTTCAAAGGCACAACTGCAAATATGACCTGATATGTTTCTCTCATCCTGATAACGCAAGGAAGCTATTTATTGGAGCATGTAAAAAAAAGTCGGCCATTTTAAGATTGAGTCTCTTTATCTCTAATCTAACATAGGATTGTGATAATTTTTATGATACAATGTCTATGGTCACATCACAACAATCCTCACTGTCAGCTTCATTACTAACTCCACGGTCTGTCGAGTCAGCATTTATTTTGCAGTGGACATTCCTGAATCATTTTGCTAACCATCAATATCACCTGGTTAAAAATGCTTGGGTCTGCCTTTGATCGGGGTGCCCAAAATACATCCAGCCTACCTAAACAGATAGACTGCATTGTCCTAGGTCCATCAATCTGAAAATCACTGTAAAAAGACTTGCCCTATTGGCCTTTTCATTAGTAGAATATTCCTGTCACTAGAAAGCTAATAATTAAAATCATAGAACACTGCAGCACAGAAAACTGGCCCTATGTTGAATTATTATTCTGCCTACTCTCATTGACCTGCATCCATTGTATATCCCTCCATATGACTCTCATCCAAGTACCTCCCCAAATTTTCTTAAATGTGAAAATTAAGCGTGTATTCATCACCTCAGAAGGCAGCTCATTCTGCACAGGAAGTCCATGAATAATGTTTCATTCAATGTTGTTTTATTGGTATGTTGATGAGAAAAAAACTGTGGAACTTAACTGCAATATAAAGATTGGTTTCATATAAAGTTGTTTCACTTAAAGCAGCACTTTCCAGGAACATATTGTAGCGTTCACAGTTCGTGAGCGTGGAGAGGAACGACACATATACCAAAGCCTTGGGAAACAAGATTGGTCTATTGCTCTGGCCATAATGCTTATATGGGCCCCAGGCACTGACATGTCATTGGAGCACCGGCCTGGGATTCACCAGCATTCATGCCAGAGTTCCTCATCTTCCCACCATACGGAGGTCACCTGGGATGACTGCCGGTGTCATCCCCAGGTCCTCACGGTCGCCAAGTACATCGGCCATTTTGCAGGTCAGTCCGTGTCTCTGCACGTGGGCCACTACAATATCAACAATGTTTATTTTTATTTTTCACACTATGGACCATATTGACCAAAATACACATAAACATTTCCCTTTTGAATATACACAGTGTCATTTTCTCCCCTTTTTCACCCCTCCCTCCTTCCCACCCCCTTCCCCACCCACTAAACGTTAAACATATACAATACATTAAACCCATTAAACAATGTCATCACACAATGGAAATAAACAAGAAAATTGTGTCATCTACTTTTACACACTGGGTCAGTTCATTTTGTCTTCTTCTCATTCTGTCATTTTAGGGGGTGGTGGTCCGCGGTAGGACTTCTCTGTTGTGTTCCATGTATGGTTCCCAAATTTGTTCGGATACTGTGATGTTATTTCTTAAATTATATGTTATTTTTTCCAATGGGATACATTTATTCATTTCTATGTACCATTGCTGTATTCTCAGGCTATCTTCTGCTTTCCAGGTTGACATAATACATTTTTTTGTTCCAGCTAAGGCTATCATAATAAATCTTTTTTGTGCTCCATCCAAATCGAGGCCAAGTTCTTTACTTCTTATATTACTTAGAAGAAAGATCTCTGGATTTTTTGGTATGTTGCTTTTTGTGATTTTATTTAATACCTGATTTAGATCTTCCCAAAACTTTTCCACTTTCTCACATGCCCAAATTGCATTTACTGTTGTTCCCGTTTCCTTCTTACAGCGAAAACATCCGTCTGATACTGTTGGGTCCCATTTATTTAACTTTTGGGGCCTGGTGTATAGCCTGTGTAACCAATTATATTGTATCATGCGTAACCTTGTGTTTATTGTATTTCTCATAGTTCCGGAGCATAGCTTTTCCCATGTTTCATTCTTTATCTTTATGTTTAGATCTTGTTCCCACTTTTGTTTGGGTTTACAGTTTATTTCCTCATTCTCTTTCTCCTGCAGTTTGATGTACATGTTTGTTATAAATCTTTTAATTATCATTGTGTCTGTAATCATGTATTTAAAACTGCTTCCTTCTGGTAACCTCAGCCTGCTTCCCAATTTGTCCTTCAAATAGGTTTTCAGTTGGTGGTATGCAAACAATGCACCGTGAGTTATACCATATTTGTACTTCATTTGTTCAAAAGATAATAATTTATTTCCCGAAAAACAATTTTCTATTCTTTTGATCCTTTTTCTCTCCCATTCTGTAAAGGAAAGGTTATCTGTTGTGAAAGGGATTAGTTTAATATCAACAATGTTAAGTGAAGACCTGCTGAACTCCAACAACGCTCTGTGCGAAAAAATTTCCCTAATGCTCCCCCTAAACATTTTCCCTTACAACCTTAACCCATGACCTCTAGTTTGTATTCCATCTAACCTCAGAGGAAAAAGATGAATTGCATTTACTCTATTTATACTCATCATTGATTTTTATATCTCTATCGAATATCCCCCCCATTCTTCTATTTTCCATGGAATAAAGTCCTAATCTGTTTAACCTTTCCTTGTAACTCAGTTCCTCAAGTCCTGGCAACATCCAAGTAAATCTTTTCTGCACTCTTTCAATCGTATTGATAACTTTCCTGTAGTTATGTATCCAAAACTACACACAATACTCTAAATTTGGCCTCGCCAATGTCTCATTTAACTTCACCTGAAACATCCCAACTCCAAATCTCAGTACTTTAATTTATGAAGGCCAATATGCTGAAAGCTCTCTTTATGCCACTATATAGTTGTGGTGCCACTTTCAGGGAATTATGTGTTTGTATTGCCAGGTCCCCCTCTTCTTCCGCACTTCTCTGTTCTTTGCTGTCCACATTGCCTCCAATCTTAGTGTCATCTGCAAATTGAGTGATCCAAATTACCACATTATCATCCAGATCATTGATATACAGAAGATGGCAAACAACAATGGGGCCAGCACTGATCTCTGAGGCACACCATGAGTCACAGACCTCCATTCTGAGAAGCAATCATCCACCACTACTCTCTGGCTTCTCCTGTCTAGCCATTATTGAATCCAGTTTACTACTTCACTATAAATACTGAGCATCTGAACCTTCCTGACTAACCTCCCATGCAGGATCTCGTCAAAGGCCTTACTGAAGCCCACGTAGACAATATCCATAGCCTTTCCTTCATCAACTTTCCTGGTAACCTCCTCAAAAATCTCTAACATTTGTTAATCACAACCTACCATGCACAAAGCCATGTTGACCATCCCTAATCAGTCCCTGGCTATCCGAATAATTGCATATCTGATTTCTCAGAACACCTTCCAAAATTTTTACCTACTACTGACATCAGTCTCACTGACCTATAGTTTCCAGGGTTACTTTTGGAGACTTTTTTTTTAAACAGTGAACTATCCTCCAATCCTCTGCCACCACATTTTAAATATTTATTTTGAGCCCCTGCAAATTCTACACTGATATCCTTCAACATTCGAGGGAATATCTTGTCAGGTTCTGGAGATTTATCCACCCTTATTTGCTTTATGACAGCAAGCACCTCATCCTCTTTAATCTGTATAGTTTCTATAACCTCACTGCTTGTTTTCCTTACTTCCCACGACTCTGTGCCAGTTTCCTGAGTGAATACTGATAAAAAAAAACGTTTAAAATTTCCCCATTTCTTTTGAGTCCATATATAGCCAACCACTCTGATCTTCAAAGGGACCAATTTTGTGCCTGACTATTCTTTTGCTTTTAATATACTTGTAGGAACCCTAAGGATTTCCTTCACGTTTTTTCCCAAAGCAACCTCATGTCTTCTTTTAGCCTTCCTGATTTCTTTCTTGAGGTTTTTGTTGTGTTTTATATACCCCTCAAGTACCTAATTTGCTCCATGTTGCCTATACCTACTATACACCTCTCCCTTCTTCCGAACTAATCCCTAATGTCTCTCTAAATCCAAGGTTCCCTATGCCTGCTAACTTTGCTTTTAATCCTAGCAGGAACATACAAACTCTGTACTCACAAAATCTCACCTTTGAATATCATCCACATACCATACACATCCTTGCGCAAAAACAACTTATCCCAATTTATGCATTTTAGATCCTTTCTCATTTGCTCAGAATTGGCCTTTATCCAATTTAGAATCTCAATCTGATGCCCAGACCAATCCTTCATAATTAACTTGAAACTAATGGCATTATAATCACTGAACCCAAAATATTCCCTTACACATACTTCTGCACTTATCCTGTCTCATTCCCAAATAGGAAATCCATTCTCTCTAGTTGATACATCAATATATTGATCTAGAAAACTTTCCTGAACACATTTGACAAATTCTAAGCCATCCAGCCCTTTTACAGTATGGGAGTCCAGTCAATATTTGGAAAGTTAAAATCTCATATTATCACAACCTTGTGTTTCCTGCAGTTGTTTGCTATCTCTCTACAGATGTGCTCTTCCAATTCTCTTTGACTATTGGGTGGTCTATAAAACAACCCCATGAAACCTTTCCTGTTTAATCAGCTCCATCCATATAGCCTCAGTAGACGAGCCCTGTGGTCTGACACACCTGAGCATAGCTGTGGTATTTTCCCTAATGAGCAATGCTGCTCCTCCGCTTTTCATCCCCACCTCCACCCCTCCCCCATTTTATTGCATCTGAAGAAACAGAAGTCCCTGGAGCTGCCAGTCCTGCCCTTCCTGAAGCCAAGGTTCACTAATGGCCACAATGTCATAATTCCATGTTCCGATCCATGCTCTAAGCTCATCTGTGTTTCCTACTATACTCCTTGCATTGAAATAGGTGCCTCTGAGGACATATCCACCATGTGCAGCCCGTTGACTTCTAAAATTGCATGCAACTTTCACGTCATCTTTTCCATCCTCCACTACTCTATCTGCTCTGGCACTCTGGTTCCCACCTACATGAAAATCTAGTTTACACCCCCTGGAGCAGCACTAGCAAACCTTCCTGTAAGGAGAAGCTATAGGGAAGGAAAGTTTGTAATAGATTTTTCATTTGGTAATGACTATTAATGGGCATTGAGTAGTGTGGTGACTTAGAATAGTTTTACCTTTGGCTATACTTCATGAGGAGTTTGAGAAGATTTGGTTAGTCACCAAAGACTTGAAAATTTCTACAGGTGTAGAGTGGAGATCATTCTGACTGGTTGCATCGCTGTCTGGTATGGAGGTGCCAATGAACAGGACAGGAAAAGACTACAGATGGTTGTGAACTCATCCAGCACCATCAGAATATTAGTCTTCACTCCATGAATTACATCTACAAGAGGAGGTGTCTCAAGACAGCAGCCTCTATCCTCAAGAATCCTCATCACCTAGGCCATGCTGTTTTCTCAGTACTATCATCAGGAAGGAGATAAAGAATCCTGAAGATATACATCATGACAAAAAGCAACTTCTTCCCCTCTGCCATCAGATTTCTGAATGGGCACTACTGCATATTTTCTATATTTTTTTGCACTAATTATTTATTTTTTAGATCTTATAGTTTTGGAATTGCAGTTTATAGTACATTTGCATCTTGTTATCCACAATATTACTACTGCAAAACAACAAATTTTGTGAGAACATATTCATGAAATAAACCTGATTCTGATTCTGATTGGTCCCTACATGGACATCTGGCTGCTCAACTTCCTTCTCAAGAATGCCATAATCTCAAGCAGAGATGTCCCAAACCCTTGCACCACACCATCCAGGATTCTTGACCTCTTCCACACACCCTCTTATTTGTTCCCCTCAATACTGAATTCACTTTCACTACAGCTCACCTCTTCTCATCCCTCCCATTATGAGCCACTCTATGCCAGAGACTTGACTACCATAGTTTTCCCCCTCAACAGTATACATGTTATTGAGGAGAACGACTAGCACTGCCTGCCTGTTCCCTTTTCATTTCTCTTGATTGTCACCCAACTACCTTCCTCCTGACTCCCAGGTGATCCAGATATCAAATTTCAGCTCCAATTCCCTAACATATTTTGTAAAGAGCTGCAGTTGGATGCATTTCTCATAGATGAAGTCATCATGGATACTGTTGGGTTCCTTGAGTATCCACATTCTGCAAGGGAAACATGCTCTTGCCCTGGCTGCAATTCCTTCTGTTTTTTGAAATAAAAAAAAATTAAAAACCTGCACTAATCTGTGCCTCCCTACAGAAGCCTTTTATTGCTCAACAGGATTGTCCGTACCTCAACTCCTGCACCACTACCTCAACCTCTGCTTGTTGATATCTCAAATTCCCACTCTTATTGTGGTCATTTCACTTCTGCTCCTCTTCCCTTTATTGATTATAGGTAATTAACCAATGAAGAAATGTAAGTAAGCACCTACATTTCCCAATGCTTTGTAAATGGTCCTCTTCTCATTCCAAGTCTGGCTCTTGCAGTTCCTGACGAGAAATAAACAAGTCCTAGTGCTTTTTAAACACTTCTTGACAGAGTTCCCCTCATAAAGGAGGCACCAGGAACAGACAATGTGCCAGAAAGGTAAAAGTATCAAGGTCAGCATTAGATAACAACAAGGTTGCTTTTAAATCTTAATGAGGCTGTCCTCTCATTAAGAAGACAAAGTTAAAGTGGCTAATTAGGCCAACCCTCCCATAAGCTGCATTATACCACATTAACATTCTAATATTAATGAATGGGAGTGAAGTAGTATTTGTTCATGAAAAGTTAAAGAGCTAAAAATGATGCATTTAATCGTAAGTGAACTTCTAACTACATAATATATCTCAGTAACCTACAGCCAGATTTGCAAATGCTATTTTAAGCAATAAGATTTTATTGCTTCAAATTTTATTTACTGTTATTACAATTTTCACCTTAAGCTTAGGTCAAGTGAATATTATTCATTCACTTGGTGTCAATTCCAAAGTTGAATGCCCATTCTTTGATGCCCTTGAGGGAGGGGGACCTGCTGGGATGGGTACATGTCCCAATAACATGCTGCATATTCCTGTCAATGCAAAAAAAAAGAATTTATATCATGAAGGCCAGAAGTAGAGAGTATAGCGCCATGGCTTCCTGACAATTACACTGGAAAACTTACCCACTGAATCAAGATACCTGGTACCACTCTCTTTGTCGTCTGTGCAGAGATACCAACATTAATGTACTTCCAGCTAAGTGCTGTGGCATAGTCTGCTTACTTGATCAGATCATGTGGAGAAACTAGAGTTGGAAAGTGCTAGCAGAAGTGTTGAAGTCAAACAGCAGCTGCAGGCACCTGCTTATTGACCACTGCAACTGTTACTGCTCATTTTCACCATAAATGTAATCTGAAATTTCCTCTGATTAATATCAGCTCGATACAGGTCTAACACGCCTATACGGCTTCTGAGCAAGATGTTGTCAACTTTGATTAACTCTTCCAGCCATTTTACCACCTTTAAGAATCATAGCCAATATGTGAAACTGAATTAAGCTTTGCAATGTTACAGATGAGATGGTTATGGGCCATATTAACTTAAGCTTTCTTGACAGTTATTGACTAGATCCTCTCAGCACTAAAGATTATATCTCATTTATCACATCTATATCCAATTATGTCTCAACCTGTCTGTAGTCATTTGGTCATTATTTGCCTTTGTATAGGAGAGTTAAGCAGCATGCCTCAAAAGGAGGAAAAAAGTGTTTCTGAACACACATAACAGAATATTGAATGGATCATAGCGTAGGTGCTATAATGGAATGAATGCTTATTTATCAAGGCTAGGAAATTGTCTCCAATAACAATGGTGCATGAGCAATTTAACAGTCCACTACAATAATCCAATTTGGCAATACCTCTCGGGATTTGTATTGAACATACCCTGAGGATGTTGTAGGCTACTGTACTCTTTTCATGTGAAACATTAAGAAAATCGCTCAGTTTCTTGACTATGAAATTGAAATTGTCATAAATTTGCTGGTTTGCTCTGAAGGATTTTGTTAACCAGATAGCAAGATGATGCACTTAGGTTGGTTAAACACATAATTATTTACTGTCAGTTCCATGAATTTTGGTATAAACTGATTCCATTGTAAATTATTTCATGAAGAAAATTGGAGCTACCAGTATTCAGAAACATCCAGTAGCTACTGGGGTTCTTAAATGCAAGCTCTATTTTTCTGAAAACCAATTGCAAATGGTAGGAAATTGATATAAAAACAGAAACTGTTAGAAAGGCTAACATCTCCATATCACAGTGTCAATGACCTGGGTTCAAATCATTTGGTGTTCATAAGGAATTTGTCCATTCTCTTGGGTTTTCTCCAGGAGTTTTTCTCACATTTTCCAACGATGTACAAGGTTAATTGGTTAGTAGTGTGTCTAATTGGGCAGTGAGGGCTCATGGGCTAGAAGACCATGTTACTGTGTTGTATTTTTTAATTCAAATTAACTCATCTCATTGCCTGAAGACTACATGTTACAGTTACAGGGATTCTTCCTGCCATCATGGACATACATTGATCAACATAGTTGATGACATTGTTACTTCAAATGGATTCAGTTCTTTTATTTCCCATATTCTCATCACCAATAAAGGTCCCTGTGGTTTCCTTACCTCTGGGGATAGGACACGCAGCTTTCTTAGTTCAATATGCAAGAAATTCAGATAAATTTGAAAGTTTTGTCTAGTTTATTTATGTTTTAAACTGCTCACAGGTACACTCTAATACACAGTGATTTTATGGTAGTTTAGTTGGACAATAATAGTGGAGACCCTCTCTACGAGCAACAAGTGAAGGGTCCTCAGGTCAATCTGGTGAGGGCTGGGGATAGATTGGATTTCAATGATGAGAACGGAGCCATGAATAAGAGGTCACTACTACAAAATAAGAGGCCAATCATTTAAAATGGAAATGCATGGACATTTCTTCCCTTGGATGGTTGTGAATCTGCAGAATTATCTGCGCCATAGGGTATTGAAGAACAGATATTTACATTTAAAGGAAGAAAGGAATACATAACTGTTAGATCAAGGAATTGAGAGCAATGGAGAATTGGCACAGAAGAGGCAAGTCTAGGTCAACCATGATCATATTGAATAGGAGGTCTAGTCTCATTTCCCTATTGCTCCTGATCTTATTTTGTTGGGTGTCTGAGCTATCTGGGACAGGAACAAGTTGAAGAACAAAGCAGATTGCAAGAAGTTGGGAGAGCATGAAACCAGAAGATTTCCAGAGGAAACAAACTAAAAGGGCTGGATGGCTTGGAATGTGTTCAGGAAAGTTTTCTACATCTATATATAGAAGCACCAACGAGAGATCGATGCAGTACTTGATCTCTTATTATTGAACCAGACAGATCAGGTGACAGGAGCCTGAACATTTTGGGTCCAGTGACCATAATGTCATTACTTTCAAATTAATTATGGAGTTGAGATTCTAAATTGGAGAAACATCAATTTTGTGGACATGAGAAAGGACTGAGGAAGAGTGGTTTGGGATGTTGTTTTCTGGCAAGGATGTGTTCAGTAAGTGGATGGCCTTCTAAAGCAACATTTTGAGAGAGCAGAGTTTGCATGTTCCTGTCAGAATTAAAGGCAAATGTATCAGGCATAGGAAATCTTGGTTTTCAGGGGACATTAGTTATCTGGTTAATAAGAAGAAGAAGGTGTATAACAGATATAGGCCTCAAGGAACAAATGAGGTACTAGAAGAGCTTAGAAAATGTAAGAAAATATTTAAGAAGGAAATCAGGAAGGCAAAAAGAAAATGTGAGGTTGCTCTGGCAGAGAATGTGAAGCCAAACCTGAAAGGTTTCAACAAGTATGTTAAGAGTAAAAGAATAGTAATGGACAAAATTTGTCTCATAGAAGATCAGAGTGGTTATCTATGTGTGGAGCCTCACAAGATGGGGGAGATCTTAAACACTTTTTTTGGATCAGTATTTACTCAGTAAACTGGCATTGTGTATAAAGAAGGAAGGGAAACAAGCAGTAATGTCATGAACATATAGAGATTAAAGGGGAGGAGGTGCTTGCTGCCTTACAGTGAATAAAGCTAGATAAATCCCCTGGGACTAACATGATATTCCCTCGGACCTTGAGGGAGACAAGTATACAAATTTCAGGGCCCTAGCAGAAATATTTAAAATATCCTTAACCATGGATGAGGTACTGGATGATTGGAAGGTAGCTTGTGCTGTTTCATTGTTCAAAAAAGGCTCCAAAAGTAAACCAGGAAATTACAGGATGGTGAGCCTGATGTCAGTGGTAGGTAAATTATTGGAGGATGTTCTAAGATATTGGGAATGCAAGTATTTGAACAGCCAAGAGCTGATTAAAGATAGTCAGCATGGCTTTGTGCATAGTAGGTTGTGTTTAACAAATCTTATAGAGTCTATTGAAGAGGTTACCAAGAGAGTAGATGTTGTCTATGTGGACTTTAGTAAGGCTTTTGACAAGATCCTTCATAGGAGGTTAGTTCAGAAGGTTCAGACACTAAGTATCCATGGAGAGGTTATAAATTGGATTCAAGATTGGATGAATGGGAGAAGACAGAGAGTGGTAGTGGATGATTGCATCTTAGACCTGAGGCCTGTGATTAGTCATGTGCCTCTTTGATCAGAACTGGCACTGTTGCTGTTTGTTATCTATATCAATGATTTCGATGATAATGTGGTAAATTGGATCACCACATTTGCTGATGACACAAAGATAGGAGGTGTTGTGGACATGGAGGAAGGCTTTCAATGCTTGCAGAGGGATCTGGACTAAATGAAAAAATGGGACAGAAAATGGCAGATGGAATTTAATGCAGACGTATGTGAGGTGCTGCATTTTGGTAGGACATACACAGTAAATCGTAGGTCACTGAGGAGTACGAAGGAACAAACGGATCTGAGAATCCTTGAAAGTGGTGTCACAGGTAGACAGGGTTGTAAAGAAAACATTGGGCATCTTGGCCTTCATAAATCAAAGTATTGAGTACAGGAGCTGAGATATTATGTTGAGACCAAATTTGGAGTATTATGTGCAGTTTTGGTCACCAAACTACAGGGAGGATATCAGTAAGATTGAAAGAGTGCAGAGAAAATTTACTAGGATGTTATCAGGAGTTTCAGGGAAAGATTAAAGATGTTAGGACTTTATTCCTTGGAGCATAGGAACATGAGGAGAGATTTGATAGAGGTTTACAAAATTATGAGAGGTATAGGCAAGTAGGCTATTTCCACTTAGATTGGGAGAGATAAATGCAAGAGGACATGACATTAGGGTGAAAGAGGAAAGGTTTAGGGGGAACATTAAGGGGAACTTCTTCATTCAGAGAATGGTGGGAGTGTGGAACGAGCTGCCATGTGATGTGGTAAATGCAGGTTCACTCTTACGTTTTAATAATAAATTGGATAGATACATGGATGGGAGATGTCTGGAGGGTTATGGAATGAGTGCAAGGCAGTGGAACTAGTGGAATAATGTTTTGGCAAGGATTAGAAGGGCCAAATGGCCTTTTTTCTTTGGTTCTATGGATGTGAGGCCACACTGCTTGTAGAAGAATGGGGAAAAATTTCTTGATGCTTGGTGATGGAATAATGGTCCTGATCAATTTATGAAGAGATGTTAGAGTGATTTTTGGCCTGGCAAGGTCAAGGCTAGTTCAACCACAGCAGATCTGTACTGAAGGTAAAAATCTAACCAATGCAAATGCTGAAAATCTGAAAAAAAAGAAACATAACACTGAAAACACTCAACAAGTCAGGCAGCATCCAGGGACAGTTAATATTTTAGGGTCGTAGTTGATCTTAAGAGAATGAGTACTGCAGGTTTATTGGTTGGTAGGTCACAGTGAATGAATTAAGCACAAAAATGGAGATAGGGAAAAGGTTAGAATAATGATCGTTAGAAGTCAGTGTGACAATTTGTGACGGAGAAACCCAGTGAACGTAAGAGGCCAAAAAGAGGAGTGTTGATGGATCAGAAATGCTGAAGAGGGAAGAAAGGTTCCAATGTATTTTGTTAAGACTCTTACACAAATAAATGGATTCAGATGGGAAAGTGGATTTGGGCTTAAAATGAAACTGGGGATTGACTGTTCAGTGCGTTGGAGAGGAGATGATCAGAGCTGATAGTAAAAGCATGATGAAGTATGAGTTTGGGAGGAGACATGAGGTCAGAGGACATTTATTGAATCGATCTGGGTGGAGTAGAATTCAACAGCCTGATGATGCTTCTGGTGTATTGTAGGATGTGACCACTTCAGTGATCGGGTGAGAAATGAATAAAGTCATCCATCATGAGTGGATTTAAATTGTGAAGGGAGGAATTTCATTCAGATTTGACATGGATATGGAACAGGACACATCTGCTGCAGGAAAAGTCGAGCTGTGCAAGTGAACAATGAAAGATTTGATCAAGACAGGAAGTGAAATAGAAAGCAAGAAAGGTGAAAGGAGTTGCATGGAAATCCCACTGGAGAGAACTTCTGAATTTCCTCAAGACAAATAATCCTAAAAGAGAAGCTACATGTGCTTTCGCCGATATGAAGTTGTAATCATTTTACGCTCTGTCATTAAATATAATGTAACATTTACTTAAGATTTATTTTACCTTCCTTATATTTATTAGCCATCCTTCTTCTCAGGGTGCCTTTTGTGTTCAATATATTTGGTGTGTTTTATGTACCTAGGAAGCTACAAGCAAGATTTTCATTACATTTATGGTTTGGCCTTGTGAAGATGACAATAAACTCTTAATTCATTTATTTACAATATAAGCTTTGTCCCTCTCAATCAGTGCTTCTCAACCTTTTTTTTTCACTCACATACCACCTTAAGTAATCCCTTACTAACCACAGAGCATGGAGGGCCTCCTATGCCATTGGCGCTCTGTGGTTAGTAAGGGATTACTTAAGGTGGTATGTGAGTAGAAAAGAAAGGTTGATTATCACTGCTCTTGATAGAAATTGTGAAGAATCACATAGCATATCAGTTTTACTTGAGTATGTCTTCAGACTCTCTAGTAGAGAGTAGAGAGCACCAATTTCCTTGGAGTCCACTTAAGGAGTGACCTATCCTGGACAGTCAGTCAACTCCTCAGTAACAATTTACTGAGAAGATTGAGGCAGGCAAGGCTACTGTCCAGCATCCTGTCATCTTTCTACAGGAGCTCTATCGAGAGCATCCTGGCTGTTGCTGTGTAGAGCATTGGATCAGAGGCCAATCCACAGGACCATAAGAGCGGCAGAGAGGATCACTAGGGTCTTCCTCCCTCCCATCGATGTGATCTACAAGGATCGTTGTCTGAAGAGGGCTCACAAAATCAGAAAGGACCCTTACCACCCTGCTCACAGCATTTTCCAGCTACTCCCAATGGGGAAGAGATACAGAAGTGTCAGAGCCAGAACCACCAGGCTGATAAACAGCTTATACCCATGGGCAGTGAGACCTGAATGACTGATGAACTTCTCAGATAATCCTTCTGAGACTCTATTTATTTATCAATATTTATTTATTTTCATATGTACTGTATATAAATCACTTATAAATAAGTGCGCTATGTCTGTTTAGGTGTTGCCATGTTTTTACACCGAGGACCGGAGAATGCTGTTTCATCCAGTTGTACTCATACAATTAAAAGACAATAATAAACTTGAACTTGAAATATAAACAAGGAATTTTAAATCTATTTTGATTTGGACTCAATAAGGAGATCCATCGTTGTCAACTAACATTATTTCATAGCTGAGAGATACATTTTGTAATTCAGAGGTTGCGATTTGCAGTCACTCAGCATCTATGCTTTATTATGAATTAACACAAATTAAACAAAATTCTAACCTTTATCTGGATTCTTAAAAATCCCTATCAGTGTTTTTGAAAACCTTGAAATGCATTCAAATTGTATTTCCTATTGTTTCATCTATTTTAATTAATGCTTCAACTATTTGAAAACCTGTCTTATACAATTACAAAAAAGTTTTAAGCACCATGTTAAAAAAAACTATTGACAAGAATATTTATTTGAAATGCGAAGTTATAATTGCTTAGTATTTGCAGTGGTACTGTTAAAATGACAATATATATTTCAGAGATCAGATTACTAGGCACATTGTAGTGAAAGGCTAAATGTCCTTTTTGTGATATATTACCGGCAAAGATCACATTAAACAATACACAAGTGATTCATTTCTCTACAGTGATTATTTATTACTTTTGTACTTCATGTTTACAGGAACTCATCCAATTATTGTCTGGCATCTTTCGATGAGAACTTTTCCTCTGTTTTTCATGGGATTGAACAAATTTACTTCAGAAACATGAAAAATGTGTCACATTTGATTTGGTTGGATTTTGTAAACTCTTCATTGGCACCGCATTTAAATATTGGCAAGAAAGAGGATGGATGTCCTTTTGTCATATTTTAAATTTTGAGTTTTGTTTTCACTGGAAGTAATCCAGGATTGAGTTCAAAGGAGAGAGGTATGTTGTTAAAGTTTCAGTCTATGGGGCATACAGTGCAATGCAATAGAAATTCCTCCCAATAATGATTTAACCAAAACTTTGGCACAAAGGAAGCTTCAGAAATATTTCACTTTACTATATTCAAAGTAATTCAGAAAACCATTGAGACAGACATGGGCTTTCACCTTTGCCTTAATTTTCCAGACAGATTCTTGAAAAGTGTGCATATTTCACAGAAGTGGACAAATTCACAGCCCAGGATATCACAGGAAAAACCCTCTCAAGAACAACTACAGGGAACACTGCCATCAGAGAGCAGCAGCAATCATCAAGGATCCACACCACTCAGTATATGCTCCGTTCTTGTTGCCGCCATCCGGAAAGAGGTACACGTGCGACAAGACTTGCACCACCAGGTTCAAGAGCAGCTACTAACCCTCAACAAGAAACTTAATAATGGACTAATTTAAGGACTCTTACTGGTGCACTTTATTGATTTTTAAAATTCTCTCTGCATTGCAGTTTGTTTACATTTGTTATCAGTTTACAGTTCTTCATTTGTTTACGTGTGTACATTGTGTACAATTTTTTTTGCACTACCAATAAGTGGTAGTGCCTCGCCTGCAGGAAAAAGAATCTCAAGGTTGTATGTGATGTCATATATATGTTCTGACAATAAATCTGTAGGTAAACAGAATTCTTTTTAATTTCATTGACTTTCCTGATCCAGCCTCAATTAATTGTGCAATAACTAATATGGTTATACAACCAGGATTCCTGCAGATCCTCACAGATTAAAGTTGGCTTCAGTAGGTGTATGTATTTTTACTGTACTCTGAGCTCTTCTCCCAAATGCTATCACCTATTTTAAAAAAAATCCAACTACCCTTCTCATTGAAGTCGAAAATCTCCTTTTAAAGCCATCACGTTACATGATGAAAGGAGTTTCCACTATCCATACTTGCAGGCGATGATGCGCTTACTCTGTTATTCATTTTCATGCCCAACAAGATCTCTGATTATGAACAATTCTAAGTAAGGGGCGGCACAGTTGGCATAAAAGTTAGTGAAATGCCTTTACAGCATCAGCGATTGGGCCTATTTGAACCCCACGCTGTCTGTAAGGAGTTGTGCGTTCTCCCTTTGTCTGTGTGGGGGTTTTCCCTGGGGGGCTCCAGTTTGCTCCCACAATTCCAAATGTACCGGGGGTTAGGTTAATTGGGTGTAAATTGGGCGGCACCGGCTTGTGGGATGAAATGACCTATTACTGTGCTGTATGTCTAAAAAAATTACCTTGATTTGGAGAACGTTAAAAGTGGATTCTAATGGTGTATCATGTTCACCCAGTGTCTGGGTGGTCACTTGGTAGTTGGGGTTGATACAGACAGGTTCTTATGAGGGCAAGTAATATTTACCACCAGGTTTGTAGCGCCAGATGGATGGCACAGTTTGTGTAGAGGTTAGTGCAATGCTGCTACAAGGCTAACAACCAGGGCTCAAATCTGGCACTGTCTGTAGTGAGTTTGAACATTCTCCTTGTAACTGCGTGGGTTTCCTTTGGGTGCTCCAGTTTTCTCCAACCCTTCAAAATGTACGGGAGTTGTAGGTATTTGGATGGCACAGGCCCGTGGGCCAGAAGGTATGCTGAATGTCTACATTTAAACATTTTAAACATTTAAAATTTAATTTTAATTTAAATTTTCATTCAGCCTCAAAAGTCCAAGCCCACTGCTGGAAGATTCCGAAACATTCATGTAAAAAGCTGAAATGAAGCACTCGCTGTCATACATACACACAACGGATATTTTTAATGATACTGTTCGTAAATATACACTGTGGAATCTTGAGGTTTGTCTTCAGTAGAAATTTTGAAAGGGCAGACATGAGGGAAGGCTACTAAATAATTTCATTGTTGACTGCCTCTTGGGTACTGTGAATCACTCAGCCAACGAGTTCCCTCTCCTGCAGAAATATGGTGGGTTTGTCTGAGTGTATCTGTACTACCAGTTCTGGATCAAAGTCACAATGTCATGAATTGGGATGAATTAAAATTTATGCCATCCAATTTAGTGCTCAAACAGCTACATACCAATCACTAGCTGCTTTTCTCTCTGTAACAATCAGTTTGCTGCTTCACAGCGTTCTTCATGCTGTGTTCATTAACCTTCTTCCACCTTCCACTGTATTTCTATCAGGGAGCTGATTCAGATTTCATTTGGATTTTGTCAAGAATGTCATCATATCTAAGCAGAGTAACTGTTCCGAGAGGTGTCTGGGGTTTGTTTTTCACTGAGCATTTCAGCTGTTCCTGAGATCTTGTCCCACATAGCGCTTGATCAAACTTTAACTATAGATTACTCACTCATGCAAAAGACCAAAGCACTGAACTCAATTGTAAATGAATCAATTTTTATGCAAAGGTCTTCCAAATTTGTAAGCAATATGTACAGTCACAACATGTGTGTTAGTATTATCAAAGAATGGCAAATGGTGAGGTTAGTTGATGTGAGAAAATCTTTCTCATGAATTGGTTTTGGGCTATTCTTTTTATTGATTCACTTGCATTTATTGTTGACCCTTTAAAAGTCAGCTGCATTGGTGAGTTTGGAGTCACGTAAAGACCAGACTGGTTAAAGACAATGGATTTCTTTCCCTGAAGATTTATTTGAAAGGTTAAAACTTTGACATGGGAATTTTTGCTCTGGATTCTCAGTCTCACACCAGAGTTTCAATACTTCTCAAAGCATTTTACATCAGGCAGCTCTGTTGGCATAGCAGTTAGCGTAATGCCAGCCATCAGAACTGAGGTTCATATCCCATGCTGTCTGTAAGGAGTTTGTATTTCTCCCCATGTCTTCGTGGATGTTCCACAGGGACTCCTATTTCCTCCCACCATTCCAATCATACTGGGCGTGTGGGTTAATTGGGTGTAAATTGGGCAACACGAGCTCCTGGGCCGAAATGGACTGCTATGGTGCTGCACGTGTAAATTAAATCTTTTTAAAAATACGTAGTGAGGTACTTGAGTAGTTACTGCTGCAGGAACATGGCAATAACTTTTACAGAACAAGCAGCCATAAACTTCAAGGTAATAAATGTACACAGAACCTGTTGCGGTAATAATAAGTGAGAAGTAAATATCTGTACCTTGCTTCTTTAAATTGCTGCCGTGAACTCCTTTGTGACCAATTATGAGAGCAGATGGAACCTCTGCTTAATTTTTCTACAGAAAAGTAGCATCTCTGACCGTGAAGGTTTCCCTCAGTGGGGAATAGGTAGAAATATGAGCCCAAGGCAGAAGAACCTTAACTTGAGTCACCACTAATAAAAATTGGCTGGAGCTCAGACTGGATTCAGGTGAGACTTGTCAAGTAACAAAAGGAGAGTGGTTGAAGCATCCAGGTTGCTTAATGAGATCAATGGTTTAGTATTGCTTGAATATAACCCCCTAATTTTTTTGGTGGCAATAAAGAAGCCATTTAAGAAAAGGTTCACGAGTGTTCGCTGTAGCATTCGGCGTTGGTGATTGAGGTGCTGCAAAATGTTGGATCTGCAAGTTTTGAAATTGAACTGGCCGCCTTTGCAATGAATAAATGCCAGCCACTTGCAAAATCATGCAGAATTAAGAGCCGACATCCTTATTTTCCTTAAGGGCAGTCCACTGGAGCAACTAGCAGAGACACTGCCTTACAGTGCCAGGACAGAGGTTCAATCCTGACCTCAGGCTCTGTCTGTGTGCAGTTTGCACACTCTTCCTGTGACTTTGTAGGTTTCCTTCCTGTATTCTACATTCCTCTCTTATCCCAAAAACATGCGATCTGGCAGGTTTAATAACCACTGAAAATTACCATTGTTGTGCAGGTGAATGAGGGGTGAAATTGAGGAGAATGTGAGGAAAGTGAAAAGCAGAATTAATGAAGGATTAATTGATGTAGGCTTGGTGGGCTGAAGGACCTGTTTCTGTGCTGTACACTCTATGGCTATGACATTTCATCCAGATTTTCAGTGCAAGGATTTTCAGTCTCAGTTAAGGGTTCCGCCCCAATACCCAAACCAATGATGCACCATTTCTCTCTATGGATGCTGCCTGACCTGCTGAGTCTCTTCGTTGTTTCCACAAGGATTTTGCTGAGCAACCCAAACATTCTTTATCTGCAGGCCATCCCATAATAACCCCATCTGAATCCTCTCATGCAAAAAAAAAACATGGATGACTTCATTCCCCAGAAAGGTTGCATTTGGCCTTCTCTTTTTCTGTGCCACTTTTGTCCACAAACTCATTTCATGGCTCCATTGACTGCAAAATGACAATGTTTGTGCTAATGGCTATAGTTTCCAGAATAAGTGGGAATAATTTCTTGTCTACCATCTTTCCAGTTAATAGTCAACTTCAGGCCCAGTGAAAGCTCTTATCTCTCTGATAAGAAACAACCTCAGAGATAATGTTATAATTATGGATAGGGTATTGAAGAAGAGATTCAGACTTATGTGACCTGTAGCTTGGTGTTCAGTTGACGATATTTGTCCCACTACTGCCATAGGTTCAGAGATAGCCATAATAATATTGGCATGCATGATCTTCATGCATTGAGCTGATGAATATGGGATTGCCTTTTGCTCCTGTAATCTTGTCACCAGTTATACCCCTTCTTCTTTCTCCTGCAGGAGAAGGAGAGTGAGTGCCTTGCAAGGTATGACTGTATAGTGAGCTGTGTGCATGTAATTACCATGAAGTGTTTGAAAATCTTAGATTAGTGGTGCGTGAGAGCATGGTGGGACCCTGAATGTTAATTAAGGGCCCTGATTGATGGTTGTTGCAGGGATCCAGCATGGAACAGTGCATGAGAGTGAAACTGCAGAGACTGCTTATGATGCATTCCCTTTACTTGAGTATAACTATGAGACCATCAAACTTTACACAGCACCACATCCACAGTCTAAAATCCACTTTAATCTTTGGCCTCAGGAATAGCCTCCTCTTATTACAGCTTGACCATGAGAGCTTGTACGATCCCTGGAAAATGAAAATCTACAGTCTTCTCTCCACCTCATTCATCTAGGCATTCAGAACCTTGGTTCCTTCCTCTCAGCTCCATTGTTCTGATGTTGACAATATAAGAGGTTGCAAGATAACTTCAAACGGTGCACACTGGCTTCATCTAGTGCGAGCCACTCAGGAAATGGTTCTTCTTGAAAAAGGGTTAATGAATTAAATTGATGTTGGGACTGCCTATACTGAAGTCAGGAGGAGCATCAATTTTGTGCATCCGGTTCAAGATCAAGCTGGCCCAGTCTGTGATTTCTAAACCTGTTTGTAAATGTGGTCCATGCTAATGTCTTTACTTCAGATTTCAGATTTATTGTCAAAGTACATGCAAACCTGAGATTCTTTTTTCTGCCAGCCGAGGCAGAATTACCATTTAGTGTGAAAAAAACTGTACTCAATGTTCACATGTAAACAAATAAAGAACTGTAAACAGATAACGAATATAAATAAATTGTGCAATAAATACAGAGAGATTTTTTAAAAATCAATAAGGTCCACAAATAAGAGCTCTTAAATGAGTCTCTGATTGAGTTCGCTGTTGAGGAGTCTGATAGTGCAACCTGGTGGTGTGAGGCCTGTGGCACCTTTACCTCTTTTCTGATGGTAGCGGTGAGAACAGAGCGTGTGCTGGGTGGTGTGGATCCTTGATAACTGCTGCTGCTCTCCAACAGCAGCGTTGCCTGTCGATGTTCTCGATAGCGGAGAAGGTTTTGCCTGTGATGTCCAGGGCTGTGTCCACTACCTTTTGGAGGGCTTTACGCTCAGGGGCATTGGTACCCCATACCAGACTGAGATACAGCTGGTCAGCACTCTTTCCATCACACACCTGTAGAAATGTTCCAGGCTTTCTGGTGTCATATCAAACCTCTGCAAACTCCTGAGGAAGCGCAGGCGTGATCCTCCAAAATAGTGACTCCCAAGAAATTAAATTTGCTCACCCTCTCCATTTATCATTCATCACTTCATTTATCATTGGAAAATCACCAGGGAAAAACTATTTGCATATAATAAAAGTGTAAAAATTAAACAGTAAACCTCTGCAAACTTATTTTGCAACTGCATTGTGTATCAAAACCACATACTTCTCGCTCGAAGAGCATATTAAGTAGAAAAGATTATATGAAGCACAAGACAACATAAATAATGTATCATTCAATAAAACACTACTCTCCCATAGATTCATTTATTGAAATTTGGATGAATCGAAAGATATCACTTTTATTAACTTACTTTCAAGACCATTCCCACTGTTGGCAAATGGGATAAATTCTGCTGATTGACATCTGAATGTTTTAGAACTGCCACTCTGAGGCTGACTGTTTGAGACTGCCACACATAATCTATTAAACAATGGACTTTGAGGTGAGCAGGATGTTGGATATTAGCATGTATGACCTTCTGCTCCACCACTGTTGCACGGAGTGGTGGGACAGTGACCACTGGTGGGGCTCCGATGAACTTTGTACCTACTCCCAGTTTTACATCAAGAGGAGGATTTGTGTTGCCCCTTTATTTCTGTATCTTCACTAACTTTGTGAAATTACTTACCCTTCCTTTATTTTAATATTTTAATTATATGTGAGTATTTTAAGGCACTTTAAAGGATTTTTTTTTATATACAGTGACCCCTTACATTGGACTAAATACAAAACCAGGCCATTCTTGTGTAAGATTCATTCCGAAAACAATCTTACATCAGATCTTAATCTGTTTTCACCAACATTCCCTTGTTTTACCACATTGGTTTGCTTGATACTGTGCTCCAGATTTATCTTATTTAGTTGTTGTAATATTGTGTACATCATTTTTCAAAGTCCTCTTTCAACTGCCTGCATTGAAGATTAAAATGTTCACTTTTTTCCTGGTGATTCAATCCTCTTACATAAGGATTAGCCTTGTGGTTCCTTCTGTGCGTGGGTAGTTCAAACTATCCATAATATGTCATTAATTAATTTTTCCATGTAAGGTATCTTTCACTTCTTTATTGGGTTTGCTCTGTGTCAATTGTCAATGACAGGTCTTGTTTAACTCCCCCTGCTGTTTCCAGGCTCACTTCTCACTCTTGACTGCTCTTCTCTTCACACCTTCCACCCTCCCTCATACTAGCAGCTGTAAAAACTTGCCTGAATTGGTGTTCAGCACCGACTGTAAATCCAGTAACTGATGGAGATGGCAGTCAGTCAAGGCCTGATTACCAGTGGTGTTACCACTGTCCTGCTATCGTTAACATGCCAATTTTCTGCTCCTTCCTCTCTCATCTGTCCTTTTCTGTCTTGCTTGCTTTTAGATTTTATATGCATTTTCTCAGGATGAAATTCACCAAATGCCATTGTAAATTTGTAATGTTATATATGTTTTCTATATTTTTAAAATTTATTTTAATAGAGCACAGGGATCAGAGCTGGGAATCTGTGATTAATGATTTGAAGATTTGAATATTTCATTTGAAGACAACATGGGGGTCAAAATGGAAATGGAAAGGATACAATAAATGGGAAAAGGACAATGTAGAGCATTAATTTAGAGAGGAATCTTGGGATCAAGTCCACAGCTACCTCAAATGGCAACACAAGAGGCAAAGAAGCATACAACCCAATTGTTTTCATCAATAGAGGCATTGCGTATAAAGGTCAGGAGGTCGTATTGAAGCTGTATTATTAGAGTATTAAAGGAATTTCACCAGAATGTTGTTTGAATTGGAGGCATTAGCTATAAATGCACTCTAATCCACCTCAGCTCTGGATCATCTTGAAAACGGTAACTCACACCTGCTTTTCATCAACTACAGCTCAGCCTTTCAACATGATTATTCCCTCAGGGCTGCTCAACAAGCTCCAAACCCTGGACCTTTGCACTCCCCTCTGAAATTGGATCCTTGACTTTCTCATCTGAAGACGACAGTCAGTATGAATTAGACACATCTCCTCCTCATTGACTATCAATACAGGTGCACCTCAAGGATGCGTGCTTAGTCTATTGCTCTACTCATTATTCACCTATGATGCCTGGTCAGGCACAATCCCAATGCTATCTGCAAATTTGCAGATGACCCCACAGTTGTCAGCAGAATCACAAAAGGTAATAAGGATGGGTTAAGGAGGGAAATAGATCAGCTCATTGTGTCACACCAACAACCTTGCACTCAACGT
Organism: Narcine bancroftii; assembly: GCF_036971445.1. Taxonomy (NCBI): domain Eukaryota; kingdom Metazoa; phylum Chordata; class Chondrichthyes; order Torpediniformes; family Narcinidae; genus Narcine; species Narcine bancroftii. The sequence goes on from NC_091470.1 coordinate 62,547,430, forward strand.
TAGCAAAACCAAGGAGATGATTGTGGAGTTCAGGAGGAAGGCAGGTGATCATGAACCAGTCCTCATCAAAGGCTCAATAGTGGGGAAGGTCAATAACTTCAAATTCCTGGGTGTCAACATCTCCAAGGATCTGTCCTGGAGCCTCCACATTGATGCAATCATGAAGAAGGCTCTCCAAAAGTTATAATTTGTGAAGTTCGGCATGTCAGCAAAGACCCTCAAAAAATTTTACAGGTGTACCATGGAGAACATTCTGGCTAGTTGCATCATTGTCTGGTGCACAGATGCCAACATTCAGGTCAAGAAAAAACTCCAGAGGGTTATTAACTTGACCTGCGACATCACGGGCATCAAATTTCACTCCATTGAGGAGCTCTACAAAAGGTGATGTCTTAAGAATGTAGTCTCTATCGTCAAGGATCCCCATAACCTAGGCCATACCCTCATCACCCTGCTACCATTGGGAAAAAAGGTGCAGGAGCCTAAAGACAAGCACTCAAAGGCATAACTACAGCTTCTTTCCCGACACCATCAGATTCTTGAATGATCAATGAACTAAAGACACTGCCTTACTTTAACTTTTCGTGCACTATTTTTATTTATTTTTGAAACGTGGTTTATATGAATGCTTTCACTGTGATCAGAAAGGACCTAATGGAGGAATGTAAAATGATATAATGGGTGATCAGTATCTTTTTTCCCAGGATGGAAATTTCAAACACTGGAGACATAAAGTGAGAGGGGGAGTGCTTTATTTTTAAACATGAAGAGTGGTAGGTTCCTGGAATGTGTTGCCAGGGAAGGTCGTTGAAGCAGCTACGACAGCAATATTTAAGAGGCATTTAGACCAGCATGTGAACAGACATGAAAAGGAGGTACATGGGTCTTAGGTAGGCATATGGGGTAAAGTTAATTTGGTATCGTAGATGGCACAGTCATTATGGGCCAAAAGGTCTGTCCCTGCCCTGTATTTTTCTTTTTTTTTCCTTTTGCAACTCTGCACTACTGTGGTGGGACACCACCGGCCTACTGCAGGGGCAACCTCTGTACCTACAGGAGTTTAAGGGGACAGGACAACACCTGGCCGGCTGCCAATCAGTCGGCCTGAATGAATCAAGACCCACCCGGCAGGGTGTCAATCACCCTCTGGGGTATAAGCCTGCGCCAGCCTCCCGAGGCCTCACATTGAGTTGCTGCAGCCACAGCCAGCCTGGCTCTGTGGAGATTTTTGTGGATTAAAGCCTGTTGTTCAGTCTTTATCTTGCGTGTGTCTGATTCTGTCTAATACTCTTTCTTTCTTTGGCTTGGCTTCGCGGATGAAGATTTATGGAGGGGGTAAATATCCACGTCAGCTGCAGGCTCATTTGTGGCTGACAAGTCCGATGTGGGACAGGCAGACATGGTTGCAGCGGTTGCAGGGGAAAATTGGTTGGTTGGGGTTGGGTGTTGGGTTTTTCCTCCTTTGTCTTTTGTCAGTGAGGTGGGCTCTGCAGTCTTCTTCAAAGGAGGTTGCTGCCCGCCGAACTGTGAGGCGCCAAGATGCACGGTTTGAGGCGATATCAGCCCACTGGCGGTGGTCAATGTGGCAGGCACCAAGAGATTTCTTTAGGCAGTCCTTGTACCTCTTCTTTGGTGCACCTCTGTCACGGTGGCCAGTGGAGAGCTCGCCATATAACACGATCTTGGGAAGGCGATGGTCCTCCATTCTGGAGACGTGACCTACCCAGCGCAGTTGGATCTTCAGCAGCGTGGATTCGATGCTGTCAACCTCTGCCATCTCGAGTACTTCGATGTTAGGGATGAAGTCGCTCCAATGAATGTTGAGGATGGAGTGGAGACAATGCTGATGGAAGCGTTCTAGGAGCCGTAGGTGATGCCGGTAGAGGACCCATGATTCAGAGCCGAACAGGAGTGTGGGTATGAAAACGGCTCTGTATACGCTTATCTTTGTGAGGTTTTTCAGTTGGTTGTTTTTCCAGACTCTTTTGTGTAGTCTTCCAAAGGCGCTATTTGCCTTGGCGAGTCTGTTGTCTATCTCGTTGTCGATCCTTGCATCTGATGAAATGGTGCAGCCGAGATAGGTAAACTGGTTGACCGTTTTGAGTTTTGTGTGCCCGATGGAGATGTGGGGGGGCTGGTAGTCATGGTGGGGAGCTGGCTGATGGAGGACCTCAGTTTTCTTCAGGCTGACTTCCAGGCCAAACATTTTGGCAGTTTCCGCAAAACAGGACGTCAAGCGCTGAAGAGCTGGCTCTGAATAGGCAACTAAAGCGGCATTGTCTGCAAAGAGTAGTTCACGGACAAGTTGCTCTTGTGTCTTGGTGTGAGCTTGCAGGCGCCTAATAGTGCACCACAATTTAATCCACAAAATTTTCCCACGGCTACCGTGGAAAAACTCCTGTGCGCAGGGAGCCTCGAGGTCGATCCATGCCTCCCAGAAGCCCAGACACGCTTCGACATCTGGCAGCACGTGGTCAAGGCAATCATCGAGGCACACGTGGGCAACATCCTGGACTCCGATCGGAAGAGGTTGGTCCTACTCCGGTCAAAGCTGGGTCCCCGAGCCTTCCAAGTAACCAAAGGCTGCTCCATGTACAAGAGCACAATGGAAACTCTTGAGAACTTGTACAAGCCCCCCATGAATGTGGTCTGTGCAAGGTACCTCCTCAACACCCAAGCCCAGCAACCCAGGGAGATGGCTGAGTCTTACCTGGGACACTTGCGAGAGTTGGCCCGACTGTGTCTGGCTGTACCCGGAGTAGGTGTAGAGGAAGTCAAGAGGCTGATCCGGGACGCCTTCGTCCGAGGGCTACACTCGAGGGCCATCCGGCAGAAGCTGCTGGAGGACAACATCTATGCACTAACCAGGAGTGTGGAAGTGGTCCAAACCCTGGAAGCAGCAGCCCTGCACGCTGAAGCCTTCAATTCCAGGTTCCTCCAGGCTCCTTCATGGCCCACTCACACTACAGCTATGATATCCAGTACCGCCCCAGGAAGTTTAACGACTCCCCTGATGCTCCCCTATGCATGACGACAGGTTGAAGGCATTGCATGAGTTCCTCTGCCATCCGGGCGTCACCCAGTTGTACCATTTTGTTAAGTCCCGAAATCTGCCATAGACCATCAGGGACATCAGGGACATGACCGAGGCCTGTCGAGTCTGTGTGGAGTGTAAACCCCACTTCTTCCTCTCCCCCCCCAGGCCCACGTTGTAAAGGCTACTCAGCCTTTCGAGCATCTTAGCATGGAATTTAAAAGGGCCCCTGCCTTCCACAAACCGAAACGTCTACTTCCTCACGGTAGTGGACGAGTACTCAAGCTTCCTTTTCACCATCCCTTATCTAGACACCTCCACAGTCACCATCATCAGGGCTTCGGGGCAGATTTTCACCATGTTTGGCTACCCCTCCTTCATCCTCAGTGACTGGGGGTCTAGTTTCATGAGCGACGAGCTGTTCCAGTACCTGATGGCGAGGGGTATCACGACCAGTCGCACAACAAGCTATAACCCAAGAGGCAACGGGCAAGTGGAACGCGAGCATGGGGTGGTCTGGAAGGCAGTTCTCCAGGCTCTCAGGTCAAAAGGGTGGGATGTTGAATTCTGGCAGGACGCCCTGCCTGAGGCGCTCCATGCCATTCGATCACTGCTATGCACAGCTACCAATGAGACTCCTCACAAACGTCTGTTCTTGTTCCCCAGGAGGTCGGCCACTGGAATGTCACTCCCAGCATAACTCACATCCCTGGGACTAGTGCTTCTGTGTAAGCATGTAAGGACACACAAGGCCAAAGCCCTGGTAGAGCAGGTTTTCCTCCTTCATGCAAACCATAACTACGCTTACGTTAGGTTCGGCAGTGGCAGGGAGGACACCGTCTCAACCATGGACCTGGCACCAGCAGGAGCACCCACCACAGCATTCCACCCTCCAATCCAGGACGGCGCTGACCGGGCATACACCCCCGTCCCCATGCAGTTATGGGGCACCCAGGGCCTCCTTGACCACCAGGGGCTCGCTTCAGCCTTAGGAGCTGAACCTGCCCCCCCCACCCATCCAGTACAACCCGCATACATCGACCCTGGCCCCCCTGGCCATCCCTCCATGCAGCACCACACCAACCACACGCACCCCTGCCACCAGCCCCCCCACCACCCCTCTGACCAGTGACCAGGAGCAAGTCCTACGACGGTCACACAGACCCCGGCGGCCACCGAATTGTCTCAACCTGCAAATATTGTATGTACATAGTGGGTACAATTCCTTGTTACTGCCCCCCCGGGACAATTTTAAAGAAGGAGGTGTATGTGGTGGTACACCACTGGCCTACTGAAGGGGGCAACCTCTGTACCTGCAGGAGTATAAGGGGACAGGACAACACCTGGCCGGCTGTCAATCAGTCAGCCTGAATGGATCAGGCCCCACCCGTTCGGGTGTCAATCACCCTCCGGAATATAAGCCTGTGCCGGGCTCCCGAGGCCTCAGTCAGAGATGCTGCAGCCACAGCCACCCTGGCTCTGTGGAAGTCTTTGTGGATTAAAGCCTGTTGTTCAGTCTTTACCTTGTGTGTGTCTGATTCTGTCTAACAGCGCACCACAACTTCCCCGTATCCCTTGGTTCTTTCAATATTCAAACATCTATTTAGCTCTAACTTAAATACACCCTGTGGCTGATCCTCCACTGCCCTTTGGGCTGGAGCAATTGAGAGATTCTTTACCTCATGAGGAAAGTTGTTTCTTTTCCCCCACGCTTAATTGCTGATTTTTTTTTTTCATTTGTGATCTCTGGTTCTAACTACCCCATCCAGGAGAACATTGTTCCTTTAAGTATCCTATCAAGCCCTTAAGAACTTGTAATGCTTCAGTGAGATCATGTCTCCTTCTGAACTCAAAAATATATGCCCAGTCTCTTTCATCCTTCATGAGAAGACCCCTCAACCATCCCTGAAACCAAGTTGGTGACCAGATTGACTCCTTCTGATGGGCACATCAGACTTGCACAAAATATTCTTGCTGCAACTTGACCAGGGCTCCATACAATCTGTCCTCTCTTGTGCTCAAATCCTTGGGTAATAATGGCATTACCACCATTCACCTTCTTAACTGCTGACTATACATGGATGTTAACTTGGTCCCTCTGAACATCTGCATTTTTTTGAATCTCACTGATTTTTTAAATCAACATAGATTGACTTGCATTAGATTCTGTTTGTCACATTCTTGCCCATTCAATTAGTGTGTTATGCCTCCACCTTCATCACAACTCACACTGCCACAGAGTTGGAAATCATCAACAAATATGAATATACTATACCTTGGATCTTTCACCCACACAATTAGTATAGCTTGTGAACAACTGGGGCTCAGCCCCCACCTCTGGTACCCCACTTGCCACATCTTGCCAACACAAACAAATTGCTACTCTCCTTTCATCCTCAGTCTTCAAATTAGCATTGTATGACCCGAAATCCCATGAGCTCCAATTTTCTTATGTAACCTCGTGCCTTCTCTCCAACCTTCCATAGGTCTAAATACACAACATTAATGGGTTTTCAACATCAATACATTCATTCAGATTGGTCAAAGATGATGTCCCTTACATAAGTTCATGTACATTCAATTCAATCCTTCCACTATTGTTTGAGTACCCAACTAACACATCATTAACGATAGATTCTAACAATTTCCCTCATACTTCTTTTCTTTGGCTTGGCTTCGCGGATGAAGATTTATGGAGGGGGTAAAATTTCATGATAAATGGTCTATAGTTCCCAAAATAATTTATTTCTCCTTACTGATGGAATAGGATTACATATGCTACTTCCAATCTCTGGAAACCATTCTAGAACCTATAGACTTCAGTAAGGTGATCATCAGTGCATGTATTATTTCCATTGCCACCTCTTTCAAAACCATATGGTCCCAGGCATTTATTATTTTTCAGTTTCATTAATTTCTGCAGTTCATTTTTATTACAGACGATCATTTATTTTAGTTCCTTCTTCACTTCATATCTAATATTCTCTGTTACTTCTGGACGCCTCTTATACCTTTTTGCCTGAAAATAGGCATATTTAATTTCTCTGCTGTTTCCAGATTCTCCAATAAAAGTTCTCTTCTTAAATTTATATGAGGTCCAGGTTAACTCTTGTTGATATTTTCTTCTTTTTTATGTGCTTGCAAAAACTTTTACCACCTGTTTTATCATTGGTAAGCAAGATCACTACAATTCCCTTCCTTATAAATTTCTGGACTTTCTTTTCTGAAGTTTGAAATTTTCCCAGTCTTGAGATTTATTGCCATTTAGTAATATTACAACCCCTTTTCTTTTGATCTTTAACTTCTATTTTGCATTCATTAAAATATTAGATATTTGCTATAATCTTTGTATTCATTCTTTAACTGTTAGCTTTTTAAAACTTTGCCATATCTTTTCAAATGCATCTTAGTTAATATCTCACTCTTTCAAACTTTGCTTGTTTCGACTTAATGGTCTATTTCAGATTGAAATTAATTACTTTCAATCTTAAGATGAAATGTTATAATATCATGACCTTTTTACTCTCTAATTACATAATACTACACCCAAAATTGTGAGTTCCCTCATTGGTTCTTCAACATACTGATCTGGAAAACCATCAATAAATAAATAATTAATAAATTCAACAATGACTTTTTAATGGACCTAGTTATAAAATTTGATGTAAGATAATAGCTATGTTTTTTAGCATTTAACTTCTTATCAAATTTCCAAAGAAATGGGAGTTCAAGTGGAGAATTAATTTTGGACAATGTGTATCTTGATAAGATAGATTTGTTTGCTCATCAATTGACAAACAGGTCTTCAGTGGTTAATAAATTTAGATGTTAAAATACAGCATTAAAATAAATTTCAATCAAACTCTCTCAGTAAACCTGGTTGATGTCTGCTTACTAAGTCCGTGCAAAGGTTTTCTTTATCTCAGGGAATGTCCATTGGGGACAAAAAAAAATTGTTGCAATAGATCAAACACCAATATGTTTACATTATTATAAGTCACTGAAATAACTTTTAGAAATTAATCAGAAAATTTATTGATCATACCAGCATAATTACCGTAGCAACTTGCTCCTGCAGATACACGACTAGATGGATGATGCTTATCTTCCCATTTGCAAATCCAACACCTGATCACTACATTAAATTGTGATTAAATGTCCACCTCAGTGCCAAAACTGAAGAAAGAAATCGCAAGTGCCTTTAAAATGGAACTGCCTTGCTGCTATCAGTCGATTGACCAAAGTAAAATTTGTATCATCCACACTTCTCACATTTAGTGACTTGTAAAATTAAAACATTGAACTCATTTGGAGAAAATTAGATACCACATTAAAGATGTGGGGCCCATTTATAGAACACGACCATGATTGGAAGAGTTAAAGATTTTGAATGTTCTGGAGATTCTCTGTCTTATGTCTGGAGGTCACTATCCGATCCAGAATTTCCCTTTTTTTTAAAACAAAAGTTACCTTGATTAGAGGGAGGGGGTAGGTTAGATTTAGTTTTTAGATTTTTTTTGTTGGTTTTCTTTTTCTCCTTCATCACTTTTTATTTAGCTTAACGGCAAATATGGGTTTATCATGGTTATCATAAGCTGCTTTCGGGTGCATTTTCCGCCAAGAATGCGCCTACAGAAACGGATTCAGACCTGTGGAATGGTCATTCATTTGGCAGCACTGAAAGCGTAGCACTGGCCATCTGAAAGGGACAGCTGCATGGGAGGCACCTTGGAGTGCACTCAGCTCATATCCCTTCGGGATGTCAGGGTTGAGGCAGCTGGTGTGGGCCGCCCCAGTGCTGACAGCTCGCGCCTACCACCCCAGTGCTGACAGCCCATGCCAGCCACCCCAGCATCCCGCCCCAGCCCTGATGTCCACATCAGCCACCACTGCCCTAACATCCTGCTCCGGGGGGCAGGGGCAGCGGGGAGGGGATCTGTCAGGCGCTCGCCAGCTGATTGTCATCCCCTTAGCAGCCACTTTCAGGTGGCTGCATTCAGATGCCTGGGGGGACCTGAGTGATCTGGTGATTATCCCTCCTGGAGGAGGGTTACAAAGTGGGCCTCACAGGTGCCTCCTGCGCTTTCAGCTGGCCTCCCGACAGCCACATAGGGGTATAATATGCAGCTTTACATCGGGGTATTTTGGCCACCTGAAAGTGCCTATAGATTAATTCAATTACTTGTTTCTCACGTAAATCAAGGAACTGTCTAATGTAGTTCCATCCATTTTTTTTCTTTTTAAGTGTAGCTGTATGAGATGACTTGTTTTCCTTTAAATTTTGTCTGTGAGTTTATGTTTAAAATAAAAATATTTAAAACAGAAAAGAAAAGAAAGTACTCATTTTAAAAAGTGGGGCATGTGTTCGTGGATATTATTTCATCACATGAAATATTGTTGCAGATGACAGTTGTAAAACAGTATATTTTGGAAATGAGACTTATGTAACTTAACTTTCGCCAAATATTATTTGATTAGTTGCAGTACACAAATGTGCTGCAGAAACTCAACAGGGCATGCAGCATCCACAGGAAGTGAAAGGTAGCTAATGTTTTGGTTCTGAGCCCTATTGCAGCAAACTAAGTAGGGGAATTCAATTTATTGGGATAACACTGAGAGTATAAAAAGTTATGAAAATGTGAGAATAGTCTGAAGAATATCAGAAAGTTGAAAGGAGAGCAGGATAGATTCACCAGGATGTTGTCAGACCTGGAAACCACTAGCTACAGGGATGTTGATTAGGCTGGGATTTTCTTCCCTGAAGCACAGGAGACTAAGGGAAGATCTTGGAGGTTTATAAAATCATGAAATGCATGGATACAGTTTGTTTATTGTCACATTGTAACTAGTACAGTGATTTGCCGACTGTGCTTTCCGCCAGTCCATGACCTCTACCCAGGATTCTCCAATATTGTTGAAAGCCTTCGTGGTAAGACTCCTAGAGGTCCTCAATTGACGACTGGTGCCCATCACTCACTTGACTTGTAGATGTACCTCAGGTAACATGCCTCAAAAATGGTATTGGCAATTGATACCTGGGCTGCGGGGGGATGGTTGACAATCTATCCAAGTGATGGTCTGGTGTGAAATTAATTACCTCTGGGCATCTGCGTAATTGAGGAGCTTGAAACATTTGTCTTGAAACATTTGTCTTTGTAGTACCCCCTTATTTTTTAGAAAAAGAAACATTGATTATAGCTTGTCACCTACTCCTTCAGTTCAACATTCAAATGACAGGAATAGGTGGAAAAGGTCTAATTTCTTGAAAAATCCCTTTATATCTAAATAGACTTTGTCCTTTTTCTATGGATAATCAATTTTTGAGAATTTGGAGTAGACTGGGCATTAAGGAAAGAGAACATTGTTTTGAAGCTGGCAGATGTATTACCTTTGAACGAATCAAGAATAAATTTAATGTCCCAAATAATACCTTTTTTGGTTATTATCAGGTTAAAGCTTTCTTGGTTGATAAATTAGGTCCTAGTATGATATTACCTAGACAGAATTAATTATAATTATTGATTTGTAACAACAGTTTATTTTGGTTATGTATAAACTACTTCAAAAAGAAGCTTCTAAATTAGGAATGCATAAATTGAGATCTTGATGGAAAGTTGATTTAAACAGACAAATAGATGAAAATGATGAAATGCATAAAGAAAATATGACAAATATGAATAAGGTTAGGTCTAGACTGATTCAATATAACTTTTGCATCAATTACACTTAACTCCTCAAAAATTTAAAAAAATTGAACCCAGTATTATCAAATCTATGTTTTAGATGTGGTCAGGAAGTTGGTCCATTCTGCATTCTACCTGGAAGTGTCCTCGGGTAAAACCTTTTTGGTTAGAGGGAGGAAATTTTTATAGAAAATAACAGGGGTTAAACTCCCTCAAGATCCAATGTTCTTTTTGTTGGGTAACATTAAAGTGATTAGATCGAAATTGAGGTTAACTATGTATCAAATTGAATGTTTACGATTGGTTTAGCTGTTTCTAGGAGGGGCATAGCCATTACTTGGAAATCAGATAGGGATTTAGGGCTGGAGAGATGGCATGCTAAACTATGTAGCTGTATTCATGTACATAAGAAATACCTTTTTAAAAAAAATATGGAGCTCAAACTTATAACACATTGGTTTGAAAATTTGAGAGACTCTGAAAGCCCATATTGTTGGTAACCCCTAGCTCTGTAATTAGTATTGAGATTTTATGTTTTCTTGATATTCTCCAGACTTTCTTATACTTTTTTTCTCTCCTTTTGGTATACTCTGAGGGGGAGGGTGCACAGAGGGTGGAAGGGAGGGAGGGAGATGGGTTTTATTAATATACAACATGTATAGTTTTTGTAGTTTTATTGAATAGTTACATTGATGTGGTCTTAAAAAAAATTAAAAAGAAACATTCAAATGACAGGGAAATGTTCCTTGGAGAATCAATTCATCTCTTATATTTCTGCATAAGAGAAAGATGGGCTCAAATTTGACATGGTGTTTCTTTCCGAACTGTCACACAGCACAAGTGTATGAGTGTCTGGTAGATTTGAACCTTGGTGTATGCTTCGCTTCTCTGCAGATAGAAATGGGTGCTGGCCTGTGTTTCTAGGAAAGACCCAACTTTGAGAAAGATAATTTGCACTTTCCACAATAGCCTTAAGTGCATCACAGAATTCACACCCTGCTTGTAGACCAGCTCTCTCAGTTTCTCCAGTCGTGTGAATGCTGTGAAGATAGCTGCATTGCTTAAACTTATCAAATTAAAACAGACTAATCACAAATTTGTGTTCAGCTGATCCCCTGGCTTCCAGTGACTTTAAATAGATCTGGATGTCTCTTGCCTTCTCCATGGTAATGGTATGTGGGTTCCTTCGCCCACTCATACACTGCTTTGCTGTTGTCTGAATTACAGTAATGACTCCTACTCTATGTTAACATTGTCATAGAAAGAAAGTGATCAATTACACAGAATCTATAGTCTTACCTCCTTGATTCAAAATAGTCTCTAATGTGAATTAAATGTAACAAATGCCCCACGTCAGATTTCATTCCCAGCTAACTCAGCATGCATCTCCAATGAGATAGATTTCCTGGTAACGCGATATTTTTAGGAGTTACTAATTTACAATAAATATCTTTTATCTTTATTTACTAAATAAGGTGAAATTGAATATCAATGAGTGGGAATAGGAGTTTTGAAGGTCATCACTGATTGGCTGATATGAAATGTATATAGACAAGGAGCCAAATCTGATTTAGCTTCTAGTGATGTGTTAAAGCTTAACTTATGCAAAAAAAAAGGAAAAGAAAATGTAAATCAAACTTCATTGTTACAGATATTCATTCTAGAGCTTTTACAATGTCAGATTTTATTGTACTTCATACATTTGGTCGTTTCCTGTTCAATTTTGCTGATCATTTTCTCCCAAAATCGGTATATTTTCAAAATGAGTCATACACTTGGATAATTTTCTTCATTTTCATTTAGCTTTTGACTATATGTTCTTTGCCCTCAGGTTATTATTCATCCTTTCAATTATTCATATAGTTTATGAGCTACAGCACTGTGGATAATAAGGAATAAGAAATTAAATGTAACAGTGAAATCATACTAAAAATATTAAACGGATATTCTGAGTATATTCAATTTCATTGTATGGTCAAACTTTGAGTCAAAGGTAAGCACTGCAAAACAGCATTGCCTTGACTTTCATTTATTTAATTCCATAATTAGTTGCATTATATTAAATAGTCAGTGAAATTTCAGTGATGTCTTCTGCAGTTATTATTGCAAAACCATTTTCATTCAACCAAATTATTAATGATATTTGGCTGAGCCATAAATAAACAGTTCAAGATGAAATCAGGGCAGATGGCAGTCTAATAAAACACATTATGGCACGTGAACCCAAAAGTTTAAATCAGATGAATGGAATTATTGATCAAAATGATCAAATGAATAATTAAGGCATTGTCACCCCATATTCTCTGAAGATGCTCATAGAGAAGATTCACTTTTATTACAAGTCACTTCTACTGCAAACTGAAGCCAACAGGAAGCAAAATTGCATCTGCTTGACAATGCCTTTTTGATGAAAAAATGGTTAGAAAAGGAAGATTAAATAATAATAAAGGGAAAAAGGCAACGCAAGCGAAACTAGAACATTCATCAACTGTTTGAAATTAAATTACCCGCAGAACTATTTAAAACTTAATCATTTACGGTTGCTGTTGGAGTATTAAACTTATTGGTATCATTTAAGTTATTTCATTATGATAATGGTAATGTTTGTTTTATTATCAGAGTTCGCCAGCATAAAATGTTATAGATTTCAGGCTGATTTGCTGGTGGCTAATGTTAGCCTGTAGTAAATATTTACCAAGATATTCATGAGCACAGTAATTTATGGGGAACAGTGAGTAAGCAATCTGCATCCTAAGGGTAATTATTTTTGTCTTTGTACAATCATCCACATACTGAAAATTTTTTCTCTGGTGAAGCTGAGCATCAACAAGACACACTCCAGCGCTACTCGTTTAAGATACTGATGTTGAAACAATTGGACTTATCCTCAGATTTCTTGAATGATATCATTTTAAGTATTTATATGAAGAGTTTTCCCCATTTTGGTCTGCTGCAGATATAGTAGAACAGAAGATTACATAGAAAGAAGATTAGAAATTCAAGAGTTTTATCTAGGTTTCTTGGTGACAATGCATGGACAGCAAGGCTTGGGGGAGAGTTGTGAGGACATGCATGTGACACCAAAAATACTTCAAGGATCTCATCAAAGTGGCAAGATGAGAGCATTTCTTTTACTCTCCACTTGCCGCGCTGACACCCTCTGTTTCTGTACTCTTTGATTCCTTTGGCACATGTGCAATTCATCACCACATTCTGCATCAATTCCTCCCCCTTGTGCTCACACAGAATTGTAGCACTTATGTCCCCACTCCTTGGAAGGTGCAAAGCACAGAGAAATACTATCTTTTTTTTCCTGTAAGACTTCCTAGGCACCTCAAATCAATCACCAATGCATTACCAGGAATATGGGAAGGAAAAGTGATCTCCACTTCCAGGCAAGGTGCCACTCCAGCAGAAGGCTGAATATCCTGTCGTCAGAGTAAGCAAATGTGCTGTTCATTTCAGTCAGTGGAGAGTCGTGTCCACAGTAAGTTGTGAGGTTAGCAGAGAAAGCACAGAATTTCCTTCCATCTCTTTTCCTTTCAATACACATTTCATGTCAAAAATCTGCAGGTGCTTTTGCACTCACTCGTTCCTTTCTCCCAAAAGCCTGCCTTTGCCTCTCTTTTCTTACAGATGCTGAATGAATAAGTTTAAGTTTATTGTCATCTCTGACTGTATAAATTATAAATTAAAATTTATTTACAGCTCGGCACAAGCTGATTCCAGCCTTTTAAACTCATGCCACAATTACCACAAAAATTATCCTAAAACGCCATATGTTTTGGAGGGTGGAGGAAACCAGAGCACCCGAGTAAATCGCCTGTAGATATGGGGTGAGTGTGCAAACTTCTTACAGACAGCGCCAGCAGGAGTCCGAACTGCTGGGAGCCTGAGGTCTGCTCCTGCCATCACTGGGAGTCCGATGTCCTGAACAAATTTCAGATAAATGACGATTTCTGATTTGTTTCTGGAAGAAGCTATTTCCCAGCCTATCAGTTCTGATTGGATGCTCCTGAACCTCCTCCTTAATGGTTGTGGTGCACTGTTAGCCAGAATCAGACACACACAAAGATAAAGAGTGTACAACAGGCTTTAATCCACAAAGACTTCCACAGAGCCAGGCTGGCTGTGGCTGCAGCAACTCTGAGTGAGGTCTCGGGAGGCCGGTGCAGGCTTATATCCCGAAGGGTGATTGACACCCGACTGGGTGGGGCTTGATCCATTCAGGCTGACTGATTGACAGCAGGCCAGGTGTTGTCCTGTCTCCTTACACTCCTGCAGGTACAGAGGTTGCCCCCTGCAGTAGGCCGGTGATGTACCACCACAATGGTAGTGGGTCAAAGATACTGTCCGCTGGTTGGAAAGGGTTTTCTATAATTCTATCAATCCTATTTGAGCAACCCTCTGAGTAAATGTAGTCAATAGATGAAAGGTGATCTTCTCAGCTGTTTTGTTGATGTTCTGTATTAAGTGATTGCTTTATTGACTCTGATGCTTTGCAGCTACCATGCTACACAATGAGCCTTCATTTGGACGTATTACCACAGTAATAGGTATCAAGTCCGCTTTAAAGCCTGCAATTAAAAGGAAAATATCTTGTTGGATGAGGTTTGGTTAGGTGGCAAATCTTCAGGCATGTTTTGAAAGCAGTCAAAATCTCCGAAAATCTCCTGAAAGTAATTGTGGTAAGAGTTTTCCACCTACTCCAAAAGATAATGGATGGTGTGGCATGTTGAGGGAAGAAGGGTTGGATAGTAGCAGATTCAATAACAACATTATTATATGAATTCATGACTGAGACTATAGGGGAGTTTGATAGAGTAAGTAGGAATGTGGAGCTGGGACCATGTTCAGATCATTCATGATCTTATCAAATAATGGAACGGACCTTACAGAAACAATCAAGGGCTGACGGGCCTGAGCTGTGCTATGTTCTAAAAATGAGATCAGTCTGTTAATTTTAAAATATAAATATTTATAGAGGGGAGCAATTCTTCCACAGTGATGTTTGTGGTTCATTTAATCAGTAAGTTAGGGTTTTTTATTCCCATGGGTATTGCCACCCTCTGGAAGTACAATCCTTTATATATAAAAGCAAAAGAGAATATGCAGCACATCATGTAGTATCTGTAGAGAGGGAAACAGAGTTGCTGTTTCAAGTCATCAGAAATGGGTATAACTTTTCCATTGCAACAAAAAGTAAGGCCTACAAAGGACAAAAGGAGAAGATAGTGAAAGGGTAGTTGGAAGGAGAGATTGAATGTTAAAAGTGGTGGTGAAACAGCTGTAAGAGGCCAGTAGTATTGTGGACCATTTGGATGTACCTTCCCACAAATAACTATTAACTATAAAGGCAGTTGAACATACAAAATGTGTCTGTTTACATCAGAGCCTTTACTGGGACATTACATAAAGAAGGAAGAAAGTCTTCATCTTGCATGCTCTAGAGGACAAGTGTCAATGTCTGGTTGTGACGAATGAATCAGTTTGTATCAGCTGTGAAAACAAAGCCAATAAGCAAGGTTGGGTGGCCTTTCTAAGCCTTATCTCCAACCTAAATTTTGAGTCTGATTTTGAGTTTTCTATTAGAAAATGACCACATTTAACAATTTCAACACAGCTGTTAGTTATCAAAATTGTGCTGACAGTTTCCAGTTATAACACTACAATGCACCTAAGTTTTTGGCAGGCTAGCAAGTTGCATATAATTTTAATTTTAAGATATATTCGGTCAATTTCTGGGATGAAGATGACAAGGCCAGCATTTGTTGGCCTTGTCTGACTGAGCTTCAGAAAGCATTGGTGAGCCATTTTTTAGAAGGAATACAGTCCTTCTGGTAAAGTAGTATCACAGTGGTACTGGTCAGGAAGTTCCAGGATTTAGACTCTGCAGCAGGCAAAACATTTCCATTTCAGGTCAGTGCATAAATTGGAGTTGAAGCTACTGGTGGTCTGTTAAGTCAATGGTATTCACTGAAGCTTTGAGCAATTTCTGAATGATTGGATGGAGTCAGATACATAAGTACAATGTACATATTGAATGAATGTTTAACCTATTGCAGCTTCCCAGTTATATAGACTAGCATTAGTTCAGTATATTTACAATGCCACAAAGAGATTAAAAATAATATCAAAGGAAAAGTTAAAAAAAAAGAATAAATATTCACTGTGGTTGGCCTGCAGTGCCAAAACTGTGTTCTGCCTGTAATTCTGACTGGTCTTTAATGACTTGGAGTGGTGTTATGGTTTGGGCGATATAGGGAGCTTCAAGACCCTGATATCTGTTGTAAAGAAACAGTTCTTGAGCCTAGAGGTGGTGTTCTTCAGGCTTTTTATCCAAAAGCAGCAGAGAGAAGAGAGAATAGCCCAGATGGAGATCTTTAAAAATGTTGCCTGGCTTCTTGATGTAGCACCTCAAGTAGATGGGTGGGAGGTTAATATAGTGAAGGATTTTCTGCAGCATTCCGCATTCCTGGAATTTGAGTTTCCAAACCAGGCTATGATTCACCCTCTCCAGTGCCGTCCCACTGATGAAGGCAAGTGTGGTTAGATAGTGCAATACCATTCTTTTGAATGAGTTCACTGACCTTGATTGGAAAATTAATGGCATTAGGAGATATCGTGAATGTATTTTGATGCCATTTTTAATCTTTAACTGGTTAAATATTTTGCTTGTGTTTTTGTTTGTTTCTGACCATCAGAGACATTTAAAAGCAGTTTCAAAGTCTTTGAAGGGAGCAATCTATTACCCGAGGACGAGTCAGCTTCACACCACAAGGTAGCTCTGATAACCTGGAGTTCCATTCAATTCACAAATGTGCACAAGGTAACTGGACTGGAAAGGACTATATGAATAGGGAATAGTCCAGGAAAATATTATTTAGTCCACATATATTGGCAGGACATGTAATCAGTAAGATGCAAAATATTGTGACAATATGCAATGATTATTGCTCAAAAATACCTCATCAATTGAGGTGTCAAACAGCAATATAAAGCAACAAATGTACCACATACTCCCTGAAATTATGTGCATTTTTAACGATAGACTTGCCATGTGAAACAAGTTCAAACAAAATGATGCCAATTTAATTTGATAAATGATCATACTTTCATTAGTATGATGTATAAAACTGATCTCTGTCAGAAAAATATATTGTTAAAATAAAATGTTTCTTTCACTGTGACATGAAAATGGAAATCTTCCATTTATCCTAGACTTTCAAGATGTGCAAGCCATGTCCATTTAACTGATCTTAGTTCCTGAAAGACAAACTTGCCAGGATTCCTTCAGACCGCATTCACAGTCTCAAGTAGTCTACATGTCGTTTGTCAATTCCCTAAATAATCGAAGAAGGTGAAAATCTTCACAATCAGAAAATGTGGGAAGTCTCTCATTATCTAATAGGCCCATCTCTCCTCTGTTAATATCTTCTAAAGTTATGGGGTGTTAATTTTTCTATGTTGGAAATACATTCTGGCAGTTATAGGAAAATATAAGAATTGGGAATAGACCTCTCCACTCCTCGATATGCAAGACATTTCCTTCCGACACACAGAGCAAGAAGATTCCAACACTCCCTCAGAGGTCTAGAAATTGTATCACACGGTGCCACCAATTTGAATACAAGCCTAACCTTAACTGATCATAGCTCTAGCTTTTTCAATAGAACAGTTGAATATGGGCTCCTCTTTGTCTCAACGTGATCTACGTTGTTCCAGATGCATTTCCCCTGCTCTTCCTCCCATTTCCCATAGATCTTTTGGTGTCACTCCCTCCAATCCAAGTCCAGAACCAATCAATTTTCATCCATTTGCTATGTAATGGTGAAACAAATGGAGCAAAGACAATTAAGTGAATAAGGCCTATTCTGTAATTCACAATGCCCTAGTTCTCAGATGATGTCAGGATCTCATTAGCCATATTGCATCATCTGTTCAATGTACCTTTCCAAGAGCTGAAGTTTCAAAAGAATGGTGCTTCAGCTTAATGTCTCAGCTCATGACTAAAGTACAGGATTTCCTTCATACCATATAGATGAGTTCACTTCAATTTTGTTTGCAAGATATTGAAGTGGAAATTGAACCCATAACCTTCCAATTCAAAGGCAAAGATGTGACCACTGAGCCAAATGAGAGTAATAGAGCTTCTTTCTGGCATGTTACAGTTATTTTCTTCTAATTAAATGTGTGCAAATCATTTAATCCTTGAAGTTGCAATTGTTGAAGAATTTTGATTACAATTCCCACTTAGAAGAAACAAAACAGTTGCATCTGAACCAAATGTGAAAAATCAATACTCAGAAACCCCAAGTATGAAATGTCATCATACAGAGTGATTGGCAAATGCAGAAAATCAAAATGAAGGAAAATTAATGTGCAGGCAATCATTATACAGAGTTTCTCACATGTAGAGAATCTCAAGTGTAGAAAGTTGGTGCATGACCCATCATGAGTAGAAAGTTATTATGGTCAACTTTATGAGTGGAACACCAGGGGTGCTAAAATCAATTGATACCATCTAATTTCCAGAAACTCAATGAAGAGAATTATTATGGTGCCTTGTACAAAATCTTTGTGAGTGAAGCATTCATACAATATTAAAATGGTGAACCCAAGTCCCAGAGATAATTGCAGTGGACCCACAAATAGAAATCCATGTGCAGAAGAGCAAACTATTTAGCACTCAATCAAAATTATTTAATCATTCTTCCAACTTAAGAAAAAGCCATTTTCATTAGGTTATGAAGTAATTTGGTAGATATTTACTGTAAGCAGCTATCTGAATCAGTCTCAAAACTATGGCAAGTATTTAAGGAGTTCGTATTGAGCATGTCCCCACGAAAAGAGCAATGCAGAACTAAGGAAACAAATCAATGAGGGACCGAAAAAGAAAGCACTATGAAAAATAGATGAGGATGAGGATCTCAGTGAATCATTTGTAAAGGTCTTCACAAAGAAGGGGATGGCCCTGATGTTATATTTAAAACGTTGGGTGGGATAAGCATCATTAAAAAGGAAATATTATAAACTTATTTTGCACGTAGATAAATAAAACCCAGGTGATATTGATAATCAACTCTGGTTACTAGATTGATGATTAATGATTGGAGAGCTGCTAATGGATCATTATTGAAAAGGAAGGAAGGGAAGAACTGAGCAATTATTGGGTCCTTTACCCGATATAAAAAAAAATATTCAAAAACCCACATGAAAAGAAGAATGTTATATTGGATCCAAAGTTGGCTCAGTGGATGAAGCAAATAGTAATATTTGAGCGATGTCCTTGTGGTTGGATAAGTGAGAGTGCAATTCCTTGAAATGAATAAGGCTAAGGAGAACCTTCAATGTGGAGTGTAAAAAATATTATGAGGGGTTCATATATTGGAAGTGGGAAATGACCTTTTTTCTTTTAACAAAGAAAGGCCATAGTTGCGTAATAATTGGTAGAGGTAGAGGTTATGAAGCCTTCATGTAAAAGAAACACCTTGTGTACCTGAAAAGCCATGGCCTGTATATTTAGAAACCTATGGAATTAGCAATAGGACTGTAATTGAGTAGGTTGTTTTTGTTTAACCAGCACAGACACAATGGGTTGAATGGCTTCTTCCTGAGTCATACATTTTCTGTGATTATTTGTGCAATTCTTTAACTTCTCTTTATGAGGGCTTTCTGTGCTGCACTTCCTATGTGAAAACAGTGACTACATTTTCAAAGAATTCATTATTGTCCATTAATGTAAATTTGGGAGGTGCACACATCATGCAACGTGAAATCTAAATGAACACTTGTAATATTATTCCAGGCATGTTGTAATGTAAAGATAATGTTTCTGTGGTATAAATGACCGAGAAGCTCACAGATGACCATGATCCTCATTCGAATAATTTTGTGAATCTCTTTTCTTGAGATTTAATTGAAATGTAAACGACATGCTTGTAGATAAATCGATCCTTATGATGCTGGGAAATGCCATCAGTTCAGGAGTCTTGCATGAATGTTTAAATCCCCAGCTCACTGAGAGATCTCCATGAATGCAGGAGCAGAATCATGAGCTCAGTCCAATGAAGTGGTTAAGAAACAGGAAAAGAAGGGAATTCACATACTTTGTTCAGTATTTATTTTATTTAAGCTTTTAATAATCAGTATGTTAGTTGATTTTATTTTTTTTCTTTGTATTTTTTAATAGTTTTGACTCCTGCTTGTCAGAGTTATTCATCACCATTGAAGTTTCTGATCAGATTTGACAGCTGGTAACGCGGTCTATTGAACTTTCCCTTCTGTGATAGCATTTCTTGGTGATCACTCTAACCAGCCAGATTTCTTCAATTTGTCATTCAAGGCTTTATCACTAAACTCTAGGAAGATCGGTGCAAGCAAAACCAGCTTTCTAGTTCAGGGCAGGTTCGGGAGAGTGAAGAACACAAGTAGAGTCTGGGCAGCAGTGCCATGTTAGTAAAGTAAGGGCCACAAGGAATACCAAATGATGAATCAAAGAAAAGTCAAGATGAGATACATTGATAAAACACATGAGAATAATAAAATAATAATTTGAAAGTTGCTGTAAAATCTTGTTTCCAATGATTTTTTTATGGATCCTGGGTAATTATATTTTATTGCCTGTGACTAATGTCGGCTGCCTGATAGCTTAAGTTATACTAATAGCTTGTTCCTCTCAGAAGCACAACTTCAGCAGAAAGATATTTAACACCTCTTTAATATTTTCAGTAATTTTCTTTTGTTGTTAATTTTACTGCAAATGTTATGCAGTAAAATGCTTTTGGTAATTTAATGAAAGCTGCCAGCAATTCATATCATTCTTTCTTGGTCATAAAGTGTGTAATAAAGGTTTAAGTAATAGTACAATTGTCGCAAGGAAAACTAGCTATCATTTCATATTTGGTAAGGGTTTAAAGGAACTTACAATGGATATCTGTCAGCATAGACCTTTTTTACAAATATTGTTCCTTAAATTATTTAAAGCAT
Source organism: Narcine bancroftii (assembly GCF_036971445.1). NCBI lineage: Eukaryota > Metazoa > Chordata > Chondrichthyes > Torpediniformes > Narcinidae > Narcine > Narcine bancroftii. The sequence goes on from NC_091470.1 coordinate 62,568,136, forward strand.
TGCAAAAATAAAACTTTTTCCAAAAACTACATTTAACTCCTGTCAATATTCAGATTGTATTTCTTTCATCAGATTAATGGCCCTTTGCAGTTCTGAATATTCGGACGACTGTAATTAAATGCCTTGTGCAAAGCTTCAGTCTGATCACGTGAAAAGGCGCAAGTCAACAATAAGCTACCTGCTGAGATCAACTGTATTATTTTTATGAGCTTTTAACTTAGTCTCGTCTACAGTCCTGAAGCAGGAGCACTCATGCAATGATAAAAATGTTGTGAAATACAATCTCTTAATATATTAATCTAAAACCAAGACAGATTTGAAGACAGTGGAAGTAATGATATTGTGAATAATATCCATGAGATAGTAAAGTTATGTTGGCCACTGAAAATTGATATATTTTCATTTTGAAACAACAAACCTTATTGACTTCCTACATAAAATGTATAGTTACATGAAAACTATTTTCATAAAGATTACTTGGAATACATATTTTTTTTACTGTCTATATTGTCAAATATTGCCTATAAGGCACTTCTGATGTCAACAAGCATCCTCTACATCAAAGGAAGAAAATATCCTAAACAGAGGCCATCCAAGCAATCATCTTGTCAAGTGATTTATTATCAAACTGGGTGATTAGTAGAAAATAAAGATATATCCCATTAATAAAATTTATATACCATTGCTGCCTCTTTTTAGGTTTATTGTACATATTTTCTAACTAAAGGTGGAGTCATTTAAATACAAATCAAATTGTATATTCCTTTTTTTTCTCACAATTGGCTGGAATCATGTAAAAAACAGCCGTCACAACTGTTTAAGGTGTTAGCTGGTAGAGACCAATAAACCTAAGCAAGTAATTGTTACTCTACAAACGAGACATTCTTTAAGAGGAGGGAGTTAGCAGTTATTAAGTGCCCAGCCTGTGTTAGTTCATGGTGAAATACGTAATGTCTTTTGAACAAATGGAAAAATAAACACGAGAGAATAATTGTGGCTGCTTCTGAGTACTCAGTCTCTTTCAGGGTCAAGCTGTTGTATTTATAGCTTTTATTAAGCCAAATTCCTTTTCTGTGGCATTCTTCCTTATTAATTATGCATTTTTGGTTCACAGTCCCAAAGTTAAAGGTCCAGAATGTTACAGAACAGATAAACAGATTTATCAGACACCTTTTGCACCATGGGGTCGTGCAAAGCATCTTTTATTTCATAGCTTTAAACAAAAAGTGTATTTGACAGGACCTTCTGATCCTAATCAAAAATTTGGGAGGTTTGCATTATCCACATAGTCTCCGTGCATTTGCAATGGACACATTTGCACTAATTGTAAATTTGATGCTGCACTTCTTTGAGTGATGCACAGGATCCCCACGCAATTAAACCACACCCAGAGACTATGATCATGAGATATTCACCAATAATACAAAAGGGGATTCAGGCATAGATGAGGTGGATAGCCAGCCCCTGTTTCCCAGGGCAGGAACAGCAAAGAAAATAGAGGGTTACAGGATAGGGAGGGTTTAGTACAATTTTTTAAAGCAATATAAGGGTTGCACAACATCGACGGCTAAAGGGCCTTTTCTGTGTTGTAGTGTTTTATGTTCAAGGATCATCGTTTGAACATGTAACATTGTTTGACTTGTATCTTTTCTAGTTTACTTCTTTTAACCTTTGTTTTTCTTTTAATACCTGTCATATGTAGCATTTGGCAACACAGTTAGGTAAGGGGTTTGAGTTTTTCACCTCTACTATTTTCTTTTTTCCTCTTTATATATTATTAGAGTTTTTTTCAAAAAAATGTATATGCTATTTAGAATATGAATTATGGGTATCATTTACAATGTATATATGTTCGTGATATAGAGAATATCTTATTTAGGTTTTGTGACTGTCATCATCTTATTGAATTGTACCCTTTTGTTTATTAAAATCATTTAAAATTTTAAAAAGAAAGAACATGTAACTTATTATTGCTATGGGTGGATGATGTGAGTAGAATTGATATCATCAACATGAATCTTTCAATTATATTAAGGATATCGAGATGAAAAGAATAGAAATATGCCTTAATTGATAAAGGAATGGATAAAACATAAACAAAGACATGGACCTGTCTGGACTGACTGCTCGATGCCAATGCAAGAAGTAGCTTCCGTTACTTTGCAGAACAGTTATTACTGCACATGAGGATTTTGATGGACATCCACTTATTTGACCATTAATTGTAGCAGTATTCAAGAAGTTTTTCCCCAGCAAGCATAGCAAGAGTTTTTTTGATCAGTCTCAATGTCAGTTGGTCTCAGTGACATGATTGCACTAAACTTGTTGAAAAAATCCATTGAGTCCTTCAGAATAGGAAACCAGCTAAATCCTCCTGGCCTGATTACTATGTAGCAGCAGGCCTACCAATATTATTGACTCTTAAATTGATCTTCTTAAAGAACTGGCTACTTACAAGTTCCCATCTTTTGAGAAAGAGGATAAAAATCGCTGAGTGGGAGTGATGGGAAAAGAAGTTGGTCATGAATTTTCAGGGAGAATTGGGAATGCTGAACATAACTATTCATTAACAGGTTCAGTGCCAATACAGTAAAATCCTCATTATCTAGAATTCAAGCAATTAGCAGCTTCAAGTAACCTGCAAAACATTTGCACAAAGTAAAAAGGTAAAGCATACAAAAGTTTAAAATTGGTCCCCTGAGTGGCAAGTTCGCAAGCAAGCCACATGAAATCTCAGGCAGCTGTAAAATTCACTTAAACAGCATCTACTAATCCCCATACGTGCCAGGAACTGGGGTTTTTACTGTATGTAGTTTTTCAATCATGTAAGATGATCATCAAAATTTTCCACACCAAACCACGACATGATGACCTTTTAAAACCACCATGTCTTCCTTCTTTAAAAGGATTGTAGTCCAAGTCTGGACTAGAACTGAATGGCAAAGACCTTCTGATGTGAAGGAAGGAGGCTGACTTCTCAAATATCCTACAGCCTTCCCTATTGATTACAACCAATGCACTGTTACTGGTCCTTGCTGAATAAGATAAGGCCCTTGCCTGGGTAACTTTTACCACCAGAGTCTTTTCAATAACCCTGATGGTAGCTGTGGCAAAACATGAATCTTGGCAGTGAAACAATAAAGTCTGTAGATACTGTAATAAACATACAAAATTGCTTCATAAGACTCAACAGGTCCCATGATGTCCATAGGAGACAAAGCTTTCAGGCCTGAGTCCATCACCAAGGTGTGAGCAAAAAGCAGGTAGGTATCTGAATAAAATGGTAAGGGGAGCATGGAAAAGGGACAGGAGGTGGAGCATAGGCCAACAGCCAAGAGGCCAGAGGTGGACATGGATAGGTGGATAGGAGAGAAAAGCTGAGAATTGATCAGGGCAGTAGGTAGCTCTGTGAATGCAGAGCTGGAGGTAAAAGGACAGAGGACAGAGAAATAAAGAGAGAGAGAGTAAGATAGGAGACATAGGAAACAAGAGAGATGGGCAGGGAGGTGGGGGGGGGCGGGGAGTAGGACTAACATGAAAGGTGGAGGTCGATATTAAGTTGGAAGGTGGCCAGATGGAATAGAAAAAGTTCTTCCTCCAATTTGTGCATGGTCTCAGTTAGACAATGCATGAGACTATGGACAGACATGCTGGCAGAGGAATGGGGTAGGAATGGAAATTAAAATCCCCCACCACTATTCAGGGCCCCAATCAGTCCTTCCAAGTGAAGTCTACACAGGAGGGACTGGACACAAATGGGAGATTGCTTCCTTGAGCATCTTTGCTCTGCCTGCTGTTATCGTGGGGATCTCCCAGTGACAACCCATTTCAATTCCCTGCCCCATTCCTCTGTCTGTCCATGGTCTCACGCACTGCCAGACTGAGACCACCCACAAATTATAGAAACAATGCCTCCTATTTCATCTAGGCACTCTCCACCAAGACCACATTAACATCAACCTCCAGCTTCCCCCACCCACATCTAACTCTTTCACGATCCCTCTCTCTCCTTCCATCTCTGCATTCACAGAACTACCCTCCTCCATCGATGAATTCTCAGCTTTACTCTCCTATCCATTTCCACCTCTGGCCACTAGGCTGTTGGCCTATGTTCCTCCTCCTGCCCCTTCCCCTTTCATTTTTTTCAGGTGTCTACCTGGTTTTTGCTCATACCTTGATGAAGGGCTCAGGCCCAAAATGTTGCTTATACATCTTTGTCTCCTATAGATGGTACGGGACCAGCAATTTTCTAAATCTTGGCATTTATTATTGATGACTTCTCATTGGCTAAACTCAGCACTAGCTTCCAGAAACAGAACCACTGAGAACATCACCACATGCTTACTCCTAAAGCAATTTGTATTTTTCACCTTTACTGCAATGGGTCTCGCATTCTAATCATAAAGACACCTCACTTTAAATTCCAGTTGCTTTGATCAAGATAATTCTGTATTTTTCACTTAAAATTGAAAATTCTTTGTATAGAATCAGAATTAACATTTATTGTCAAGAACATGTCACAAAATTTGTTCTTTTGAGGCAGCATTACAGATGCAAAATTCCAATAAATTAAATGTTTAAAAAAAAATTAGTGCAAAAGAAGATAAAGTGAGGTAGTGTCTGTGGTTCATTGTCCATTCTGAAACCTGATGGCAGAGAAGAAGAAGCTGCTTTTGTACCACTGAGTGTTCATCTTCAGGCTCTTGAACCTCGTTCCTGATGGTAGCAGTGAGAAGAGGGCATGGCCTAGGTTGTGAGAGTCTTTGGTGATGAAGGCAGCTTTTTTGAAACATTGCCTCTTGGAGATGTCCTTAATGGAATGAAGACTGATGACCATGATGGCACTGGCAGAGTTCACAACTCCTTGTAATATTTTCCTGTCCTATGCATTGGCACTTCCATACCAGATAGTGATGAAACCAGTCAAAATGGTCTCCACGGTAGAAATAATGCTGTTAATTGCTATGTTTCGTTGTCTGCTATTTTTTAGGTTTTTCCTCAGACTTCTCAGTCTTTGCTACCAAATTGTGACATTTGCATCCCAATGGCAAGTTGAGGAGAGTGGAAAAAGTGTTGGCTGCCTGTGAACGGGAATACATTTATCACAGCTCAGGTAAGTAATTACTGCCTCTGATGTTAATCAACAAGCAGCTCCATTAATCCAGAGATCAGAGTTCAAATACCCTCACGTTCTCTGTAGAACTTCAATTCTTTTAATAACTTTGATTTTTAAACAAAACTAGTTTTGAGTAATGATGCAAACCATCAAAATAATTCAGAACTTCATCGGCTCATTTATATTGAGTGAATTAAGGGAGGAAATTTTCTATCCTTGTTTTTTCTTTTGTGTGACTGCACACCCATCAATGTAGTTGACTAGTAAGTCATTCAAGTAGGATTTATTTACAGCATGATTACCCTCCAATAATGCTATTCTTTTGGATTTACCAAGAGGTTAGGCAATGGATAATATACTTTTCTGTCTGTGTAAAATATATACTTTCATTTCAAGGACAGACAACATTAGCCAAATTGAAGGTAGAAATGATGCAAATAGGAGAAGGTGATATTGATGCCATCTAGTTGGAAAATGCCAAGATGGAAGAGAAGATACGGATCCTCCAATTTGTGTGTGACCCTACCTGGAGTACAGCCCATGGACAGTCATGCGGGAATGAGAAGAGGAATTAAAGTGGCTGGCCATCACTGTATTATTGTTGGATCAGCTAAACTACTGGGTAAGAGGCTGAAAATATCTCATCTCTGGGGATATGGAAGTTGCGGTGGATGGAGCAAAAATGCTCAGCGCAGCAATCTCCCACTCTGCATCCAGTCTCCCCAATGTAGAGGAGGCCTCACCAGGAGCACCAGATGTTATGAAACTGATAGGCTTTTATTAACTATAGGCTGGAACAGTCATCAACCTCATTGATTGATCAAGGCAGACCACCGCCAGTGGGCTGATATCGCCTCAAACCGTGCATCTTGGCGCCTCACAGTTCAGCGGGCAGCAACCTCCTTTGAAGAAGACTGCAGAGCTCACCTCACTGACAAAAGACAAAGGAGGAAAAACTCAACACCCAACCCCAAACAACCAATTTTCCCTTGCAACCGCTGCAACCATGTCTGCCTGTCCCGCATCGGACTTGTCAGCCACAAACGAGCCTGCAGCTGACATGGACATTACCCCTCCATTAATCTTCGTCCACAAAGCCAAGCCAAAGAAATTAAAAAAAAGAAAGAGTAAGATTTGTCTTGGGAGTCATAGCTTAACAGTGGTTTACCACATTACTGCAGTATGGCTAAGGTATGATACACTGGCAGAGGTGAGAGGACAAATGGAATCATCCCAAAAGAGAACTGCATGATGGATCTTCCAGAAACTGCAGTGCTGGGATGCACAGAAGCAGGCACTTTTAGCCATCCATGCTCACCAAGATATTTGCCTACATTTAAACCTTTCCTATCCATATATGTGTCTAAATATCAGTCCCCAGTTCTACCATTTCCCCAGGCAGCTCGTTGTATAAGCCCACTATTCTCAGTAGCTAGATGTCCCTCAAGTCCCTTTCAATCTTTCTCCTCCCATATTAAATCTATACCTTTATTTTTTAGACCCCACTCTAGGAAAAAGAATATGACTCTTTATTCTTCCCGTGATTTTTTAAACCTCTGTTTGGTCTCCCCTTAGCCTCCTACACATCAGGGAGAAAAGTCCCAGAACCTTCTGCCTCGACTTGAGCCCAGCAGCAGGCTCAGCCGTTCATGTGATCTGTTGGAAATCAGATCTCCAGAACACCAAGCCATGCCCTTGAGCACTGGCATTCCGGGCCATATTGACAGCAAGATGAGCCTGCAGAGCAGCACTCAGGTTTAACATGAAAGTTACTCGTCTTGCATGGAAGCTGAGACACAAGGTGGTTGGTGTTCCAGGCCCATGGGTGTGCCCTCAAATTCCAAGCTTAGAACGATTGGTAATAGTGAAATAAAAATTCAAGTTAATTATTCAACAACAAAAACAATAAATTATTTTTACCACCAAAGTTTATTAACCCATAATTGTTTAATGATCTAATTCTACAAAGCCAATACTATTTATTTAATCCACTGCTGTATCTTTGTTAGATCAGCTACACCACTGGCATAAAAGGCTGAACATAAATCATCTCTGAGGACCATTGTTGCTCCCACTATGGATATTAGAACCAACCGAGTCCCATAAACTACTGTTCTGTTTGAATTACAATTGAAACAAGAAGAATCTTAAATGATGTGAAGAAAATGAGAGTAGAGTGGTTTACAGTAGTTAGCAACATCACACATTAAGGTTAGTGGTTTTAATATCAGGAAACATCCAAATTATTCCCGTGGTGCTGTCAATAATAAAAAAAAACATGGAGCTAGGACCTACATGGGGCTCTTGGGACAAGTCTTCATTTGTGATCTGTACCTCTGTAGGAACTGCTCACATTGTTAAGTAAGTGGAACTTGTTTTCTAAATATTTTCTGTAGATTCTCAGTTCTCATTTCACTCCTGAAAGATATAATTTAGAAAACCCGAGGGACTTCTGGGCTGGCTACCATGTGGAATAGCAGCAGTGGATAGATGCATTAATGTATATATTTTTTCTTTTATTGCTGACTGTGTGAAAGGAAGACATGAATTTAATACACTTGTGCATCTTTACTGCAAACTCTCTCTTTCACATTGGTTGTATTCATTTCTACAGTTTTTTTCATTGACTGGAAAAAAATATTATTATTTTTAAATAAGGAGCTATATTTAAAATCTTCAACAGAAGATTAGGGTTTAAAATGTATTTTGTTGACCCTGTTGCTGCTTTGTTTGGAAACTTTTGGAACTAGGGTATTTGGGAGTGAGGGTGGTTGATTTGGCTTAATAAGCCGCGTTGCAAGGTTGTTATGACTTCAAGTTTTGTCTAATCCATGCTATTGTACAAATTCAAGGTAACAGCTTGGAGGTTGATGACAGACTATGCCTGATTTTGTTCATAACATTAATTGTTCATAAAATTATGGTTAATCTTATCAAAGTTGTTACCTGGAATGTTAAAGGTTTAAACAGCCCAATTAAACTTAGAAGAGTGTTTGCGCATGTCATACATCTAAAAGCTGAGATTGTCTTGTTACAAGAAACTCATATCCAAAATTGTGATAAGTCCTGACTTACGTCAAAGTGGAAATGATAAAGTTTCCATCCTTTTAATGCTAAAGTTAAGGAAGTCTCTATTTTAATCAATCAGAATATTCCTTTTGTACATCACATTATTGTTACCAGCTAAAATACATAATAAAATCATAGTTTTTGCTAATGTATATGCCCCTAACATTGACGAGGTGAAATTTCTTTTTGGAAAGTTTTTTTCTCAGAGCTACTGGATTTAAATCTTTACTCATTGGTATTGGGTGGAGATTTTAATTGTTGATTAGATCCTGTTCCTGACCATTCATCTCCTAAATCTGCTACTTTGAGTAAATCTGCTTCTGTAATACATTTTTTCTAACAAATTTCATTATTTCAGGTGTTTGGCATTTTCTTCACCTCAGTAGAAGAGAGTACTCCTTTCTTTTTCTAATGTTCATTACCCTTATTCTCAGATTGATTATTTTTTAATAGATAATCAATTGATTCCATTGACCAAATCATGATTCCATTGACCAAATCATATAAATGTCAGGTTATAGTGATATCTGGCCATGCTCATATGATTCTGTCTATGAATTTTCCTTCTACAAAAAGACATTGACATTTTAATTCTAGTTTATTTTCAGATAATGATTTTTTTTTAGATTTATGGTGGAACAAATTAATTTCTTCTTTAATATAAATTCTTCTTAAACATACCTTAGAGAGTGAATTATTTCTTATACAACTAGTATAAAGAAGAAATCAAATAATGAAAGGTTAGATTTAATCAATCAGATTAAATACATTGATTTACAATACACACTAAAACCCTGAATTACATAAAAAGAGAGTTGAACTAAATTTGATCTTCTTTCTAATTAAGCCATTGAACAACTTCTCAGATGTAAAAGTCAATTTTAAATTCATGGTGAAAAATCTGGTAAGGTTTTGGCCAACCAATTGAAAGGAATTGCTGCTAAGAGACAAATTGCTAAAATTCGAATGGATGATGGTACTGAGATTGTACACTTCTAAATCTAATAATGATCATAGTCTAATGATAGATGTTTTGGACTGCTTAAATATTCCCATGCTTTCTCAGAATAATCGTATGAAATACTTTTCATGATTTCCTCATTACAGTCAGGTAAATCTCCAGGATCTGATGGGTACCCAGTGGAATTTTTAAAATCTTGTTTCTAAATTGCTTGTGCCACAGTTAAGTACTGTGCTTAATGATTAATTTAAACAGAGCAATCTTTCATCATCTTTTAATGAAGCTTGCATTTCTCTTATTGCAAAATAAGGGAAAGATACACTTGAGTGTTCTTATAGGCCAATTTCTCTACTGAAAGTTAATATGAAGATCTTGGCCAAAGTGTTGTCCCACAGACTGAAGAATATATTACCATTAATTATTTCTGAAGATCAGACTGATTTTATTAAAAATATTTCTAATTTTAATATATAGTTACAACTCCAATTATCTGAAATCAGATTCTCTGAAACAAATCAGAAATCTGAACTGACCCAGGATGTTGGACTGCTGGCAGCAGTGGGGACCTTGAGGTGCTGACAGCAGTGGGGACCTCAGGTTGCCAGCAGCAGCATGGATCTTGGGCTCCTGGCGGCAGCGTGGACCTCAGTGGGGAGATTTCGGTGATCAGCGGCAGCCAGCATTGTTTTGGTGAGAATTAAAAATTATTTTCAGGCTTAAAAAGCCTTCCCTTGTTGTTTGTTGATTTTTAAAAACTGTTAGAAGTAATTTGACATTGCTACTGGGCTGTTTTTAAAACTGACTAGTTCTTCCAAAAACACATTTATCTGACATAGGCTATTTTGGATAATCGGAGTTGTACTTTAATTAGTATATTGGACATTTTATATTTACCCCCCTCCCCCACTCATGTCCATGAATGTGTTCTTTTATTAGAAGCAGAGAAAGCTTTTGACCAGTTGGAGTGGGCTCATTTATTTGCAATCCTGGAAAATTTTATTTTGGACCATTTTTTATTAAATGAATTAAATTATTATATTTAAATCCTAATGCTTCAATTCTTACTAATCTGCAACATTCAATATTCATTGGGGTACTTGTCAGGGATGTCCTTTAAGTCCACTGCATTTTGATTTGGTTTTAGAACCATTAGCAATTGCCTTTTGTGTGTGCAGAGATTTTTCAGGGATTTAGAGGAAGGATATTGATAATAAAGCTTCCCTATACACAGATGATCCTTTGCTTGTTATATCTAATCCAGATACTTCTTTACCATTCAGACTATCTTTGCTATCTAATTTTAGTCAATTTTCAGGGTATAAGTCGAATCTGCATAAGAGTGAACTTTTACCTTTAAATGTGCCTATATCAAGGTATTTTAATTTTCCTTTTAGGGATCAATTTACTTATCTTGGGATTACAATTACGAAGCGTTGTAAACATCTTTTTAAGGAAAAATGTTCTACTTTATTTAAACAAATTAAATTATCCTTAACGAGATGGTCACCTTTATCTATTTCTATGATTGGCCCTATTAATTCTATTAAAATTAACATTTTACCTACATTTCTGTACCTTTTCCAATTTATACCAATTTTTACTCCTAGATCTTTTTTTTATTCTCTTTTTTCTTCTTACATATAGTTAGGAAAGCACCCCCGGTTGAATAAAGTTCATCTTCAAATATCTAAAAGGAATGGTGGTTTGGCATTTCCTAACTTTAGATTTTATTACTGGGTGGTCAATATACGTAACTTGATTCTTTTATTACAATTTGATAACCGAACTGATCACCCCACTATGGTAGAAAGGGAACTAAGTTTTATAAAGAATATTTCCATGGGTCTTCTTTATCCTCTTCTTTATACAAACTAACTGACAGCCCAGCCATTAAACACAATTTGAGAACATAGGCACAATTTAGAAGGTTTTTGGTTGCTCTCCCTATAATATCCAATCACCTCTTTCAACCTTCTTTGCAAAACTCTGCCTTCAAGGATTGGCACAGATTGGGTACTAAATGTTTTAAAGAACTTTTTATTAACAAAATTTTACATCTTTTGAACAATTGATGGTAAAATTGAACTTATCTAAAGCTCATTTCTTTTAGATATTCACCAATTAGACATTTTGTTCAATCTCAAATTCCTGATATTCCTGGGACATCCGAGGTGAATATTTTTGATACAATTTTTTTCGCTCTTATTTATGACAAATTGGCTGATTTAAGACAGGCTCCATTAATAAAAATCAAGAATGTCTGAAACCAGGATTTGAATCTTTCGCTGTCTAATGAGGTTTGGAACTCTATTTTTAAATTGATTAACACTACATGGCTTTGCCTGCTGCAATTTAAAGTGGTTCATAGAGCACATATGTCTAAACTAAAATTGCCTTATTTTCATTCGGACATAAATTCCTGATGTGATAAATATAAGGCAGGTGACGCTTCCTTAATTGATATGTTTTGGATCTGCCCTAGCTTTTAAATATTTTGGAAGAAAGTTTTTCAAACATTATCGGTGATTTCAAATTTCAAATTGGAACCTAGCCCTTTAATTGCTCTTTTTGCAACAATTCGAGAAGATGATGTTACTAACTTCATTTCAATGACACATTTTATCTTTTATTTCATTGATGCCCAGACAAGTAATTTTGATTAAATGGAAAGATAATACTCCACCTACACATACACAGTAGCTAAGGAATATATGTCTTGTTTAAACTTGGAAAAAATTAGATATGCGGTTAAAACTCAAATATTAAAATTCAAATTATGTGGTGTTCATTCTAGGACTACTTCCATAATCTTTAGTATTAAACTGGAATCTTGGCATTGTGTTGTCCCTCTCTAAGACTGTGCCACCTGGATTTATTAATGTTAATCTTCAACCTTACTTAGGGTAAGGGGTTTTTGAAATGTATTTATTATTTTTCTTTTATTGTTTCTTTTCTGTTATGTACTATTTTAGTATATTGAGCGTGCTTCAGAACTTGTACTTATGATCATTTAACTTTTATTTGTCTGATATTGTACCACACTTCATAATTGCTTTGTTCAAATTTCTTTATTGTAAAATAGCAATAAAAATATTTTTAAAAGAAATCCCTTCTTTACCCTATTGCTTCAGAGAAATTACAAACTGTACTCTAGCTTCCATCCTTTCTTCGATAACTAATAATTCTTTGATCTACCAAGTAGTGCCTAATGGATTCAAAGATTTCTTGAGGCTTGGGACAGACTTGGAATATAAATAACACTGCTTGAAGAATTCAAATCAAAATCACGATCAAAGGTTTATGTTCTGAAGCAAGTACCGTAAATATGCGTGGATAATGTGAAAAGATTTGTACCAAAGTTCGATCTCAAAGTAGGGGGGTTGCATTTTTCATGAGGTTATTATTTTAACAACTTTTTTCTGCCAGGTTTAACGATCAGTAAGATTATCAGCAGCCGTCTACATTGACGGCAACGCAACTAGGTTGGGCGGGTGGAAAGATGGCAGCGTGAATCGGGCGGGCGAGGGGAAGAGAAATGGAAGTGCAACTCAGTGGGCGAGGGGGGGAGAGATGGCAGCACGACTTGGGCGGGTGGGCAGAGGGGGAGAGAGACGGTAGTGCGACTCGGGCACTTTCATGATAATTTTGGGCCAATAAAAAGGAGGGGGGTCATATTATACATGGGAGTAAAATTTTTCTCACTTTTCCCCCTCCAAAATGGGGGTTGCATTATAATTAAAATGCATTATGCATGCGTATTTACGGTAATTAGAACTTTGTTGATGCAAAACCTACATGATTGTAGATCCTTAGAGGAACCAAAGGCATTCAACCCTCAAATTACCATAAGGGAAAAATACCCTGAAGTAATAAATTGGTCACTGATGTGAAGAGAATCTGCTTCGTCATACTGATGTGGAAGCAGGGAGCTGTTTGTTTCTTTGGACTTCATTTGTTCAAGAGATAAAGCCCTGAGAACAGGTAGAAGATAAAGTGAAGAATAGAATTGGGATGATGTAGGAAAAACAAAGATGGAATAAAGTATGTTTACTGTCAAGTCTTCATAGAGCACATAACCCTGGGTGATTTTAATCAGAAGCAAGACTACCAACCTATCCACAGGTGGCACCAGTAAGATAAAGATATGGTATTTAAAAAAATAATTAATCATACAGTTATGAGCCCAAACTATCCCAAAACCCAGCAGCAATAGATATTCACCAAGACAAATGGTTACTTAAACAAAAATTGCTTTTAATTATCTTTAAACTTGAAAACAGAATCACACTTTAACTTATCACTATTGACTTAACTAACCTAACTTAACCCCTTTCTAATTCTAAGCGCACATGTATGCCATGTGTGTGTAGGTTCAGAGAAGTCTTTTGATTCACAGTCGAATCTCACTTCTCATTCCTCCAAATTCACTGGTTGAAGCCAATTCTTATACTGTGCACAGAATTTAACAATTATAAAGTTCACCAGGCTTTGGTGCTTGAAAGGTAAATGTTACCACTCAGGAAGGCTCTTGTCAATTTTCAGAGAGAGATTTGTTGTTCCAGGACACCCACAACTGACTTACCTCCATCAGCCATTTCAGTGTCTTGCTGAAGAAACTTGTCCCCTCAGGGTTTCCAGATGATAACTTTTTTTCTTTCAGATCACCACAGAGTGCCTTTTTGTTTCTCCTATTTCAAGTGAAACATTGGACAGCCAGTCCTCTCTTCTTGGATGAACCACAAGGGCTTCGACCAGGCTGAACTAGGCACTCACAACCTGTCTTCTAAATGGGAGTTTCCACAAGCTTGCTAGCTTGTCCTGTTCCAGTTCCAGTTGCTGCTGCTTACTGTAAAACTGTAGAACTGATCTCTGTGTCTGTCTCTCTCTCTCTCTCTCTCTCTCTCTCTCTCACAGAGAAAAAAAAACTATTTTACTCTCTCTGCTTGCAAAACCACATGACCCTCTTAGAACAGCAAATTCCCCTCCAGACTCTCTGTGGCTCTGACAAGCTCTTTCATCTGTTGCCTTTCTGTAAACAACAATCCATTAGTGAAGTCTCTTGTGCACTCTCCAAAGCTTTGGCAAAGACTTGGCATCAACGTGTCTAGCATGAGCAGAGTTCCAGTATTTTAAATAAGATCTGTTTTGAAGTATCAGTGCTATGGAGGAAGTAACAAACCACTTGAATTGGGACTTCATCCAATTCCAGTCTTTGGCTGCATTGGGCACCATCTGTAAAATGTGCTGCAGTTATGCATCCACGTTACTCCAATAACATCTCCTAATTCTATGGTCGCAACCATTAAGGATGTGGTGACACTACACATGGGGTTCCCTTCAATTTGCACACTATCTTGGAAGCATATTTTTCCTTTCTTCTCACAAGGTCCAAATCTTGGACTTCCCTCTCCAAATGCAATCCCTGGAGGGATTGCAATGATTCCTGCCCCAATTTATCTCCCAAAAACATATTTATATTCTGTCACAATACTGGGAAGTGGAAGAAGGAATAAGCAAACAATCAAAAGGAATGACTAGCAAACGGAATTGAAATAATTCAGGACTTCAACAATCCCATGATTTATTAGCTAAAAGCATAATGTGAAGGCAATAAGGGAATGGAGTTATCACAGAAAAGCCTTCAGGTGCTGGTGTTGTAATGCAATAGAGAAAAGTGCTGGAGAAATTCAGCTGGTCACACATCTAATCCATACCCACCCATGACCTCTTACCTGTTAGCCTGTGCTCCTCCCCTGTCCCTTCCTTCCTCCTCTCCTTTCCTCACCTACCTCCTCCCCCCACCTTTTAATTCAGGTCTCTGCCTGCTATTTGCTCATACATTGATGAAGGGCTCAGGCTAATAATGTTGGTTACCCTTTACTTCCTATTGACCCTGCATGACCTGCTGAGTTTCTCCAGCACTTTTGTATATTCCTTGGAGGGACAACTGCATGCAGAGGTCTCTTTTTTTTTTTAACACATTCAATATGAAGCTCAACCAATATAGTATTTCTCAACTTGTGATCTGTAGATTTATTACAGGTGATCTGAGTTGGATTTGGGCCCAGGTCATGGTGCTGTAATACAGTTGAGCTAACATTGCTGCCGTATGCTCCTATCATTAATTATCCTTTAGAAGCTGGTAAAGAGCTACCTTCTGGAATCATTGCAATCTCTCCAGGGAAAGCACCAGCACATTGCATTTGGAGAGGGAAGTCCAGGATTTGGACCTTGTGAGAAGAAAGGAAAAATATGCTTCCAAGATAGTGTGCAAATTGAAGGGAACCCCATGTGTAGTGTCACCACATCCTTAATGGTTGCGACCATAGAATTAGGAGATGTTATTGGAGTAACGTGGATGCATAACTGCAGCACATTTTACAGATGGTGCCCAATGCAGCCAAAGACTGGAATTGGATGAAGTCCCAATTCAAGTGGTTTGTTACTTCCTCCATAGCACTGAACTTCTTGAATGTGTTTTGTACCACCTGATCCAGGCTAGCAAAAGCCTATGAGTAGGTTATTGCAACTGAATCAGCAGGAACCAAAGTGCCCACAATTTGCAAACCAGCAGAGAGAGAAAATTGGATTGCACTAAGGTAAAACAGAATGCTATCATGTTAATCTACATACATCCATTTAAATCTGTGGAGTTGAAGTCAATGTCCTTATATCAATGTTCAGTCTTAGTGAATCCAGCAAGCAATTCAACTGATCTCCAAACATTGAGTTTCTTTATTTGGATTGTTGTTAATACCCAATAACTTTCTGGAAAAGATTTTCCAGAATGTGATAAAATCCCATGTTACTTCGCAGATGGTTTTTAAAGTGTCTGAGAAATATAAATTTCAGAATCAGAATTTATTGTCATGAACGTCACAAAATTTTTTGTTTGGCAGCATTAAAATGCAAATATTGATATAAATTGCAATTGAAAAATTAATAAATAGAGCAAGAAGGTAGGAGAAAGTAAATGTGGTTCATTGTCCATTCTGAAATCTGATGGCAGAGGGGAAGAAGCTGTCCTTGTGCTACTGGGTGCTTGGTTAAGGCTCCTATAACTTTTTCCTAAGGGTAGCAGTATGGCCTTGGTGGTGGGGTTCTTGAGGATTTTTTTTTTTTTTTTTTTTTTTTTTTTTTTTTTTAAATTTTTTATTTTTCACACCATAAATCACAATAGCCATGATATACACTTTTTCTTTTCCACACATTTACAGTGACTTTTTCTCCCTCCCCCCTCCCTCCTCCCAAGCCACCCCCCCATCCCCCCCCCCTCTCATCCATTTTAGTTATACAATCTAGGTTGCATTAATTCAGTTAGACAATGTTGTCATTCAACAAAAATACACCAGAAATTCTACTGAGTCCATTCTTTTCTTCTCTTCTCCTTCCATCAACTTAGGTAATGTTTGTTCCCGGTAGGTTTTCGCTATTGTATTTAATGTAAGGCTCCCATACTTGTTCGAATATTTCAATATTGTTTCTTAAACTATATGTTATTTTTTCTAATGGAATACATTTATTCATTTCTATATACCATTGTTGTATTTTCAAATTATCTTCCAATTTCCAGGTTGACATAATACATTTTTTTGCTACAGCTAGGGCTATCTTAACAAATCTTTTTTGTGCATCCTCCAAGTCAATTCCAAATTCTTTATTTTTTATGTTACTTAGGAGAAAGATCTCTGGATTCTTTGGTATATTGTTTTCTGTTATTTTATTTAATATCTGATTGAGATCATCCCAAAATTTTTCTACTCTCTCACATGTCCAGATTGCATGAATTGTTGTTCCCCTTTCTTTTTTACATCGAAAACATCTATCAGATACTGTTGGGTCCCATTTATTTAACTTTTGCGGTGTAATGTATAGTCTGTGTAACCAATTATATTGTATCATACGCAGCCTCGTATTTATTGTATTTCTCATCGTTCCAGAGCATAACTTCTCCCATGTTTCCTTTTTTATCTTTATATTTAAATCTTGTTCCCATTTTTGTTTAGTTTTACCATTTGTTTCCTCATTTTCCTTTTCTTGCAGTTTAATATACATATTTTTTATAAATCTTTTGATTAACATTGTATCTGTAATCACATATTCAAGGTTACTTCCCTCTGGTAAACTCAAGTTGCTTCCTAATTTATCTTTCAAGTAGGATCTCAGTTGGTAATATGCCAGCGCTGTATCTCCCGTTATATTGTACTTATCTCTCATTTGTTCAAAGGATAAGAATCTACTTCCTGAAAAACAATTTTCTATTCTTTTAATCCCTTTTTTTTCCCATTTTCTAAAGGCAAGGTTGTCTATTGTAAAAGGGAGTAGCTTATTTTGCGTCAATATTAGTTTTGGTATTTGGTAATTTATTTTATTTCTTTCTACATGAATCTTCTTCCATATATTGAGGAGATGGTGTAATACTGGAGAAGTTCTATGTTGTACCAATTTTTCGTCCCATTTATATAATATGTGTTCAGGTATCTTTTCCCCTATTTTATCTAATTCTAGTCTCGTCCAGTCTGGTTTTTCCCTTGTTTGATAAAAATCTGATAGGTACCTTAATTGTGCGGCTCTATAATAATTTTTGAAGTTTGGCAATTGTAAGCCTCCTTGATTATACCATTCTGTTAATTTGTCTAGTGCTATCCTCGGTTTCCCCCCTCTCCATAAAAATCTCCTTATTATTTTCTTTAACTCTTTGAAGAATTTTTCTGTCAGTTGTATTGGCAATGCCTGAAATAAGTATAGTATCCTTGGAAAAATGTTCATTTTAATACAGTTTATCCTTCCTATCAGTGTTAGTGGTAGCTCTTTCCAATGCTCTAAATCGTCCTGTAATTTTTTCATTAGTGGATTGTAATTGAGTTTATATAATTGGCCTAGATTTTTGTTTATTTGCACACCTAGGTATCTTATTGCCTGCGTTTGCCATCTGAATGGGGATTCCTCCTTAAATTTTGAGAAATCCGCGTTATTCATAGGCATTGCTTCACTTTTATTTACGTTTATCTTGTATCCCGACACTTCTCCATATTCCTTCAATTTCTTATATAGTTCTTTTATTGATAGTTCTGGTTCTGTTAAGTACACTATCACATCATCCGCAAACAGACTGATTTTATATTCCCTGTCTTTTATTTTTATTCCTTTTATATTATTATCTCTTCTTATCGATTCTGCTAGTGGTTCTATAGCTAGCGCAAACAATAATGGTGATAGTGGGCATCCCTGCCGCGTTGACCTGCTTAAGTTAAATTGCTTTGATACATGTCCATTTACTGTCACTTTCGCTAACGGTCCCTTATATAATGCTTTAATCCAATTAATATACTTCTCCGGTAAACTGAATTTTTGCAATACTTTGAACAAGTAATTCCATTCTACTCTGTCGAAGGCCTTCTCTGCGTCTAAAGCAACTGCTACTGCCGGTGCTTTATTTCCTTCTACTGCATGAATTAAGTTAATAAATTTACAAATATTGTCTGTTGTGCGTCTTTTTTTGATAAATCCAGTTTGGTCTAAATTTACCATTTTCGGTACCTGTTCTGCTAATCTGTTCGCTAATAGTTTAGCTATTATCTTATAATCTGTGTTTAGCAGAGATATTGGTCTATATGACGCTGGTGAGAGTGGATCTTTCCCTTGTTTTAGTATCACTGTAATTATTGCTGTTTTACATGAATCTGGTAAGTTTTGTGTCTCATCAATCTGGTTGATTACATCCAGGAGGGGCGGTATTATTAGGTCTTTAAATGTTTTGTAGAATTCTATTGGGAGTCCATCCTCTCCTGGTGTCTTATTATTTGGTAAATTTTTTATTATCTCTTGTATTTCTACTGTTCCAAATGGTTCTGTTAATTTATTTTGTTCCTCTATTTGTAGTTTTGGTAGTTCAATTTTAGTCAAAAATTCATCTATTTTCCCTTCTTTCCCTTCGTTTTCGGTTCGGTATAATTGTTCATAGAATTCTCTGAAGTTTTCCTTAATTTCTTTTGGATTATATGTAATTTGTTTGTCTTTTTTCCTTGTTGCCAATACCATTTTCTTAGTTTGCTCTGTCTTAAGCTGCCATGCTAGGATTTTGTGTGTTTTTTCCCCTAGTTCATAATATTTCTGTTTTGTCTTCATTATATTCTTCTCCACCTTATATGTTTGTAATGTTTCATATTTTATTTTTTTATCCGCCAATTCTCTTCTTTTGGTTGTATCTTCCTTTATTGCTAATTTTTTTTCTATGTTTATTATTTCCCTTTCCAACTGCTCTGTTTCCTGATTATAGTCCTTCTTCATCTTGGTTGCATAACTTATTATTTGCCCTCTAATGAATGCTTTCATTGCGTCCCATAGTATAAACTTATCTTCCACTGATTCCGTATTTACTTCAAAGTACATTTTTAATTGTTTTTCAATAAATTCTCTAAAATCCTGTCTTTTAAGTAGCATGGGGTTTAATCTCCATCTATACATTCTTGGAGGGATGTCTTCTAGCTCTATTGCCAATAACAGGGGTGAGTGGTCCGATAATAGTCTAGCTTTATATTCCGTTTTCCTAACTCTCCCTTGTATGTGGGCTGATAACAGGAATAGGTCTATCCTTGAGTATGTTTTATGTCTAGTCGAGTAGTATGAGTATTCCTTTTCTTTTGGGTTTTGTTTCCTCCATATGTCCACAAGTTTCATTTCTTGCATTGATTTAATTATAAATTTGGTTACTTTGTTCTTCCTGTTAATTTTTTTCCCCGTTTTATCCATATTTGGATCCAGATTCAGATTGAAATCCCCTCCTATTAGTATGTTCCCTTGCGTATTAGCTACCTTCAAAAAGATATCTTGCATAAACTTTTGATCTTCTTCGTTAGGTGAATATATATTAAGTAGATTCCAAAGCTCTGAATATATCTGACATTTTATCATAACATATCTCCCTGCTGGATCTATTATTTCCTCTTCTATTTTAAATGGCACATTTTTGCTAATTAATATAGCCACTCCTCTTGCTTTTGAATTATACGATGCTGCTGTTACATGTCCTACCCAATCTCTCTTTAATTTCTTGTGCTCCAATTCAGTTAAATGTGTTTCTTGGACAAATGCTATATCTATTTTTTCCTTTTTCAGTAAATTTAGTAGTTTCTTCCTTTTAATTTGGTTATGTATTCCATTAATATTTAGAGTCATATAGTTCAGCGTAGCCATTTTATATTTTGTTTATCTTCTCTTTCCGTTTTTCCATCATTACCTTTCCTCCTTTTCCATTTCTGTTTTCTTATTTTCAACTCTTTACCAGACAACATTCCTACAACATCCAACATTTTCCTTATTCTCCTATTTCTATCTTCTTTATCCCCAATCTCCCCTTCCCCTCCTGAGTTGCCCTTTATCCCTTGTCGGACAACCACATCTCCCCTCTCCATTTGGATTTGCGAATCCACTCGCAAGCGTCAACTGATTTTGCAGTGACCGCTCTTTTCCCCCCACCCAGCCCCCCCCAGAAAAGATTTCGTTTTTTATATGTCACAAAGGTCACTCTTTTAGTTCCCTCCTTATTCTCTCTATTCCATTACCTTCCCTTATTAATTCTTGTCTATACTTTCTATGTTTTCCTCTAATTACAGATACTTTCACATATGCCCATTGTCTCTATTCACTCTTATACCTCTTTACCCGCATACATATCAATCGTGGTCATTTTTACCCTCCTTACCCGTCTTCATCCCTCAGTCTATTTTTGTCTTTACCCACATACATATCAATCGTGATAATTTTTGCTCTCATTACCCGTCTTCATCCCTCAGTCTATTTTTGTAATTGTTCTGCAAATTTTCGTGCTTCTTCTGGATCCGAGAATAGTCTGTTTTGTTGTCCTGGAATAAATATTTTCAATACCGCAGGATGCTTCAGTGTAAATTTATATCCTTTCTTCCATAAAATCGCTTTTGCTGCATTGAACTCTTTTCTCTTCTTTAGGAGTTCAAAGCTTATATCTGGATAAATGAAGATTTTTTGCCCTTTATACTCCAGTGGTTTGTTGCCCTCTCTTACTTTTTCCATTGTCTTCTCCAGTACCTTTTCTCTTGTAGTATATCTTAGGAATTTTACTACAATAGATCTTGGTTTTTGTTGTGGTTGTGGTTTAGGGGCCAATGCTCTATGTGCCCTTTCTATTTCCATTTCTTGCTGTAGTTCTGGACATCCTAGGGCCTTAGGGATCCATTCTTTTATAAACTCCCTCATATTCTTGCCTTCTTCATCTTCCTTAAGGCCCACTATCTTTATGTTATTTCTTCTGTTATAATTTTCCATTATATCTATTTTTTGGGCTAGTAATTCTTGTGTCTCTTTAGTTTTTTTATTAGATTCCTCCAATTTCTTTTTTAAGTCTTCTACCTCCATTTCTGCTGCTATTGCCCGTTCTTCCATCTTGTCCATTTTTTTCCCCATTTCTGTTAAGGTCATATCCATTTTATTTATTTTCTTTTCTGTGTTGTTTATTCTTCTTCTTAAATCATTGAATTCCTGTGTTTGCCATTCTTTAAATGACTCCATGTATCCTCTAACAAGAGCAAGTACCTCCTTTACCTTGCCTATCTTTTCTTCTTCTATTTCCCTGTACTCTTCCTCTTCCTCTTCTTCTTCCTCTGGGTTGGCCATCTGTTGTTTCTTTGCTGCCCTTTCCTCCTCTTCTTTCTTGTTTCCATTGTCTTCTGTGGTCTCTTCTTGCTGCAGGTGTTCTGCAGCTGTCGTTGCCGGCTGTGGAGATCGACTCCCCAGCTGGTCCCCCCTCCCGTCGGTGTGTTTTTTTGTATGCGCATCGCGCATGCGCGACTCCTCGCGCATGCGCGGTTGCGCACTTTTACTCGGCTCTGTGAGCCATTGTTGTAGTTCTCTTTCTACCGACCTGAGGTAGTGGGGTCTTCTCTCCACAGCGGGCCTCTTCGGACAGGTAAGGCCTTCACCTTTTTCCTCCGTTGTCTTCTCTTCCTCTCTTCTTTCCGTTGATTTTGATTTTTCTCCTTTTGTCTCCATCTTCTTTCCACCTTTATACTCACTTTTCTTTAACTTGTATTTCTGTGCCTTTGTATTTTCTCCTGTTTTTCCCGACTTTTCTGGAGAGGGCTGGAGTTCACCGTCCGGCCACTACTCCATCACGTGACTCCCACCGGGTTCTTGAGGATTGAGGCTGCTTTCTTAAGACACTGCCTCTTGATGGAGTGAAGACTGGTGTCCATGATGTTGCTGGCCAAGTTAACAACTCCCTGGAGTTTTTTACCTGTCTGGTATACATTGGCACCTCATTCGAGACAATGATGGACCAACCAGAATGCTCTCCACGGCGCACCTGTAGAAAAGTCAAGAGTCTTTGGCGACATATTAAATCTCCTCAACTTCATCACGCAGTAAAGCAGCTGGTGCGCCTTTATCGTGATTGCATCGACATGGACGTCCCAGGACGGACTCTCAGAGATGTTGCCACTCTGGAATTTGAGATTTTTGTCCCTCTCCACTGCTGAGCCCTCGATAAGGATGTGTTCACATTTTCCTAATTTCTGTCTGAAATCTACAATCAGCTCTTTGGTTTTGTTAACATTAAGTGCAAGGTTTTTGTTGTGACACCACTCAATAAGCTGATACGTCTCCCTCCTGTATGGTTCCTCATTACTGCCTTTGACTCTGGCGATAATTGTGATTTGTTTTTCATCAATTCCCACTTCCATAGTTCATGGCGGGATGCCTGACAACTGACCAATGGTTCACTCCCAGATAAAATGTTACTGTGCTAGCATTCTCAGTAAAATTGTTTACAATGCTCTGAACTTGCCTGATCTTTAAAAAAAATACTGTTATGCTGTAAATATCAAAGGTTTTTTAGACATTTCCACAACAGTTTTTTCCTCCTGCTGTGACATCTCAACACATTTGTCATTCAAACATTTATTTTGGTAAAGTGGGTTGGAAATTTCTGTTCCAAAAGTATAGGGGGTGGGATGGTTAACTGCACTCTCTGTAAGGAGTTTGTACATTCTCCCCGTGTCTGCATGGATTTCATCTGAGTGCTCCAGTTACCACCCACCCTTCAAAAACGTACAGGGATTGTAGGTTGATTGGTGTATTTGGGGTGCACGAGATCGTGGTCCAAAAGGGCTTGTTACTGTATATGTCTACATTTAAATTTATTCAGTGCTTGCTCTGCCATTGATGTATAGACTGCTAAATATATACAGTGAAATAGCACAAGGAACAGATACATGGTATCAGATAGCTTTGGTAGTTCATGATAATCTTTGCTGTTGAATCCTTGACCTTGGTTTGTACAAATAGCAGCAGGATAAGGGATATCCTCTCCACAACTTGTCACTCAAGTGCCCGCGACCAGATTTGAATCCAGTACTGTCTGTGAGGAATTTGTATGTTCTCCCCATGTGTGTGGGTGTTCTCGGGTGCTCTGGTTTCCTCCCCCACCTTCCAAAATGTACAGGGTTTGGTGGAATTGAGTGCAATTGGGCAGTATGGGTTTCCTGGGGCGGAAAAGCCTTCTACCACACTATCATCAAAAAAGTCTAGCCTACTGAACAGCAGAATTACAACCATAGCCAAGAGGCTGCAATCAGCATTTGGAGACAAGTGGAAAAGATGCAATTCGACATCCAAAGCCGAGCATGCAGCATTTCCCAGAGATATTGTATGAATCAGAGAAGTGGAGTCAATAGGAGTAGGAGCAGACCATTCACCTCTTCCATTCGCTTCCTCATTGGATATGATTTTTTAAAAAACATACAGCATAGTAACAGGCCCTTCCAGCCCATGAGTTCATGCCACCCAATTGCAACCAATTGGCCTACAACCCCCATGTTTTGAAGGCTGGGTGGAAATCGGAATACGCAGAGGAAACCCATGCAGACACAGGAAAAACCTACAAACTCCTTACAGACAACGCCGGATTTGAAGCCAGTCACTGTAACTATGTTGCACTAACTACTTTGCTAACCATGTTGGCTGATTATTTCTCAATGCCATATCCCACATTTCAGCCCTATTCTTCATGTATATTGCTAACAGTGGAACCACGAACGTCACCTGCCACCCTGGGAAAGGACATTCATTCCTAGTTTCTGAGTCTCTGTTCCCTGTCATCTATCCATGCCAATACATTATTTCAATTTTGAACACTAATCTCTTCTGAGGGACTTTTTCAAAGACCATCTGAAAATCTGAATACTTTACAACTTTGTTAGCCATTATCGATTTGACCATTTATATCCTTAAAAATGTCAGTATGTTAGTTAATCACGATTTCCATTTCGTAAACTCAGATTGACTCTTGAAGTTTTTTGTGTCCTGTTGCAACTTGCAACATCCTTTGTGGGGGACTATAGCTTTACCACATAGTACTACTGTTGTTAGGCTGACCAATTTCCTTCTCCCTCCTTTTTTAAAAGTAATGGGGTTACATTTTTAAATAACGGGGTTACATTTTCTGCTCTCTAATCTACAAGAACTGTTCCATAATCTGTAGATTTTTGGAAGATGACAACCAATGTACATGTCAACAGTTACCTTGGTGATGCCAAAGATCAGGCCCTGTGGATTAATCAGTGCTATCAAATTTTTTTTTCTCTATTCATACAGCACAGTAACAGGCCATTTCAGCCCATGAGAGTGTGATGCCCAATAATTGACCTCCAACCCAGTACATTGTTTGAAAGGTGGGAGGAAGGGGGGAAACCGGAGCTCCTAGAGGAAACCCATGCAAGCACACGGAGACAGTGCGGGATTCGAACCGCAGTCTTGATCGCTGGTGCTGTAACAGCTAACCGCTCCACAAACCATGCCGCCCATTCCCCAGCAATATTTTTTTTAACTATTACACATTTTGTTCAATTCCTTTTTTTTAAAATCTTCACTGTCTTGGTTCCTGAGCACTTTTGGGAAGATATTTGAGCCATCATCCACGAGAACCAAACAAAAGCTTTTGTTTAATCTGTTGTTTATTTCCTATTTTATATATTCCCATTTATGACTGTAGGGGACCTGCATTTGTCTTCACTAAACTTTGTTTTCTATTTGCATATTAGAAGAAGGTTTTACCATTCACTTATGCAATTACATAAACAGTTCCTAATGGAGCACTACAGGAAGGATGTGGTAGCAATAGAAAGAGGAGACTTACCAGAGTATTTCCTGGAATGCAGTTAAAAGAAAGAGATTGGATAGGCTGGTATTGTTCTCTGTGGATTGTAGGAGGCTGAGAAATGACCATATAGTGGTCTCTATATTTATGAGAAGGTAAAGATAGGGTGAATGGTAAGAGTAATTTTTCCAGTGCAAGGAAATCTAAAACCCATTTACTTCTTCAAATGCAATACATCAGAATGATGACCTCTGCAATAGCTTCTGCCATCGAGTAATGCTACAGAAAGTGTTATAAAACAGAAAGACATAGGGGTGTAGATACAGTATATAGTTCCACATAAATAGTGTCACGGTTAGTCAAGGTGGTGAAGAAGGTATTTGGTATGTATCTGGTGATGGAACACATCAAAACACACCTCCCCGAGACTCTAAACCTATTTCAATTTTCCTACAGATACTATTCCACTGACAATGCTTTAGCTTTTTGTCCCTCCATCCCGACCCACCTGGAGAATAAAACCTCACAAGCTAGGCTACTGATCATCGAGTTAAGCTCGGCATTTAAGCTGGTGGAGAAAATGTCCTCACATGGACTCAAGACCTCTCTCTATAACTGGATTCTAGACTTCCTCACAGAAAAACCACAGTCGGTCCGGGACAACAGCAGAACATTGAGCATACACTGGGACATTCCTGTTTATGCTACTGACTCATGACTGAAACTCCAGATCCAACCCCAACAATGTCATCACATTTGCAGATGTCAGAACGGAAGTTGCCCTAATCAGCAACAATGATGAGTCGCACTACTGAGAAGAGGTGAAAAATCTTGTGATATAGTGTGAGAGTACCAATCTGAGTCTCAACTTGAACAAGATGAAGGGGATGATCATGGACTTCACGAGGAACAGGAACAACCACCCTCCACTACACATCAATAACTCTGTAGTGGAGAGAGTAGAGAGCACCAAGTTTCTTGGAGTCCACTTAACTAGTGACTTATCATGATCACACACCTCCTCACTTGTCAGGAAGGTGCAGTAGCAACTGTACTTCCTGAGAAGACTTAAGCGGGCAAGGCAACTCGCCACCATCATGTCAACCTTCTACAGGAGTGCTGTCAAAAGCGTTCTGGCTGGCTGCATCACAGTGTGGTATGCTTGCTGCAGAGAAATGGATTGGAGGTCAATAAGTGTGGCAGAGAGGATCACTGGAGTCTCCCTCCACCCTCTTTGACATGATCTATTGGGATTGTTGTCTGAAGTGGGCATGTAAAATCTTTGAGGATCCCTTCCACCTGGGCATAGCATCTTACAGCAGCTCTCATTGGGGAAGAGATACAGGAGTATCAGAACCTGCATCACCAGGCTGAGGAGCAGCTTCTGCTAGCAGGCAGTGAGAATGCTGATCAACCAAAGGAATTGCTTAAACTAACTACCAAGACTCTTATATGTACGAAACAATATCTATTTATTTTTATACGTAGATCCATCCTGTATTTATATTGTTTGTTTGTATGTGTGTTATATCTGGCTACGTGTTTGCATGTTTTTGCACCGAGGACTGGAGTATGCTGCTTCATCAGGTTGTACTTGTGCAATCAGATATGACTTGATTTCATTCATGGATCAGGACATTGAGTACAGGAGCAGGGACATAAAATAACAAATGTACAAGATGTCAGTGAGAAAACACTTGGATTATTGTACGCAGCTTTGGTCACCCAGCTATTGGAAATATGTCATTAAGCTGAGGAAAGTGTCGAAGAAATTTGCAGAAATATGGCCAAGACAGGTAGGCTTGAATTATAAGGAGTGGCTGGATAGAATAAAGAAGAAGATAGAACAGTACAGTGCAGGAGAGGGTCTTTGGCCCACAATGTCTGCTCCAAATATGATGACAAATTAAATTAAATATCTATTGCTTTTACATGATAAATATCCTTCTGTTCCCTGCATTTTCATGTATCTATCTAAAAGCATCTTAAATGTTACTCTTTTAAAACATTTAAAAATAGTCCATAGGGTTCACATGTTCAAAGTCAAACTATCTCTTTTTTATGTGGATGTATCTTCTCATTGTGATAAATCCAGTAATGGAGAACGCTGCATTAATTTGCATGTTTTGGACATGCCAGAGTCTTGAAAAATATTGGATCAAAGTATTTCAAACTTTCTTTGCACTATAAAAGTTAATTTTAAACCAAATCCCTTAACTGCTTTATTTGGTATTGTTGGAGAGAGTGACATAACATTAATGATATCTGAGCTATGTGTATTAGCTTTTATTTCTCTTATGGCTAGGTGGGCAGCGTTGTTCAGACGGAAGGACGTTGCTCCACCTAATCATGCTTAGTGGCTATGTGACATCATGTCACATTTAAATTGAGAGAAGATTAGATACTCAATTTCCTATTTGAATGTAAATTTTCAAACACTGTGGACACCCTTTTTGAATTACTTTTATAATCTTTGATTTGTGATTGTAGTATCCTATAAGTCAGCATCCATGCTGATATTACCTTAAGCTCATGGTATTGTATAAGTCTGTGTAATGATTGGCCTATGTATGTTCTGTTATGTCATAATTCCAGATCTGAAATGACCTGGTACACTCCCTCATAAAATAAAAATGCACTGTGTAATAAGCAATAATACTCAGTTCTTGAGTAATTGATTTGGAATTAAAACAGCAAAATCTAAATCTTTGATATTATCAAAAGGATAATGGGTGCACTTGTACCAAGTTGAAAAATGTGATCACATGTTTTCTGGAAGACAAATGACTTGAGTTAAAGAAGTCATGATCTAAATGAGAGCGAGGAATTTTTGGGAAGATCTAAATCAGGTATTAAATAAAATCACAAAAAGCAACCTACCAAAAAATCCAGAGATCTTTCTTCGAAGTGATATAAGAAGTAAAGAACTTGGACTCGACTTGGATGGAGCACAAAAAAAGATTTATTATGATAGCCTTAGCTGTAGCAAAAAAATGTATTATGTCAACCTGGAAATTAGAAGATAGCCTGAGAATACAGCAATGGTACATAGAAATGAATACATGTATTCCATTGGAAAAAATAACATATAATTTAAGAAATTACATCACAGTATTCGAACAAATTTGGGAACCGTACATGGAACATAACAGAGAAGTCCTACCGTGGACCTCCACCGCCTAAAATGACAGAAGGAGAAGAAGGCGAAATGAACTGACCCAGCGTGTAAAAGTAGATGACACAAATTTCTTGTTTATTTTCATTGTGTGATGACATTGTTTAATGGGTTTAGTGTATCATATGCATTGAATCTTGAATGTTGAGTGGGTGGGGGGGGGGTGAAGGAGGGAGGGAAGGGAGGGGGGAAAAGGGGAGAAAATGACTGTGTATATTCAAGAGGGAAATGTTTGTGTGTATTTTGGTCAGTATGGTTAATAGTGTGAAAAATTTTTAAAAAATTTAAAAAATAGAAGGGAGGAATGTAGTACCCTACAAGTCATCATCCATGCTGATGCATTATAAGTACCTTGTGACTGAAATTATGCTGTCATTAACCTCATTGTTTATGTCAATTAGTTGTTGCATAATCAGTACCCAAGGAATGTCCACTATAACTATAGATGGTAAAATTTAAGCTCTGTACAGCTATGACTGAACCGCCTTGGAATGTGACTTGGTCCATGTGCTATGTGAATAGACCACTTGAGTTTTAGATTTCACTCTATCAAGTCATGGGTGTCTTGTCTGCTCAAAAGAGGTTAACTACTGGAACTTCAAACTAGTGAATATCAGTATACTCATAGTTTCTCCAGTACACAAAAGTTAAGAAGGTAATGAGGTAATTTATCACTCTCATAATTCTGTCTTTCTTTTTTGTCCAAAAAGCTTCTTTCTTGACAGTGGGTTTAGATTTCCCTTTTTTTTAATAATAAAATAATATCAATACAATATAATCTGTTCAATTAAAAGGTGGGGACCTTGGATGAAATGATATGATTTAAGTGTAATATATATTTTTGATTTTTTTTTTAACATAAGTACTCCATATTGTTGAAATGTGAGTGTTGATAAAAATATTGAAAAAGAAAGAGAATTGTTACTATCTTATCTACTTCAACCCCCTACTCCTGGCAGTCCATTCCAGACACCTATCACACTCTGTGTATAAAGAGAAACTTGCCCTGCATCTCTCACCGCAACCTCCTCCCCTCACCATTTCTCCAGGACTTTGGAATCTAAAACTAGAGGGCATAGATTTAAGATGAGATGGGAAACATTTTAAAGGCACCTAAGAGACATCTTCATCACACAGAGGTTGGCAGCAAGATGGAATGAGCTGCCAGAGGAAGTGGTAGAGATAGGTATTTAAAAGGCATTTAGGCATAGATGCATATGGATAGGAATGGTTTAGAGGGATATAGGCCAAACACAGAGAAATGGGACAAACTTAGCTAGCATGGATGATGGGCCAAAGGTCTGTTTCCATGCTAATGACTCCACTGGCCTTAACTCTATGCTGCTGCGCAGTTAACCAAAATAAAGTTAATCCTTATAAGCTATCATTATTAATTTGTTAAACAGAGTCCACTTTCCTTTTCTCCCATTAACATTAAGATGATTAATTTAGATGTCCCTGGATTAGATAATCTCATTTTTAAACTATATTTGGACTTTTCCAGTGCTCTGGCAGCATTCCTTACATGATGAGGCTTTATCTGTAGATATCAGTATCTGTGACCTCCTCCTTAATTTTAGTAGATGAAGTCGATCTGGATTTGGATTTATGTTCTCCTTCACTTGTCCTGTAGTTTGTCAAGAGACGTTCAACAGGGAAAAAAATATCTGATGGGTATTCCTGCCCTTTCAGTATTATCTCCAGTACCATTACTTTCATTTAAATCTTTATTTAGTTTAAATGCTTATTCATTAATATACACTCTTTTTGTTACATGTTGATATTTTTATTTCAGATTTCACCTTTGCCTTCCTTCTTTGTTTCTTGACTTTTTAAACAATCACCATATTCCTTTTTGTCATCTTCTATTATTTAGCATACCTATTTTTCTTCAGGTGCAATTTTATTTGGGTATCATCACTTTGATTTGCTGATTTCTTACAGTTTTGAATACACCCACTCTTGCTTCACTTCTTTATTTGATGATTTATTGTTCAATGACTAGTACTGGAAGAGGAGAGGCCTTCCCTACAGCTGGATATGGAACATCTTACCTCCTTCACAGATCATTCCCAAGTCATTATCCAACTCTCTGGCAACTGCCCGATGTGGGCCTAGCCTGTTTGTATTTTCAATGTCACATTGGATAGGAACTAATTAACAACAACCTCTCACTCAATGTCACCAAGATGAAGGAGATGCTTGTAGATTTCAGTAAAGAAATACCAGAGCTGTACAATCCAGTGTTCAATGGAGGGGGATCAGAAGTGGAGAGGGTGAGTAAATTTAAATTCCTGGGATCTCTACCTCAGAGGACATTTCCTGGACCCTTATTAATGCCATCGTGAAGAAAGCACGTCAGCACCTCTATTTCCTTAGGAGATTGCAAAAGTTTCGAATGACGTCAAAAACCTTGGTATGGGGCAACCAATACCTCTGAGCGGAAAGCCCTGTAAAAGATGCATCACAGGCAGAACTCTCCCCACCATTGAGAAAATCTACATGTACCATTGCCATCAGAGAGAGGCATCAATCATCAAGGATCCACACCACTCAGGACATGCTCTATTCTCACTTCTGCCATCAGGAAAGAGGTACAGGTGCCACAGGACTCATATCTCCAGGTTCAGGTAGTTTCTCCATTAGATACCTGAACAACAAACTTATTAATTGGCTCATTTAAGGACTCTTACTTTGCTCATTATTTATTATGGAATATTTATTTATTTGAACAATCAGTTTGTTTACATTTCTTTCATTTGTTCATATTTTCTTCTTGACTACAGTTTACAGTTCAGCTAATTAACAATTCTGTCTTGCCTGCAGAAAAAAAGAACCTCAGGGTTGTATGTGATGTCATGTATATACTCTCTCAATAAATCTGAACTTTGAAACTTTGAGCTTCGGAGGACTTTCCCTCTTTATCATCGTTGGCCTGTTTCAACCTCTTTATATCACCTGATTGGCTTATCTCCGGTCAATGTCTTACCCTTGTTTCAGTTTCATGAACTTCTAACACAGCCATTCAGATAGATGGTGACTGACAGAATGCTCTAAGTCAATTTATCATTGCACAGTTGTTACCTGAATGAATGGTTGAAAGAAATGTTTTTTTTTAATCCTATTCCTATCTCATGACCCTTGTCTTCTATTGTTACTTGCATTGTTCTATTTATGATTAAAATGCTTGATCAACAACCACCTTACCAATTTAAAGCCCTGGCTTTAGTTCTTTTGATTCTAAACCTCTTGGATCTTGTGTGCTCAAAGGTGGGCCCTTTCACTACATGACACATGGAGATAGAGTCTCATGAATTGGAATATCTCTTTCCAACCACACTTTTCAGGCACCCTTATAAACTGATCAGTCTTGATAAAGGGTTTTCACTAGAAAACTGTATACCCATGAATACTGGATGACCTGCTGAATTCCTCCAGCAATTCTTTGTTTGGTCGATGTTCCTGTATCTACAGCTTTTGTGTATCTTCAAAGATGGACCTGTTTAGCTCTTTTCTAACTAGCTACTGTCTAATGAACTAATGGAGAGTGGTTCACTGTATTCAATTCCACAATTGAATCCTGCCAAGACATTTCTTTTTCATTACCTCCTTATATTAAGAACATAGAACTTCACAGCACAGTACTGACCCTTTGGCCAATAATGTTGTGTTGAACTATGTAAACTTAGTCCACTTCAATCCATCCCTTACATCCAATAACCCTCCATTTTTCTTTAATTTGTGCACCTATCTTATAGTCTTTAAACTGGCCCTGTTGCATCAGTATCAACTACCCTCAGCAATGAATCCCTGGCACCTACCATTAACCATGGTTCTATCTTCTAAAATGTATCAATCAACACTTTTTTACAATGACCCAGGGATCCACTTTTTAGCTCAACTCTGCATCTTGTCTATATACCTTGGTAACCTATGACAACCTTCTATACTATCCACCACACCTCTAACCTTTGTATTATCTGCAAACTTAGTGACCTACCCCAACACTTCTTCATTCAAGTCATTTATAAAAATCAAATGGAGCAGGGATCCCAGACAGACCTCTGCAGAACACCATTAGCTACTGACCCTGAGGCAGAAGGTGCTGCATTGACTAATACACTCTTCTTTCTGTAGGCAATCCAATTCTGGATCCACACAGCCAAGGTTCCATGACTCCCATGCCTTTGTGCCTTTCTGGATGAACCTACCAGGCGAACCTTGTCAAATGCCACACTAAAATTCATATCAATCACATCCACCCCACGACTTTCATCAATTTATTTTGTCACCTCTTCCAAGAATTCAATAAGGCATGTTTTACTTTGGAAAAAAAATATCAGATGTTCCTCTAAAGCACACATGTCAAACTCAGGTGCGCGGGCCAAATTTGGCCCGTGATATAATTATATTTGGCCTGCAAGATCATATCAAATATGTATTAGAGCTGGCCCGCTGGCTGCCGTGCCAGTGTAGCACATGCACAGCTAATACTACAAATCCCAGAATGCTGTGCAAATGCGTTGGCGCCGGCCCGTCAGCCCGCTAATCGCCCCCACCTCCTCTCTTTACTTTCATTAGCATCTGTGACCTGTCGCCCAACTCACATGTAATAAACCCCTTACGAAAAATGGCCAAACGAAAGACAGAAAACAGGACCTTTCAAGACAGGTGGGAGGCAAACTCTGACCCCAGAGTTTGATGAACTTGCATCTAAGAAGAGATGCCAAGTATCTGGTTTAGACCCAGGTGCATCAGAGTAAATCACAGTGTAGCAAGCTCAGCTTGGATTAATATTTTCTTTGGTTAATTTTGGACTGTTCATAGTTGAAAGATTGAATTTTCATTGAAGCAAGTTGTTATTTTTTTGACTTGTTGGCTTGTGAAAAAAAATACATTTAAAAGGAGCTTAAAGGATATAGAGAAATATTATTTATTGAATATTTTATTTCTCATTTGTTAATGCTTCTTCTGGAAAGAGTTTAACCAAAACTATTATTAAACATTTATTTTAATAAGAAAAAGTTTAACATTACATATGTTGAAAGAAGAGAAAACATGCAGATGTTGTTGAAAATTTTCAATAAATATTTCGTTTGGCCCACGACTTAGTCCAAGTTTTTAATTTTGGCCATCTGTGAATTTGAGTTTGACACCCCTGCTCTAAAGCAACGGATTTGAACTTTTCTAGTTTATGGGGCCATTTCATTATTTTTTTTAATATAATCTGCAAGATCATTTAGATCTTGTCTTGTGAGTCTTTT
Organism: Narcine bancroftii; assembly: GCF_036971445.1. Taxonomy (NCBI): domain Eukaryota; kingdom Metazoa; phylum Chordata; class Chondrichthyes; order Torpediniformes; family Narcinidae; genus Narcine; species Narcine bancroftii. The sequence goes on from NC_091470.1 coordinate 62,601,850, forward strand.
TTTTAAAAGGTAATGAAATTACAAGTATTTTCCAAATAACTTCAGAAGGGAAGGGGCATAGTATTAATTTGCTATTTTTTAATCTTTTTCAATTATCCACATGTTATAACTGTTTAAATGATTATGTGATTATTTGTTTTTTGTTTGATTGTTATGCTATCTAGTTTATATCTAACAAATTTTCTCATATAAGACTTTCTTTTGTATGGTTTTTTTCATATTACCTCTTTATATTTAGATAAATATAGCTTCTACCTTTTGTATTATTATTTTTAAATTTAATAAAATATTGAAAAGTAAAGAATTCAATAAGGCTTGTGAAGCATGATCTGACCATATCAAAGTCATGTTGACCATCGTTAATAAGACTATGCTTCTCCAAATATTTGTCAATCCTGTCCCTCAAAATCCTCTCCAATAGTTTATCTACCATTGGCATAAGACTCACTGGTCTATAATTTTTGGGAATATCCTATATTTTTTCAGAATTTCCAAGACTATTCTTATCCTTAATATGCTCTCACACATCTGCCTGTTCTAAACTGACCCCTCATCATCAGGGTCACTCTACCTGGTGAGCACTGAAGCAAAGTATTCATCAAGGATCTCCCACATCTCCTTGACCTCCAAGCAAATGTTCCCACCTTTATCCCTGAACAGTCCTATACTCACTCTAGACATCCTTCGGTTCTTCACATAGAAGGCCTTGGAATTTTTCTTAATCCTACTTGCCAAAGCCTTAACATGTCTTTTTCTAGCTCTCCTAAGTCCCATATTATTTAAAAAATGACCATTAAAAATCCAAATCAGGCTCTGAATTCATAACTTCAATTCTTGCTAAACCACTTTAGTCTTAAAGAAAAACTGATACGAGTAATCATTGTTGAGATGTTAAGAAACATATTAGCTGACTTATACTGTTCACAAGATCCTTCATTCAGGTACGTCCTAACATGTTAAGAGAGGGATCCATTTTATTGCCATTCTTCGTATTGTTTGTGACAATGACCAGGTACTCCTAATTAGTAATGAAAGGATAAATGTGCGCTAGGACACAAAGACAAACTCAAAGTCTTATGTAGCATCATCACATGAGAACACTTAGAACAAGAATGTTGAAAAACACCATCTCTGACTGTGTTTGACTTGGTCAATCCTGCACAGGAGTTTTAGTGGTGTCAATCTCAGGGGTTTCTGAATCTTAGTGGTTAGTGGAGATATTCATTTTAATAGTTTTGCAGCAGCCTTAGTGGCTCGTAAGGCAACTACTTTCTTAGTGACTCTTAAGGCAACTACTTTCTTAGTGAATTCCTTGATCAAACTCACAGTCACAATCGATCGTATATTATATATTATTTATTATGGAGGGCCTTTAATGGAGCTCACAAGCTTCTAATGCACAAATGGGTAATAGTTGACATCTTCAGTTACCACATTCATCTGTATCTCCATGAATAAGATGGCCACTCTGTGATGAATTTTTTTGTTATGCTCTTCCATGAAAAGCCCTTTTGTTTTCTAACTAGTCAGACTGGTTGTTGTTAAATATACAGTTAACAAGGTTACTGCCAATAAATGGGTAGAGGCTGTCCAGGATGCCCATTGTTTATTTAATGCACCAATATAGGTAGTGATGCTACCTGAAGGTGTTCTTTAACTTTTTGTTCAACAAGATGATTGACCAACACCTCGAGGTCAATGGGCAAAGCAATAAGACCTCATCATGTTTGCCACTCTCAGCAATTTTGATGCTGTTGCAGTGGTCTCTATCCTTTTGCAATAAAAAAAACCCTGAAGCTCTGAAAATATGTCGTAGAAAAGAAGACAAATGCTGAAAAAGCTGTTGGAAATTTCTACATCTGGAGTATTTTTTTCACATGTGAACAGAGTTACCTCAAGTTGGTGAATTCAATACTGATCTCTACAAAGTGCAATGTGGTTAAGCAAATGATGTGTCTAGGTCATAGAAAGTTTGGAGTGGAAATGGGATGATGGATTAAAGTGGCAGACAGCAAGAAACTCAGGGTCACTCCTGAAGGCTGGGTGCATACACTCCCCACTGTCGAGAAGACCACACTGTGAGCACTAAATGCAGCACACTAGATTGAAAGATGGAGCATGTGAACCATTGTTCTGCCTGGAAAGATTGGATGGAAGAAAGATTTGAAAGTTCAGGAATTGAATCACTTGCAGGAGCATGGGTACTCTGACAGACCTGAGGTGTTTATTTCTCTTTCCTTTTAACCAGTTAATATTTATTTTGCTATTCTATTTACTTTGTGCCCGCTAACTATAATCATAATGTGGTTTAACTATTAATCACCAATGTTAATTGTATTTATCATTTGATTAATGATATGGACTTGATACCACAGGTTCAGAAAACTTCACAAATGCTAAATGGTCATCATAAATCAGGCAATGTTCAAACCATTCTAGTTAATGATGAAGAATGAGTTACGCAATAGATCTCTATAAAAGTCAGTAATGCAGAAAAAAAATATTTTTCACTTATCACCAGTGACCTTCGATTTTTTTTATATGAATTCTATTATTTGAAGATGTGTAAAGAGATAACCAAACTGGACTCTTATTCCAGAGGGGTGTATTATCAAGTACATTCATGGCAGAACTAGGTGGCATTTTATATTCAATCCATGGTTTAGTAGATCAGACAGTACAAGGGAGAAGGTACCAAAGATCGAATCAACCATGATCATATTGGAAGGAATGAGATTTGGGGCCATGGGCCTACTCAGATTTTTGTGTTCCTCTGCTTTATCTAACTATGATTAAAGTGCACTTTGCAAAACTGAAAATCAAATAAGGAAATAAATAAGGAAAATATATACATTATTAGCTTTCTAGTTTACCTTGAATGATTATCTTTAAGTACTTCTATATGAATAACATTCATTGAGGAAATTACTACTGAGTGCTATAAGGAAACAAAGTGAGTGAACAAGAAACATGGAAAGAAGTGTAATGCGACATGGAGAGGTGTAGTGCGACGTGGAGAGAAATGTAGTGCGACATGGAGAGAAGTGTAATGCAACGTGGAGAGAAGTGTAGTGTGACGTGGAGAGAAGAGTAGTGCGATGTGGAGAGAAGTGTAGAGCGACGTGGAGAGAAGTGTAGTGCGACATGGAGAGAAGTGTATTGCGACATGGAGAGAAGTGTAGTGCAACAGAAGGAAAGGAAGACCAGGAGTTACATCTGACAAGGCATGGACAGCACTCATTTATGCTGAAGTTCCCAAGACTCATGGCTGACAGTGGCTGTGAAATATGTCAGCTTTGGAAATGAAGGTGTAGGAAAGAAGCCAAACCCAACAGTTGCACATTCCGACGTGAAAACACTTTAAAAGCAGCCAAGTAACTCAATAATTGAAAAAAAGAATAATCGCAAGACCACAAAGTATAGGAGCAGAAGTAAGCCCACTGGCCCACCGAGACTGCTCTGCCATTCTAATCATGAGTTGATCCAACTCCCACTCGGCCCCACTCCCCAGCTTTCTCTCCGTAACTCTTAATGCCCTGACTAATCAAATGCCTGTCAATCTCTGTCTTAAGTAGACCCAATGACCCCGCTTCCACAACCATCTGTGGCAAATGTTTTTCTGCTTTAAACTGACCCCTGTTTATCCTGAAGTTACGCCCTCTTGTCCTTGAATTCTCTACCATGTGAAACATCCTTGCCACATCTACTCTGCCCAGGCCGTTCAGCATGTGAAATGCCTCGATGAAGTTTCCCGCCCTCCAAAACATTCTGTACTCCAAGAGCCAACAAATGTTCCTCATAAACTAACCCTTTCAATCCTGGTATCATTCTTCTCTGAACTCTCCAATGCCAGCACATCTTTTCTCAAATAAGGCACCCCAAACTGTACACAGTGAGGTCTCTCTAGTGCTTTATAGAATCTCAACATTACTATTCCTCTAGAAATGAATCCCAACATCTCATTCGCCTTCTTCACCACCGACTCAACCTGGGGGTTAAACTTGAGGGCATCCTGCACGATGACTCGCAAGTCCCTTTTCACCTGAGAAGCTTGAATTTTCTCCCTGTTTAAGTAATAGTCTGATTGTTTATTTCTTCTACCAAAGTGCACAGCCGTACATTTTCCAACATTGTATTTCATCTGCCACCACTTTGCCCATTCTCCTAATCTATCCAAGCTTCTCTGCAGCCTTTCAGTATCCTCAGCACCACCCATTTTGGTGCCATCTGCAAATTTAGCTGCAAAACCATCGATTCCATCATCCAAATCATTTACATACAATGCAAAAGAAAGTGGCCCCAACACTGACCCCCGTGGAACATCACTGGTAACTGGAAGCCAACAAAAATAGGATCCCTTTATTCCTATTTTCTGTTTCCTGTTGATCAGCAAATGCTCTACCTAGGCTAGTTATTTGAAAATTATTGAGGAACACTTAATGAGCTCTCAAATTAGTCCTTTTCACTGGTTTGTTTAACCATCAATTCCAATGTCATTCATATTCATAATTATTGCTAAAAAAAAGGATATCAGTGAATGTTCCATCATTAAATGAAACCGTACCTAATCATGAACTCCAGGTTCTGTCATTATCCCAGATCTCCAGTAAATCAAACATTTTCAGTTTCATGTTCAAAACTGATGGCTGAACTTGCACCAATTGTTACAAAGAAGGTTGCAATAAAGTTTCATCACTGTATACTCAAACATATCACCTCATCCTCAACTTCCCAACTGACAGAGGTAAATTCTTTCAATCTTTTCTGACCAGATCTCCTGAATATTAATCAAGCTTCTAAATTCCAGGTCATTAATTTACCATTAACTATACTAGGAGCATCACATATAACTTTACAGTTTTAAACTATTTTAGAAGCCTTTTAGACTCATGTACATAAATTGGATTAAATATGCTTCAAACCTACATGAACCTAGTGTTGGATGTAAAGAGCAGTTCCTTTAGTTTCCTCCAAATAAATTTGTTTTCTGATTACACTCTCCATTCAACACCATTAAACATGCACCTAATTAATCAGACCTATATGGCGGATTTCATTTAGATCTCAAAGCAATCTCAGGTAATCTAGGTTAAAAATATTGGAAAAAATCTGGAAATAATAGCAGCAGGCAAGACCTTTCTTGAATGCATTCAGATCTGCAGAAAATTATGGAGGGAGATAAATGAATACCATCTCAAGCAATTGAAGCGTAACCCAATGTGAGTATTAAAGAAAAGAAATTGAAACAACATGGTTGAGATGCAAAGATAAACAATGATGTGCAAGGGAAAGGAAACTAAGTGCTTCCAGGAACATTGGTTGGCACACAACTGGTGGAGAAACATAACAAGGCTGAGTTAGCTGCTCAGGTTACAACTTCAGCAAATAAATTAATTGTCTGTTTCAACTCTGAATGCTAAAAAATTGTTGATTCAGAGGCTTGCGATTAAATTTCAGTTTCCCAAGATGTCTGGGTTGAAATTGTTTTAGAGATTAAAATGTAAATGCATTTTTATCTCATCAACCATAGGTCACGGGGGCAGGAATCTATTGCAAGCAGTCTACCCATGGGAAGCCAGTTGGCCATTATGAAGCTGTCTGTCTTCATTTTATAGATTCTATTATTAACTATAGATGCAGAAATTAGCAGTTGGGAACAAATGAGAGGTTGTCCCTGGTGAGCCTGAAAGAGGAGTATTTCCTCCAGACCCCCAGACCATTAACAACTCCTAAAATCTAGTCCCTAAACAGTAATTTACCCCAGAGTCAACATCACCCCCACAACTATCTTTGTCTCAGGCACCACAGTTGGGACATCCCCATCTCTTTGATCCAGAGCTATCCTCCATTCAACCATACCCAGCATCATCTCCATGTTATCCTTCATTCCTCCACACACCTATCTTCTCTGTTGTGAACCATTCTTCTCAACTCAGCTCCAGCTTTCCCATCAATCATGGTTCTGGGGAGGACTACTACTTGGAAAAGCCCTGCAGTCAAATTCTGCTCATTCCATTTATCCCAGCCTCATTATTTAGCTGCTGATCCATTGAATTCTCCACCAGCTAAAATCTACATCTTAGTTTTCAATTAGCTATCTACAATTAATAGCCAGAGAGCAAAATGTTAATGTAGAAAGAGATCTGGGTGCCAGTTCACCAGATACACAAATTTTAGGAATGCAGCACGGTAACAGGCCCTTCTGGCCCATGAGTTCACACTCACAGTTACACCCTTGTACACATTTAAACTACTAACTCTGTCTGGCTCATGAATGTGGGAGGAAACTGGAGCACTCAGAGGAGATTCTCATAGGCACAGGGAGACCACACAGACTCCTTACAGACAACACTGGATTCACACCCAGGTCACTGACACTGTAATAACCTTGTGCTAATGAATACGCAAACCGTGCCTCACCAGATAACTAATGCTATCTTTGCCTTTATTGCAAAATGTCTCGAGTACAAGAGTAAAGATGTTTTTCCACGTGTGTGTGGCAAGATGAACATCATTATGCCTCTTGCTGCCCATTGTACCCTTTTTCAAAGTGAATCACAAGTAATATTGAAGAAGGGCAAGAATCCCAACAGTTGTGTGGCAGAACCCTTTCTTTTTATGAATGACTAACTTGGACTCTCAGCATGTGGTAGCAATCAGAATAACGCATGCATCCTGGGATCATGACTAGCGCATGATGCATTCACATGCCTGAGTCAGCAGTGAGGATTGTGGTGATACAACCACTACATTGGCCGCACTCCTACCAGCCTACTGCAGCGGGGCAACTGCTGTACCTGCAGATAGGTAACCTGGGAGTCTGGCCCCACCTGCCTGCTGTCAATCACCAGCCCGTATAAAAACTTGAGCCGCCCCCTTTGGGGACAGTCAGACACTTTGAGCCAGGAGTATACTGAGACCTGGTGTGTACAAGTTTAAGACAATTAAAGCCTGTTGTGCAGTCTGTGGACTTTGTGTCAGAGTTATTCATGCAACAGCGCACACAAGGAGCTTTCCAATGAGGAGGAAAATGAGTGTTCGAGGAACTCAGTGAATCAGCGGAAAGAAAAAAAATGGTTGATGTTTTATCAAGACTGAACAAAGTCAGAACAAAAGCATGGGACAGGGTGTAAGGAGTGAAGTAGGAGCCACACACAGCACTGGTCTACCAGGCAGAGATGAGCTGAAATGGACAAAGACAGAGTGCCATATGCCAGTCAAAACGAGAGAGAGGCAAGAAAAAAAAACAATGGGTCAGGTGGAGGAAGGTGAGTCATAAAGGGTGGAGAGGGTGATTAGAAGACAATGGTACCAGTGCTGGAATTTGATAAGTAGAGGAGAGACCAGATGGAACCAGAGTGATGGGAGGGAAGAGGAAGGTGAAAAATCCAGTGGGGAAATTGGGGGTGAGGTGGGGTGGGTGGGCAAATGGAACCAAAGAGGAGAAGGAATGAGAATGGTTGGAAAGAGGACAATAAAGGATGGAAGGGAAGATCAGAAGTGTAGAAGAGAAGAAAGAGGGGCCTTATTACCTGAAATTAGAACATTTCATGTGAATAGATTGTTAACAATCTGCCTCCAGCCTCTGCAGTCACCTGTGTGTCACTATTCATGGAGGCAGGACTGGGTGGTAAGCCAATCACAGTATTGCTTACAGACCAAAGAAAATTCAACTATACTGTAATTTGTAAGACATAAGCAATGTCAATCAATTAAAAGAAAATATTAAGCATCTCTTCAGTTGCCAATGAGGTTGCCAGATGAGTGATGTCATAGGTTCCATGACTAAGAGAAGCAGCCTGATGGTCTCAAAAATCAGAAGAATTTCAGCATAATGGAGAGGAATATCCATCCCACCCAGCGATACAAACACACAGGCCAGATTCAATGACCTGGCCAGGGGGTTGCCTCAGAAAATGCCTAAGCTACAACCGTCCCGGCTACAAAGTAATCCACATGTGAAAGAGAAGTGAAGATGAAGAGGCTTAAATAGTCACAAGGAGTTGTTCCTCAAAGGCATTAACCAATTCATTCTTCTGTTATCTCACCATGAAAACTTGCATGCCCAATATTATGACAAACAGAAATGGACAATAATGGAATTGTACCTAATTGATCTGTTATGTGCACAGTTTCATAACTCCAAAAGAAATGGGCCAATAACAATTTTTCTCAAGCAAAATATTTCAGTCACAATTGGGTCTAGAACAGTGAATCTCAACCTTCCCTTCTCACTCATAGACCACCTTAAGCAGTCCCTCACTGATCACAGAGCACCGATGGCATAGGGTGGTATGTGAGTGGAAAGAAAAAAGTTGAAAACCACAGGTTTAAAGGGATATGGGCAGGTGGGAATAGTGTTAGTGAGACATTTTGGTCAGCATGGGCAAGTTGGGCCGAAGGGCCTGTTTCCTGCTAAATGACTGCGACTCTAAGTAGACGTCACTGTTCATTTGTCTATTGCTTGTACTGAATATCTCTTGTGTAAGTCTGCGTAGTGCCAACAAGGGCACAGGATGTTAGAAAGCCAACCTACATATTACTGTGAGATGGTTCTCTTTTGCGCATACTTCTCATCCAATTCCAGACTTTATGCACTTCCGAATTCAAATTCGAAAGTACTAAGTGGAACTATCATCCTGGAGGAAGAATTAAGTAATCTCTCCAATGCCACGTGGCAATGGGGCACTTTAACATTTTGGATGATCTGCCCATAAAGAGGAGGAATGAAATGCAGTCTTTCACTCTTTGAAACACAATCAGAAAGCTTGAATCCAGCAGCAAAGGTCCCAAAGTCAGAGCCCCCACATTTTTATCAGTGGAAGACAATGCACTCGATTTGGTGCAAATCCTATGTATTGAATTTGGACAGGTTTGAGCTCCATGTAGGAAGATTCCTTACACAGGCTGGATATGAGAAGTAAACACCATCTTTACAACAGGTCCAGGATACTTCAGCATCCTTTGCTAGCATACTTACTTCCTGAGATGGCCTATGATTTTCCCCACACACTAATTCAATCACCCAGCAGGGAATCTCTTCAAATCGCTACTCTGCATCTGGTGCCCTTGCTTGTGTAAATTTGGTGGCAGCTGCATCAGCTGCAATGCTGTCCATGTTCTCCTGCATGGCCACTCTGTTTCAGAGCGTCTGGAAAGGGAGAGAGGGACTAATGTTAAGCAGTCAATGAAATGGGAAGGGGGGGGGGATTGATATAGATGATGATGGCGCAGTAGCTATTCTAAGCCGTCGTCCTTCTCATGTGTATTGTGAAGTTGACATTTCAGTGAAAAGAGGGTGAATTAAGCAGACACTTCCAGAAGCCTCCAGCTACTCTCTGATGTGTGCTCTTTTCACAAAAAATTAATGAATGAATGAGAGTTCATTCTCATACGCACAATATAATATTCAGATTCAATTCATGTGTACTGTAGTCAGATTCTTGGAGCCTTTCTTCCGGTGCTGATTTGCCCTCCCACTTCTATTTATTGTTGATAAGAAGTTTGTCAGAAACCTCTTTGATACTGGTTGAAAATACAAGAAGATTTCTTCCTCCTCACCTCCTCCATTCATCTCCATATCTGCATCTAAACAGCAAGCTGTACACCCTGAAGTTATCCTGTATGTTGTTTTGTTCGAGTTCAAAAAGGGATTTGTTTCCAGCCACACCTACTGTCTGACCTTCTAGATATTTGGCAATTTGGTTTGCAATTTCAAATTTTCAGCACCTGTTGAATTCTACTTTAAAATATGTTGGTTGATTTGTTTAACTAATGCAAGTGACAGTTGATATTCTACTCATTATTTGCTGAATTTCTAATAACATGGGCAACACTCCCAGTTTGCTTCTCTGATGCTGAGCAGATAGAGGGGCCAATTTGAATGACAGCCAATCTCACATGAACTGACTTCTCAGCGATCAGAACACTCTAATCATTTGGACATTTCTTTTTTACGTGAGAACTTTAGACTTCACCGTTTGAACCTTTATCTCAACAATCAAATTAAAACAATAGGGTAATAATTTTCAATGAATATAGAATTCGTTTCTGCAAATATAGGAAGTGGGTTGAGCCTTCAATCCCTGTACAAATACAACCTGTAACAGCAAAATTCAATGCAACGTTGAGCACAATTTCATTGCTTTGGAATGCCAAAGTTTTTTGCAAATAATGTCTGCAAACTTTCCAATTCTCAAATGCTGAATTGTAGAGTACTTCACATCAAGTACTTACTGGAATGGAATATAGCTCAAGACAAACTAGGAGGTCATTCAAATACTTTATGTATTAACAATTTTTATATATTTCACTTGGCAAGAATAAACACAGATTTGTGCAGAAGCTCTCAAAAGCTGTACCACTTTGATTTTGTGCTTCTCTGGTCTTATTTGGTGCCACATGGTCCACATGAACAATTGAGTTGCAATCCTTGACTGAATACCCAATGAAACAATGTTTATATATCTGGAGTAAATCTCATCCAGGCTTGGGATGAATATCTATTCTCTCCAACTGTAATAATCTATGATGAGTCTTGATCAGTTCTTATTTTCCTTGCAAGGCTATCCAAAATGTAGTACGAAGGATACTGTCCTGTTCAAACTATCAATTACATGGAAAAATTAAATTCAATTGCTTTAAGTAGCTCCTGTGCCTCAAGAACAAAAATGTTATTTGTACTTGGGACCTATATTGGAAAGACTAGCCATGAACAATTATTAAATATTTGCCAAGGAAATGTAATATTAACTGAAAGCTTTAAAATGTCTTAAACATTAAAACTCTGTAGTTAGTTATCACCCCCTTCACACAGAACATTTAGCAAAATAATATATTTCATTTAGCAGATTTGGCCACTCTTTGACAATTCCTCATGTTAAAGATTTTAATTTATGTAATGAATATTTAATTTGAATTTTCATTTGACTGAAAATTATGGGTTAACATACTAAGAATTTCCATATAACAATATAAAAGGAATGCATCTTGCATACTAATAAATAATTGAATCATTTTTATTTCTTAACTGAACTTTTGAGGAAATAATTTTTCAGTCAGAGGTCATTGTGAAAGTAGTATTAGTGGTATAAAACTAATATCCAGCCAATATTTAGAACAGTCTTTTCCACGTTGAAATAAATATTTAGTGAAAAATATAAAGGAAAAGGAAAATCTGATTTTTTTGCTGGACCATATCGACATGGCCCACTGCAAGTCTTTCACAAGATACAGGGCACGGACAAGCTGACACCCTACACTCTCAGTGAGGTGGCATGGGTGCCAGGCTTCAAGAAGGTCTCAGGAAGTGAATTTTGAGGTACCTTCTCCAGGTCCTGGAATACTATGGGAATTAAGCCTGCTCAAATCAGATGTTTGGCAATAGCCTGTCTGTGGTGTTACACCATCGGCCTACTGCAGGGGGCAACCTCTGTACCTGTAGGAGTGTAAGGGGACAGGACAACACCTGGCCGGCTGTCAATCAGTCGGCCTGAATGGATCAAGCCTCACCTGGTTGGGTGTCAATCACCCTCCGGGATACTAGCCTGCGCTAGCCTCCCGAGGCCTCACTCAGAGTTGCTGCAGTCACAGCCAGCCTGGCTCTGTGGAAGTCTTTGTGGAATAAAGTCTGTTGTACAGTCTTTATCTTTGTGTGTGTCTGATTCTGGCTAACAGTACACCACACTGTCCATACAGAGAATGAGGTCTGAATTTAGAGAGTAAAATTAATTGGAGGGCTCGCCCTGGAAAATAAGTGACAAATATTTTAAGCACTTTCCTTCACACTTGTATCAGCTTCAAATTCAAATGAGAGTATATTAAGGACATATCTTTTAATTTATTCCTTGAGTGGAAGATATGATTTACATTATTCAGATCTTACCTTAAGATTCAAAATAAATCGATATTTTTGCAGTAGAATAAAACATTTAAAGTTCAAATAATGGAAGTTATAGCAAGTGCTAAAGAAAATATATTCAGATATTATTAAAAAATAAAATATTTTCTAACAACCATCAGATTTCAGAATGACTTTATCGACAGCTGGTCTCCTGAGGCTTTGAATGTGAATCATTCATTCACTTCCTGGAGTGATGACATCAACAGAGACAGCTAATTTCAATACACAACTTCCATTTTAAATGATTAATTGTTTAGCTTAGTCTCTTTGCTCAGAAGAGTTTGCAAATGCAAAAATTAAGACAGCTTACAAATCAATTTAAATATCTAAAGTTTATTTTCAAAGCGTGAAACACATAGAAACAGGCTATACGTTTTATTGAAATGAGTGAATTTGACAGGGGTGGGTAAACCTTCCTGATTAAATAAAACCAGATCCATTTTAAGTCTACGGCATGATTTCAGAAAACACTCCATTTAAAATTCTTGGAAGGATCAGCCACCTTAGGTGTTTTATCAGGTTAGGTCAAGCCACGATATAACGTGTGCATCACTTTTTTTTTACAAATTGATATGGTAAAAGGAGTCTAGAAATGATTACCAGATAATGAGTGAGCACAACTCAAGGTTGGAACCTTTTGGGTCAGCTGGATGTGATCTGAACTACAACCAGGCTTTTGTCTGCTTGTCTGAATTTTGGATTTCTTTAAACATGATATTCATGTTTTTAATTCCCCCACACAAGAAAAATTATCCTTTACTAAGGAAAAATTAGAATCATACAGAGATACAACATGGAAACAGGCCCCTAAGCCCAGTAGGTCTGTGCTGACTATCATTTACTTGTTTATATTAATCCTATATTAATCCTCACTTTTTCTCCTCACTTTCTCAACAATTCCTCTCAGATTCCACCACTTCCCTGCACCATAAAGGCATTTTACAATGGCCAATTAATCTTGAAAACCACATATCTCTGAGGCACGGGAGGAAATCCACCCATTCACGGAAAGGACGTGAAAACTCCACATTGACAGCACCATAATTAAACTTGGATCTTCGCTGCTGGGTGTGTCACTATGCTGCAATTTGGCACAGCTTGTTTCATTAACATTTTAAAAATAATCCTTGTAATTAAATGGCTCAGAATTGCAGTGCAGTTTGGCTGGGTTTTAGCTCAGATCACATCAGCCTATGAATGGGAATTGCTGTCGACTTGCTCATCTCTCATAGGTGAACAATGATTTTTAGCAGCTGGGTTCCTCAAACATCACACCAAATAATGTGCTTCATAAAAATGTCCATCTATTTGAAAGCTTGGTTTGGTATTAGATTAAATAAATTTGTTCATCAGCTTCTTTGCAAATTCTAGTGTATACAGTGTTCCTTGTGCATCTTTGTGTCAGGATAATTTCACAAAAATAGCATTAGAACCAGTTGAAATATTTCATTCTCTGGCCTTAATCCAGCTTTTTTTTTGAGTGGCAGTATTTTCATTCAATGGCTCCTTTGAGTGGTAGTCAGACGATGAATACTTGATTTAAATGCAAATATTACATTACCACAACCATTAATTTTTTTTCTGATACATCACTGACACCCTTATCATGAAAACTCAATCATTTTAGATTACTTGGCTGGCAACATGGAGTTATCTCCTCCAGTCTGGGCTAGGCAACCACAATTTTCAGGCTCTGCCTAATTTCACATATAACAGCTATTCATTGTACTAACACTGGCTGAGTATACTTATTTAATCCTTTATTGTACACAACATAACAACATAGAGTTGTTTTATCTGTACAGCATTTGCCTGGAAATGAAAGGCATTTACCATCGTCACTGGAAAGAAACATACAGCTCAAATTTTAAAAAATATCAATTTATTAAGTAGTCCATAAATAGGCTTTTTTTTTCTTTAAGATGCAGGAAACCATATTTCCTTGGTCAAAGGCTTCTGTGAAAATGTTTTCACTCATTTATCCCACACACCAGAACCAGAAAGCCCATCCTAAAGAAGGATAAGGCACTGGTGCTAAGTCGAGCTTCACTATCATGTCTTTCAGTGCTGCCAATTTCTGTTCAAGAATTGTATGCATGAGAGCCAGTTCATTACTACCTGCTGGAAATGCCATCAAAGAGAAAGACAAGCATAAAATTCTGAAACTCTCACAAGGCAGTGCCCTTCACTGTTACATTTTTAAAATGTCACACTGTGCTTTCCATTATCCACTCAGAACTTGAGAAGGTGGCTTTCCCACTATCACCATCAGAGTTTTCTAACTGTAATAACATCCCATTCATGGACATGCTCCTTTTTGACCACAGGCTGCTAATATTTTGTGAATGAGTATAGCAATGATACTCTGATAAATCTCCATTGAGCGAGTACCTCCGCTTAGCTCTGCTTGTTTCAGCTGGCAGAGTAAGGTATTTGACGGTCTTGGATTGTGCTCGTCTAAAAGTGGGAGTCTCTTTCAAGGAAACGGGAGCACAAGAGGGCTTGTGTAAAATGGCAGTATTTTCCCTCTTCCTTTTGGATAACTCAACATTGGTGAAAGCATCCATTGGTGTTTCAACATTTGACTTTGGTCCAGCCTTTCTTTTCAGCTTTTGAGATGTAGTAACACCTGTAGTCCAGTCAGGTGACATAGTGGGAGCCGCAGGAGCACAGTCCTGGCTCGCAACGGAATCCAGTGGCTGTGTTTTGGCTGTACTGGAATCTTTTTGATACTGTATATTTTCTTCAAGTCCCATGATGACTTTAGAATTTGAGTGAGGAAACATTCCTCCACACATTTGCAAATGAGCTCCATTTGTCTGAGAGTAGACATTACTGACCTTCGTTATCTTGTGATGGTCATTATTGTTGCACACCTTGTATCGAATCATAAGTATGATAATGAAAACCAACACAGAAGCCACAATAATTCCACCAATTATAATGATCATGGTTCCTCCCAGAAACTGAGAGGGCATAAAATGGCAGCGAACATAATCCTCATCTGTAGTAAACTGTATGCAGCCAACAACCCTAGTAGCTGTGAGAGATGTGATGCCATCATCGTAGATTGCCAAGACACACAAGTCATACTGCGTACCTGCTGCCAGGTTCGTAACAAGGAACGTTTTGCTTGTGGAAGGAATCATTCTGAAGGAAAATACATAGACTAAGATTAAAAAAACTGTTAAACACTTCATAATTTGCATACAAGCATTACTTTTATCATGGGAATGTTAAGTTCAAAGCCATATTTTGCTGTAGTTGACATGGATAATGCCCACACTTAGTAAAAAGGTGGTTAAAGCAACTATAATGTTGACAGAACTATTAACACTCAGGGAGATCAATGAACCACATTATCCGATGTTTTTAAAAAAAAATCACAGGAACAGTCTCAGATATTATTCCCATGCAAAAATCAACATGCAAACAAACTATACAGACACCAGATCAATCACCCAGGAAAGTCTCAGTGTGACTGACTTTATCCAAAGTGCTGCAAGTTTTATTTAATGGTCATGACTTGAGAACCAACTATTTGCCCATAGCCCTGAATTACAATGTGCACAGAATAAAATAATATTATTTTACAGGATTAAGGACCAATAAGATAGTATAAATGCTCGACTCTTGCTTGTTCTTTAGTTGGAAAGAAAAACACTGCATTAATAATTGACCACATCCTTACAAAAGCTCACATGAGGCTGTAATGTGGCCATGGCTTCACCTTCAGTAATGTATCTCATAAACTACTGCATTATCAAGATCAATATTGGATTAACAGACAATGTTCCAAACAACAATGCAGAAACAGTTGATTTGGCTTACCTGTAAACAAGTGAGTCATCATAAGAGCCATTATACTGAATCTGGAACATACGAATGCCAGGAATATTATGTTGTAAATTAAACTTAATCATTGCAGATGATGATGACGTTTCTGCAAGTGCCACCCTCTTTTCTGGCTTGGCCTTGGTGTCACTGACACTGCTACTGGTATTTGAGCCAGATTTAGTGGAAGTTGAAATGTCTGATGAACCTGGATCAGGCTCATTAATATGATTTGTACTGTTGACTAAATGTGGGAGTTTGATTATATGAAGTTCCACCACAGCAGTGGTATCTCCAGCAGCATTTGAAGCAATGCAGGTGAAAGTGCCTGTATCTTTGACAGTAGTTATCAGGATGTCTAAAGTTCCATTATTATATAAGGCTGTTCGTGATGAATTTGAAATAAGCTTGCCTTCAGGTGAACTCCAGTGGATGGAGGGATCTGGGTCCCCTATAGCCTTGCACTTCAGTGTGGCTCGTTGTCCTTCCAGAACTCTGAGCTCGTGTGTATAACGAGTAATGAGTGGTTGGTCGCAGATAAACTCTTCTTCCGGAATCGACCAGAAGTATCGGCCAGTTAGATGAGGAGGTGAAGCACAAGTCTCCAGATCATCTACCCTTGAAAGACGGCGCAGCCAGAGCAGCTCACAGTTACAATGCAACGGATTTCCTCCAAAACTTAACGTGAAGCTCGGTGGGTTCAAGAGTCCTGTGGAAGCTACAACCTGAGCTCGAGTGAACAGAGGATCAGGTGGGAGCTTCCGCAATTTATTGGAAGTCATATCCAATCGAGTCAACTTATGAAGGTGGGAGAAGGTCCCCTCATCAATTTGTTCGATCATGTTATGGTCCATGCTGAAGGTGTGTAAGTTTACCATCTTCTGAACTGCTTCCCAGGGTATGGATTTTAAGTTATTATAGGATACATCCAACTCTTCAAGAGACAGTAAAATGTCATTGAAAGCTTCAGAGGAAATATCAATTAGTTGATTGTTATTGACTACAAGATGGTGAAGATTTGAAAGTCCACTAAATATATCATTTGTAATCTGGGTTAGTCTATTGCTGTTCAAGTGTAAAGCCCGTAGGTTACGCAAGTCTGCAAATGCTTGTGGTGCCACATAGTTTATTGTATTCCTCGACAAGGTAAGGTCAACCAAGCTGGTC
This sequence comes from Narcine bancroftii, assembly GCF_036971445.1. Lineage (NCBI taxonomy): Eukaryota > Metazoa > Chordata > Chondrichthyes > Torpediniformes > Narcinidae > Narcine > Narcine bancroftii. The sequence continues at coordinate 62,618,753 of NC_091470.1, forward strand.
ATGTTAGCAAAGTCTTTCCTTTTAATAATCGTTATGAAGTTATCACCAAGACGTAGTTCTACTGTCCTTCTATCAATGTTTGATGGAACAAAGAGAAGTCCTTTTTTGGCACAAAGAGTTGCGAGGTTTGGAGACAGATTCTGACAGATGCAGCGCTTGGGACAGACCTGTGCCTTCACTGCCATGCCAATTAAAAGCAGATAAAAAAACAGTTTTTCCATTGTAAATCAGGGTAACTAACCTGGAAAAGAAATGCACTGTTTAGGGGGGGGGGGAAGAGCCATTCATTTGTTAACACATAATAAAAATGCAGCGTAATTATAATGTATGCCAATGCTCTGACATATTGGATCATCACACAGCAAGATACATCTTTTTCCCTCTTCAATTCTTTGAACAGTATGTTCATAGGATTGTCTACATCATTGAGAAATGCTAATAAATACCAGGTCACATAAAACAATTAGAAAAAGGTTACCCTTTAAACACCCTCAAACTGCTTCAGTAACACCAATTTTTGATGGAAGCTTTAAGGCAGATTACCAATACACCATACAATCAATTTGTACTGTAAAATATAGAGTTCCAAAAGGAAGCTTCCCTAATTTATTTCTTAAAATGAAGAAAATAATCTAAAAAATTCAGTATATAATAGATAGAATATTTATTAGATCCACTCATTTAGGGTTCCATGCATCAATTAGTTCCACTCCATTATTAACGTTGCTGCCTGTAAAATATAAGGAACAACTGAGAATGTTAAATGACAAACGGGTTCAGAGCTGGTAGCAAAAATGAAATTGTTAATCAAAACTAGCAATAAATAGAAAAGATTGCTTACTCCATAGTAAATAGTTTACTTTGTGACATTCACTGCTCTAATTTATTTGAAAAACATATAGAACATTGGGGATGGCACAGTTAGTGTAGTGGTTAGCACAATGTTGTTACAGTGCCAACAACCAAGGTTCAAATCTAGGAGTTTGTACGTTCTCCCCGCATCTGCAGGGGTTTCATCTGGATGCTCTGTTTTCCTTCCACTGTTCAAAACATACTGGGGGTGGTAGGTCAATTGGATGTAATTGAGTGACATGGGCTCGTGGGCCAAAAAGGCCTGTTATTGCACTGTATATCTTCATTTTTTTTAAATTAAAATGATAGGAATTGTCATAAATGATAATACTCTTAGAGCAGAATTGAGAATATTGTTGTAGGCTTTGACAAGAATAAGAAAAGTAAGGGGATTCTGTAAATATTGCAGCCAAAAATGGGTTCTGGACTCACTGGAAGAAGTGTTCTGACAAGCTGCAGGTCTCAGCTTCCAGGATATTGAAAGTAGCTCGAAGATCAATGAATCTTGTAGTCTTGGGAGTTAGATAGAGTTCTCCAATCTTTAAATAGCAGGCATCCTTTTGCATCAATTGAACTGGAGAGGGATCTGCTATTTCAACAGCTCCACAGAGAAATCAAATTGATGGTTGCTGCGATTGGATCCCACTGTGGGAAGAATCTCACAAACATGTAGGATGCCCAGAAGGAGTCCAAACTGCTTTGTCCTCTTTTGGGACTGAAGACCCTAACTCCTCTTTTCTTGCCGCTGTCTTTGAGTTAAAGCAACACGAACAACCAGACTTCTTTTTTTATTAACAATTATTTCTATCTTTGCTCTAATTTAAAATTTAGAGATGCAACACACTAACAGGTTCTTCTGGCCAATGAGCTCATGCTGCCCAAATACACCTATATAGACCTAAATTCTGATTTAAGACATTTAGTTTACTGATAATTTTGCAAAAGTTACAACCCTTAATGGAAAAAAAAACTCTTTAAAAAATATAATTCATTTCTGAAAACATATCAAAGATGCATTTTAAAAACAATTAAAAAAAAAACCCTCAATTTAAAAAATTACACCAAAGGTTCATTAAGCACACAGTGTCCATGACCCACTACCATCAAGAAAGAGATAAAGGTCATCAAAATCAGGACTGCCATTCTTCCCGCAGGCCATGAGAATGATGAACAGAATCCCTGTAATGGAATAAATCATCCCAAATTATTTAAATGTGCTTATTTTAAATTATATCCTTATGTAGATATGTGATTATTATGTACTGTGTGTGAATGTGCACCAAGGTCTGAAAACACTGTTTTGTCAGGTTATACATGTACAGTCAGATGATAATAAACTTGAACTTGATTTGAAATAGCAAAATTATGTTTCTTAATCTTTGGTGAGAATTAAAAATGGAAATGAAAGGAGCAGCTTCTGGTTATCACACCTATCTTCATCCATACAAGTTGTCTGAGTATCCTATAATAGAAAAGTTGGTCATATTTTATATTAGATCTGAATTTGAGAAATCAGTTTTCCGTTTCCATCAAAAGTGTAGTTCCCACAAATAAAATTGTAAATCCATAGTGGATCATTTGAAAAATCTTTTGATGTGGCCAATAATAGGCCTTCTGGGAAATTATGAAAACCAGACATTTTTGAATTTCAGAGAAACATATTTTATAGAATTATTTTGAGGTTAAGTTTTGAGTGATTTTAGTGATTCAAACAGCCAAAAAGATGCAATGAGAAATCTAATCATAGGACTAATGTTTCTTTTCTTATTTCTTCTTCTTCTTCTTTGGCTTGGCTTCGCGGACGAAGATTTATGGAGGGGGTAAAAATAACATTCTGTTAAATTACATTATGGAAATTTACAAAATTGGCTCTTGAAAACATAAAATAATATAGATATATTTTAAAATTACTTGAACTGTTAAATCAGTTTTTAAATTGACCTTGGCTGTGAAAATCTTACAAGTCTGGACCATTTTTAGTCAAAGGTTGTGAGCTAAGCCAGCTTTTAATTGCCTATCCTCAAATCTCCTTGAGAAGGTGGTGGTGAGCTGAACTTGAACTGCTGCAGTTTTTGTGATTTGAGTATACCCACAACTGCTGTTGGGGGAACCTCAGGATTTTGACAGGGCAACAGTGAGGAACACCCAAGTCAGAATGGTGTGATGCTCCGAGGGCATCTTCTATATGGTGAGTTCCCATATTATAATTGCCCTTGCCCTTCTAGTGTGGAAAGGTTGTGGGTTTAAAAGGCGCTGTCTAAAATGTCTTGGTGAGTTGCTGCAGTGCATCGGGTAAATGATCCAAACTATTGCCACCGTGAATTGGTGGTGGAATGAGTGAATGCTTATAGATTGGGGTACTATCACATGTGTTGCTGTATCCGGTGTGGTGTTGAGTTTCTTGAGTTCTGTTGAAGTTTCACTCATTTGGCAAAATGGCGGGTATTCCTTCACACTCCTGACATGTGCCTTGTCGATGGTGGGCAGGCATGAGGAGGCAAGTTACGTGATGCAAGTTTCTTTACCTCTGATCTACTCTTGTAACAACAGTTCCATTTCTGGTCAATAGTAACACCCTGGATATAGATAATAGGGGAAATTTAATGAAGGTAGTGTAACTGTATGTCAGAAGGTACCTGTGCTTTCTCTTATTGCATTTGGATGCAGACTGCTTATTTACGTAAGACGTCATAAATGGTGCCCAACTATAGAGCATTACACAGCACAGAAACAGGTCCCTTTGGCCTAGTTAATATGTGGTGAACCATTTTTCTGCCTGGTCCCACTGACCTGCATCTAGTCCATAGCCTTCCATACCTCTCCCATCCTTTTACCTGACCAAATTCTTAAATGTTAGAATTGACTCTGCATTCACCACTTCAGCTGGCAGCTCATCTTATGCTCCCACCACTCTCTGTGTTAAGAAGTTCCCCAATTTTCCTCCTAAACTTTTCCCCTTTCATATTTAGCCTACGTCCTCTGATTTATAGCTCACCAAACCTACTTTCCTATTTGCATTTACTCTGTTTAAACCCCTCATAATTTTAAATACCACTATCAAATCTCCCCTCATTCTTCTATGCTCCTGGGAATAAAGTCCAAACTGGTTTAACCTTTCCCTGTGACTCAGTTCCTGAAGTCTGGGCAACATCCTAGTAAATATTCTCTGAACTCTTTCCATTTTACTTATACCTTTCCTGTAGTTAGGTGACGACAACTGTACACAATACTCCACATCTGGCCTCACTAATGTTTTACACAACTTTATCATTACCTCCCAACTCCTGTACTCAATACTTTGATTTATGAAGGCCAATATGCCAAAAGCTCTCTTTACAACCTGTGATGCCATTTGCCGGGAATTATGTATCTGTATTCCCAGATCCTTCTGTTCTACAGCACTCCTCAGTGCCCTACCATTTACTATGTCCCTTCTTGGTTTGTCCTTCCAAAATTCAGCACCTCACACTTGTCTTTATTAAATTTCATCTTCCATTTTCCAACCCATTTTTCCAGCAGATCCAGATCCCTCTTTGAAAGCCTACCTCCCTGTCTACAATGTCTCCAATATTAGTGTTAACTACAAATTTGCTGATTCAATTTACCACCTTAACATCCAGTTCACTGATATAGATGACAAATAACAATGGTCCCAGCAGTGTTCCCTGAGGCACACCACTAATTACAGGCCTCCAATCTGAGAAGCAATCATCCACCACCACTCTCTAGCTTCTCCCGTCAACCATTGTCAAATCAATTTATTACTTCACCATGAATACTGAGCATCTGAACCTTCCTGACTAACCTCCACTATGGGATCTTGTCAAAGGCCTTACTAAAGTCTATGTAGGCAACACTGACAGCCTTTCCTTCATCAACTTTCCTGGTAACCTCATCAAAAAACTCTATCAGATTGGTTAAACATGACCTACCATGCACAAAGCCAGGGACTATTCAGTCCCTGGCTATCCAAATACTAGTATATCCTAACTCTTAGAACATGTTCCAATAATTTACCTACTACTGATATCAGGCTTGCTGGCCTATAATTTTCAGGGTTACTTTTTGAGCCTTTTTTAAACAACGGAACAACGTGAGCTACCCTCCGATCCTCCAGCACCTCACCTGTGGCTAAGGGCATTTTAAATATTTCTGCCAGAGCCCCTACAATTTCTACACTAGACTCCCTCAAGGTCTAAGGGAATACCTTTCAGTCCCTGGGGATTTATTTACCTTTATTTGCACATCCTCCTCTTTAAACTGTATACATTGTGCAATCACATCAGCAAACATCCCTATCTCTGACCTTGCCATTGAAGGAACATCATTGAAGAAACACCTGAAGATAGTTGGGCCTAGCACGCTGCCCTGAGAAACTCCTGCATAGACATCCCGTGACTGAGATAGCTGTTCTCAAGCCACCAGAACCATCTCCTTTTGTAGCTCCTTAATGCCATATTAGGTCAAGGGCAGTCACCCCCACCACTTCTGGAATTTGGCTCTTTTGTCCATATTTTAAACCAAGGCTTTGGTATAAGATTAGCGGCTTTGGCATCTCAAGTCCTCAGCTGAATAGTTTGCTTTATAAGTGTACATGTATAAATTTCCATAATAAATGTTCAAATAGCTAATCCATTATACAAAGACCTCTGAGGAAAAAGCAAGTTAGAAAAAAGAAATCAAGTTATTTATTAATATAAAATAATTGAAGTGGCAAACAATAAATGGCATGACCAATTCACAATGACTTTACAGATGGTTTGAAGAGAAATGTGCCCAGAAACCAACAGTCATGAAGCAGAATGTCCAGTTTGCCATATACAAAAGCAGTCATTCAAAAGCCACTGCACAACATTTTCCTTCTATCCACCATTTCACAGAAATCAACCTATCTATAAATAATTGTCATCGCTATCAGATGCCAAATTTCTTAACATTACTCGGCGTTAGAAAATGTTAAGTAACGTGAGTATGACAACAATGAATATAATCTAGAGTAAAACATGGAAGTCTGCAGACACCGTGATTGAAGTAAAAACACAAAGCTGGAGAAAGTCAGCAGGTCAAACAGGGTACTTTATATAGTAAAGATAAATATACATAACCAACGTTTCGGGCTTGAGCCCTTTATCAAGGTGTAAGCTCTAATATATCACTAAGAACTTGAAAGAGTGTTACATAAAGGTTTTTGGTTTAATAAACACATACTCATTTTTGGAAAAGAATTGTAAAGTCAGTTATTAAAATATATAAAATATAGGTTGAGACAAAAACAAAATTCTTTGTTAATATTCATTATATTCATATAAATTTTCTAGGAACCTAATTAGTGATGTGATAATTTCAAAAGTGTTCAGCAGTCAAAAGCATTCAAATATTATGGGACAGATCAATAACAATGAATGTCAGAAGAACTCACCAGCATTATAGTAAAAAATAGTAAGTTTACTACTGCTGCAGTGTTATTATTTTTCATTAATTCTGTATTACTTAATCTATTAGCATATATTCACCGAAAAAAGCTGACCTCCCTGACTCTGCTTAGATGCATCAGAACAGTATGCCAAGAAACAGCTTTTTAAAGTAATACTGTGATAATATTCTAATTGAATCAAATTAAAAAGTATGAAGAAAGATAGAAGTGAAGGAGTCTGTTCTTAATAAGTAACATTAACTCCAATTTCTGTCCTTACTTTAACTAAATCTCTCATTTTGGTTATGCATATTTATTGTTCCTTAAAATTAGGCTCTGATAACAGTTCAAAATAATTACATTATACATTTAAATTACTAATTTCAGGTTCAATATTGATCAGAATCAGAACTGGAATTGGTTTTATTAATTAAATTCATAGCCATAAAATCCACTCGTTCAGTGAAGCCCTTGGCTCACCTGTGTATTTCTGCATTCAGAACTTATCAAGGCATTCATTGTATTTTGCCAAATATAATGATTCATCATATTCATTTAGAATTGTTATTCTATCTTTTAAATTTAATTTTCATTCCTGGAAATGTTGAATAAATTGTATTTAATCATTTAAATGTATTTGATTAATAAATTTTAAAAAAGGTTAAGCGTATTTCACAGTGTTGCTAATTCCCTGTGACGATGTGCCAGCTAAATGATAGACTGATATGATGGATTGAACAATGCTGAGGAAAGTCAGTTCGTGTGGGAAGATATGGAATCGCTCCATCAAAAATGTCATCACTAAATGCAAGCTTCTTTCTACAATGGGCCAGTTTAGAAATTTTCACACTGAAATGTTTATGGGAAGCCATAGAAATGAGCTTCTGGTTCCATCTGTTCACGATGTGAAAAAGAAAAGCATAATTATTCAAAACATGATGATTTTCCACCCTGAATGACAAAAAAATAATCAAATAAGAATGAATATGATATCAGAAATAGTCCAATTCGATGATTTTGGTTTTGTTTTAGATTTCTGTCCTAAAATGTTCTCTTTCTAATGTTGCTTCAAAATAAAATAAAATGTAAGGACCAAATATGAATTATTTACATTCAGACTCCATTGGATGTTCCAATCAAAATAAAGCTGAGCCTACAGTGGGTTACTTTGAGTATTTCTCTGTAATTTATTTGTAGCCATTAGAAAGCTATTGGAGTACATTTTTCCAAGATCTCAGCTACTAATTTCTTGCAATTTTGTTTAAATAAGCATATGTGTTTGCTATCTGATTCACCTTTTTAGATTTCCATTATGATAAAATACTTATCACTCGTGATCAACATGTTTGGAGATTTTAATTAACCCAGATTCAAATTTTCATCTTTGCATCACGTTTCATTTTAGTGGGATGAGAACTAAGTTACATTCTCAAAAGCCTAGAAAAATACGGAAAAAAAAACAACAGAAGTAGAGAATTAACTACTATTTATGATCGTTCGTCTGTGTCTGCAAAGCATTTATTTTTATTCTTTAACAAGCTAAATTCACAAGATAAACAATGCAGAAAAGGAAATCCGATTATTGTCATGGTGATGAAGATTTTTTTTAAATTATTCATGAAATAACTAATAATGATACAAAGTCCTGCCTTTCAAATAGTTTATTAGTACATGTTCCAGGTTAGAATCTACCAATATGTTGTTTTTATGGCATTTAAAACAAAATCTGATGGGTAGCACACTGTGAGTTTTGCAGTAGGTAAAGAATAATGGACAATTATATCCAGATTCAATGTCTTTTCTCATATGTTGAATTTAACATTAGCACCTATTCAAACCACTTGCTAGTTCTGTGAGAATAAAGGATTCTTTACCCATTTACTCCATATTGTTTTTATATTTTCTGAATATACTTCATCATATATTTATATATATATATATTTTTTAAATTTTTGTTAGTACTTTAAACATATATACATGAAAATACCTTAAAGCATTGGGGGAAAAAAATCAATGAACGATGCTTGGAATGCTGGATTAACATTCCCAGGTAATTGGGACATTCAGTTTATTTCAGAAATCTGTTGCAGTGTCAGTTCAGGATAAAACAATCGATTGAAAAGGCAGTGGTGAAAGAAATTTTTTAGAAAAGTCTGTTGATGAATGAATGCATGTAAAGTAGCTTGCAATTACATCCAATTTCCCTTCATAAACATCTGTTCAACCTTTGGCCCATATCAATATCACTGAACATTTTGAGAGCTATGGAGTAATAACAGCATCACCAAAGGTGTACTGCAACATTTTTAAATTCCAATGACCTACTAGTGGTTGCCCACTTGTTATGCAGCAAATGTCACCTCAGTGATAAATGCTGAGCAGGTTAATCCTTTGACCACTGCTCTAATTAAGATCAGGTTTCTTTGAGTGTTGGCTTTGTGTAGATGTATTTCAAAGTACCATGGTCCTTCAGAATGGAAAGGACAGATCTAAAATAGACTGGTTAAAAATTGTAACAGCCATCAAAAGGCCAGTGCAATTTCCTTTCACTGTACTAGCAGTAACTTTACAGAAATTAGTCTACTAATTGTGTCACCAAAAAGCTCTCCTCCTCCATTTGTCTGCATTTTTTTTGGACAGGCACGTTCATTATATTTGCGTTACCAATAGTCAAACCCATAAATGTTACACACTTAAATTTGTCAATCTGAAGAAATCGTTTCCCCATCTTTACCTTATTTCCGCAGTGAATAAAACAACCCTAAATATCTGCTTGCAGCTGATACATTTCATTTACTTTGGATTTATACTGGAAATGTGGCAAAACACTCCAAGCTGTCAGCATCTATCACCTTACTCAATGGTGGCGCTTGCCTTGAAATAGAATTAGCAACAGTAATGCCATACCCATTGCTTTCGAATTTTCCATCAGAAAGAAAAACAACATGTAAGGCCTTAAAACATTGAGATTACAATTAATGGTTCAAATCGATACAAATTCGCAACTTCGTGGATGTGTTTGCATGATGAGGCGATGTGACCGTTTAGATGGAAGGATATCTGGATTGGTTTTGTGCACTTTCGGTTGAGGCACGTTGCCCCCTCTTGATTAATCAACATAAGGACCAATGGAAGCTGGGAGCTGCCACCCAGCAGAACAGATATATTGTGCCTTTTAAGTTTTCTGCATTAATGGTTTTGTTTTATTTTAGTCTGTTCAGCTGTCACTTTTTAAAAAAAAAATCTTGCAGTGGAGGTGACATAATCTGAATTCTAGCACCACCAGACACCAGAGCCCAATGTACATTTTTGCTGTGGATGGCAACAGGACCATACTTCAAAATGCAACCATGAAGCATTGACATCAAACGCTGCAGATGACTTCATAACGAAGAATTAAGATTGTTTTTTTTAAATTAGAACTGTTTTGCAGGCGGAGAAATATCTCTCCTATCTCCTCATATTTCCAGCCAAAAACAAAAAAAAAACGAGTCCTTCAAGAACAACCCCCCCTCCCCACCACCAAAAGCGGCATCGATTCAGTATTGGTCCCTTCATGCCAAATGAGCATTAGAGCTTTAAATAATTCAGGTGCATCAATATGACATTTAACATTTATGAGGCCGATCCAGAAGCAATTGATCTTGTTAACCTCTGCAAGCATGACTGGACCATATTAGCAAAATTATCAACTGGGACACAGACGAAGAAAATCAACACCATATCCTGTGCAAAGAGGTAGATCTATCTCGTTAACCCCGATAGGTCGAAACAATCACCAATTAGGTAATACCCGTCATTAAAACAAGCCGCGCATTCCACACGTCGGAGGAAATACTTGATCCTTAATATCGAGCACCCTGAGAGTGCAGTCGAGTCAATGCAAGACATGGGGGTTTCTTCATGTAACTGGGATGGGTCGTTAATTCGTGCGGCTTGCTTATCTCAAGGAAACGTCTTCACTCGAGATGCTACCACTGCAACTGGGGCGAGAAATCAACCCAGATATATAAACTTGGCCGTTTTGGAAAGAAACTTCAAAGCATGCCTTCCCGATAGGTAAATAGTTCACCCTGTCCTTCCACCTTCGCGACAAACAACATCGCAGACACATGGTTCTGGCTGCCCGGGTCCGGGATACCACCGCACCTCAGCACAGCTGCACCGCGACCAGGAGCGGGGGGGTTGCGCTTCTTTTTCATTTGAGAAAAGGTGTTTATGGCATTCTTACCTGGACCTCCTGTCATGTCATCTCGCTGCAGATTTAGCTTTTTTTCCGCACATTTGGAAATAACGGCCATCCCCAGTCTCGCTCCCCTGCTGCTCCGAGTAATTCGGGGGCAATCCTCAATGTCTAACTCGGGAGGGGAAAAGTGACTCTTCTTTCTCAATTGTAACGCCTTAGACGGGCGTTTGTCGAGAATGCTGCAAAGAGCGGATCACGGCTCACCTCCGCATATTTTAGAGCAGCATGTTTGCAAATTTGTATTTATATACCTTGGGTTAAAGATAATCCGTCGTGCAAACCGACCCCCCCCCCCCCCTCTCCTCCAAACAGCTTTCCGATTAAACCATTTGCCTTTAAGTGTGCCGAACGCAGTTCTACGGGATCATTGTTTCGCAGCCGATAGACTTGGAACACATTCTGCACTGTATTTAGTTAACACACTCCATCTCACACCCCACGGCAACGCTGACCTTGTAATGTACCTGTTCCAAGTTAGAAACCTCGAGTCAGTGCTAACGGCGGAGCTTCCCCTTGCTATGCAGCATAAACACCTTGAACGGCACACGATAGGCATTAATTACCAAGCACAATGTACATTACAACAGAGCCATCGATTCGCTGGCAAATGAACCGTGGTTACGCGACAGTATGGAAATCAAACGCACATCTTAAATGAAAAACGAAGGTGAAAAAGCAGTGTTACCTTTAAGGACGATCATCAGCCCTGCCCGGTTAGTTAAGAATCAGGCTAAGTATGTCTTCTCATCACCTCTATCCCATTTCCACAAGTCACTGTGACAATCCACAGCATTTACACGGTGCACGGTTTTCTGTGGCGATGTGCTCCAACGGGGCCATTTTCATATCAACCAATTCAAAACACACAAGCAGAAGGCCATCCATGTGCAGAAAACGCCTTCAATTCAGAGATTTACATAGATCCTTGCAGAGAAACTTCAAGATGGACATGTTTCCAGAGCGCCACGAACAGTGCTCCCTCCGTCCTTTCAGCGCCGAGGTGGCTCTCCTGCTGAATACAGGGGGAGCCGAACGCAGCTTTCCTCTGCATCAAGCAAGCTGCTGTGTGAGCTGAGCAAACGTCTCTGCAGTGAGAGCGATCAAGTGGCTGAGATGGGAAAGTCAGATCAAATCTCCGCGAGCAGAATTGCACCGTTGCACCCCCCCCCCTCCCCACCCCCGGCGCAGCCTCCAAGCTAAGTTGATCCTCGGAGTGATCAGCTCCACATTATCTGCCCCCTTTGCCTCAAGTAAAGGTGGACTTTAGAAAGCTCTCGGCCATTCTCGCCTCGTGAAGGGTACCGGGAACCATCAGATTCACGCTACATTCTGTATGTATTCAAACAAACCAATAATATAGAGCTTGGAGACAAGTAGACCATGTCAAAGCTGTGCTCTCAGAGGTACACATGAGGGCTCTCAGCCACTAATGGTGGCATCTCATCAAGTTTACTGCAAGGGTGGGTTCGATCCTATGCAGAAGTGGGGGGGAGCTTCTATCCAGAATGATGTGGGAAAGCCAGGAGGCGGAGTGAGTGGAGCAGGATTTGTTCATGCTGCTTCTAGCTGCTGACTGCCACTCACGGGGACTTGTTAAGAAGTGCTGTCAAGCCTAGTCTTTTTTTTTGGGGGGGGGGGGGTGTTCTCTTCTGGATTGAAGAAAAAAAATGATGTTGCTGCACGGAGAAGGGTCGATAAGAACCAGTCACAGTCGGGAGAGTCTTGTAATGAATGGTCACCTGGACGGATGGACAGTGCACCTTCAGAGGATGTCGCTGGACTGGAATCCTGCAGAGAAGCTTTGACAACGTATCATCTGTGTGGATGGCGCGGGTACATGACTCTTGTGGCCAAGAGCGTTCGCTTTCATTGACCGAAGGAGCCGGGATTCGGAATAATCCAGTTCCTGCGGAGGGTTTCCGATGTTCCTGAACATCGGAGTTGAGAGTTTAAGCGCCATCCGGGGCTGGAGTGGTTTCCCACGGGGAAAAAAAAAACTTTGCGTTTCCAGATGTAGCTGGAAGAAAGGAACAACACTCTGGAGGAAGAAGGAAGGGTCACTTAGCGCACCCAGTAAACTCTGGACAAAGTCACTTGAACAACCTTCACTTTGAAGAGGAACCAAAACAGAGGAGTCGACCTCGACGTCCATACTTGGCAACATTAGAATGTTTACGGAAGACGTTCAATGCATTGACCTAAGTTTTTTTGGGGGGCTGCGTATGTGGCTGATCAAACGCTCTATGATTGAGAAAACACACCTTCAAGTGTGGCCTAATTATTAACTCCTGTGTTTCCGTCATTATGAGATTAATTAGGATTACTTTAAAGGCTAATTTGTCTCGGTAGAAGGACGTGGGGATTTCTAATTATGTCTCAGCGTTGTCTTACGTAGAAAGAGTACTGGAGTAATACTGGTTTAGGATTTCATTATTCCCCCCCCCCCCCCTCCGTAGAGTGTTGTTTTTGCATACATTTTTACGTATTTGAATGACACTTCGATCCACCTCAGATTTGTGAGATCAGTTGCTTAAATATATCTTATGGTTGACCAAGCATTCTTAAATCAAAGTATGTTTAGTATCTTTTGAACAAGATGTTTGCTGTGTGCTTCATCATTAAACAAAAATCAATATTAACCTTCTTTAAAACCCCTTTCCAATTTCTTGCTGATTTACAAGATCCCATCTTTATTCCATTTCCCTTTTAAACTGATAATGTGATACCATATAAATGTTTAATCAATTGGAGCTGTAAGTTGTTAACATCCTTTTAGAACTGGCTATTAAATGACAATGTGACAAAAGACCTGTGCAAATTTGTGCTAAGATTTAGCATGCATTTTTCATAATATATATGCAGAGACCACATCATTAATAACCTCGGAATATTCTATACACTTCACCCAGCATGCCTGTGTTAAACTTGCGTTGTTGACTCTTTGGATTTTGTCCAGATGTGCATTCAGAATAAATTTGCAGTATTTCAGGTATGTGGACTTTTGATAATAACCCGTGTATATGAGAAATAACATATTGCTTTGTAACAGAATGCAAATGGCAGAATAAAGTAATTTGAATTACAAAGTGTGAACACCATTAGGATTTTTTTTACCCTACTATATATTTTTATTCGTGTTAACTTACATTTTTAAAATTAAAGCAAAATACTTAAACATCATGCTTCAGATAATGTCTGTATATTTGTATTTGAAACAAGCATTGAACTACACATTCTCAGGTTAAGTAATTTGAAATCCTTTTGGGACATTGGCTCAGCAGTCAGTCACTCATAAGGCAGCAAGGACTGCATTCTTTAACTGGTTAGATGGGGGAGCTGTTGTATCAATATTGAATCACAAGGAATTCTGTTCTACGCCAAAGACAATGGCATGTCATGCTGTCTTCAGAGAAGCATCTTGTCTTAGTTCAACCAGTAACAAGATTTTTTTTTATAGATATACAAATGATACAGAAATTATTAGAGGCTGTTGTTGTTTGGATCTTAAGTAAAAGAAACACAAACCATTGATTCTAGTAAATATATATTGTTTATCATATCTTTACTTCTGCTTATTTCCCTGTAACTTATTCTCGAGCACCTACCATCCACCTTCGTTGGGGTAATTCATACGACTAATTATTCTATTAAAAGCAGCATATGCTTGGGATGTGGGAGGACAATGGAGCACACAAGGGCGAATGTTCAAACTTCACACAATCAGGATCAGGCCTGTGTTGCCTCAGCTAGGGCTGTAAGGTAGCAGCACTATCCGTGGTGCAGCAATAGCAAATCTTTGATTTCTTTGATAGTCCCTCAGAGCTGAGGAACAATTGTTTCCCCTACAGTTCTATTTATTCTGAAGTGACCAAAGAGTCCTAGGGGGATCCAGAGAGGAGCAGGGAGGATCAGGTGGGCATGTTAATTACACTGCAGTACACTTCTGCTATTTTGTTCTTGGTGCCTCAGAGCGAATCTTACATGGTTGGTGCCTGAAAAGATGCTTCTCTTAAGATTCCCATGAGGATATTTCATCTTTGAAAGAGGTTTTGAGGGCATCAATGGCACATTTCCTCTTCTCTCCCTGAAGTCACTTGCTGTATGGAGCTTAGAATTGAAGGCTTGCTGTGGGAATCTGTATTAGGCTTGTGGGTAATGTGGCTCATCCATCTGACAAGAGCAGAGTCTTCATTCTGGGGACATTGGCTTTAGAGACGATGGCAATATTGGTTCACCTTTCCTGACAGTGGATTTGAAGAGGTTTTTTTTACAATCAGTGTTGGTGGTATTTTCTAATACATTGTAATTCCTACAGTATGTTGACCATGCACCTGACATATACAGATTTGTATCTTTTGAAGTGTTTTCATTTAAGCAGTCTATATCTATAGGATCTAAGAAAATGAAGGGTCTGTTCAGTTATATTGTCATGTTATCATTTATATATATTTATATTTATTTTATATGTGCACACAAAACTCAAAACGGTCAACCAGTTTACCTATCTCGGCTGCACCATTTCATCAGATGCAAGGATCGACAATGAGATAGACAACAGACTCGCCAAGGCAAATAGCGCCTTTGGAAGACTACACAAAAGAGTCTGGAAAAACAACCAACTGAAAAACCTCACAAAGATAAGCGTATACAGAGCCGTTGTCATACCCACACTCCTGTTCGGCTCCGAATCATGGGTCCTCTACCGGCACCACCTACGGCTCCTAGAACGCTTCCACCAGCGTTGTCTCCGCTCCATCCTCAACATCCATTGGAGCGCTCACACCCCTCACGTCAAGGTACTCGAGATGGCAGAGGTCGACAGCATCGAATCTACGCTGCTGAAGATCCAGCTGCGCTGGATGGGTCACGTCTCCAGAATGGAGGACCATCGCCTTCCCAAGATCGTATTATATGGCGAGCTCTCCACTGGCCACCGTGACAGAGGTGCACCAAAGAAAAGGTACAAGGACTGCCTAAAGAAATCTCTTGGTGCCTGCCACATTGACCACCGCCAGTGGGCTGATAACGCCTCAAACCGTGCATCTTGGCGCCTCACAGTTTGGCGGGCAGCAGCCTCCTTTGAAGAAGACCGCAGAGCCCACCTCACTGACAAAAGGCAAAGGAGGAAAAACCCAACACCCAACCCCAACCAACCAATTTTCCCTTGCAACCGCTGCAATCGTGTCTGCCTGTCCCGCATCGGACTGGTCAGCCACAAACGAGCCTGCAGCTGACGTGGACTTTTTACCTCCATAAATCTTCGTCCGCGAAGCCAAGCCAAAGAAAGAAAGATATGTGTATATATATATATATATAATATATGTATGGAGAAACACTGAGTTCTGGAGATTGTTACTTATTTTTATCACATTATTAGCTGACAAAGCGTGAACAGTATTTCATTAACACATTAAGAGTATCAACTAAACAATAAATATATCTGGTACCTACATAACATAATTTACTCCAGTTAGTCAATGAAGTGATTCTGGAGGCTGTTGGCTGTTTTGCATTATGGATAATTATGCATGACAGTCCAGAGCCCTTTGGCATCTTTTCTACCCAGAGAGTTTTGAAGCATATCTGCTCCTGTCTGAGTGATGACCTGGATCCATTCCAATTTGCTGACCACAGAAAGAGGTCCATGGCAGATGCCATCTCACTGACTCTTGTCTAAGCCCTGGAATACCCAAAGAGCAAACACCCGGATGCCCTTTATTGACCACAGTTCTGAATTCAACACCATCAAAACTGATCAGCATGACCTAAGCTTCAATACCCCACTCTGTAATTGGATCCTGGATTTCCTCCCCTCCAGATCCCAATCAGTGCGGATTGGCAAGAACATCTCCTCCACAATCTCCAAAGCGTCACAGGGCTGCGTACATATCCCCCTACTCTACTTGCTTTACACGTGTGACTGTGTGGCTCAGTATTACCAATCCATTTATTTATTTGCTGTCAATACCACAGTAGTGGACTGCATAAAGAGGGATAAAGAGTCAGCATACAGGAGGGAAATTGAAAACTTGGCTGAATGGTGTACTAGCAACAACCTCTCAATGTCACCAAAACCAAGGAGTTAAATGTAGAAGGGGAAGCCAGTATATAGAATCCAGTAATCATCAGTGAAGTATCAGAGGTGAAGAGAGTGTGTCACTATGTTGGAGAACCATTCCTGGATGTAACATACTAATATCATTCTGAAGAAAGCACATCAGTGCCTCTACTTCCTCAGTAGTTTGCAGAGGCTCGCTATGACACCATAAACCTTGGCCAACTTTGATAGATGTGTAGTAGAAAGTGCGCATCATGGCCTAGTATGGGGGTACCAATACATCTGAGCAGAAAGCCCTGCAAGATGTCGCGAATGCAACCCAATACCCAGCAAAGGCAACATTCTCCCCACCAATGAGGAAATGTATGTGGAACATTGCTGTCAGAGAGCAGCAGCAGTGGTCAAGGTTCCACACCATCCAGAACATGCTCTGTTCTCACTACTGCCATCAGAAAAGAGCTATAGGTGCCACAAGACTCGTACCACCAGGTTCAGAACAGTTGCTACCCCTCCAACAGCAGACTCAATTGGAGACTCATTTGCGGACTCTTACTTTGCACGTTGTTTATTACTGATTTTGTTTCTGCATTTGCACAGTTAGTTTGTTTACATTTATCTCTTTTGTATACATATCTTTTTCTTTTTTAATTTTAAATAAATTTTCACACTATGAACCATATGAATCAAAATACACACAAACATTTCCCTCTTGAATATACACAGTGTCATTTTCTCCCCTTTATCCCCCCTCCCTTCCCTCCCTCCTTCCCACCCCCTCCAAACCCATTAAACATTCAACATATACAATACAATAAATCCATTAAAGAATGTCATCACACAATGAAAATAAGAAAATTGTGTCATCTACTTTTACACACTGGGTCAATTCATTTAGTCTTCTTCTCATTCTATCATTTTAGGGGGTGGAGGTCCGCGGTAGGCCCTCTCTGTTGTGTTCCATGTACGATTCCCAAATTTGTTCAAATAATGTCACTTTATTTTTTAAATTATATGTTATTTTTTCTAATGGAATACATTTATTCATTTCTATGTACCATTGCTGTACTCTCAGGCTCTCTTCTGATTTCCAAGTTGACATTGTACATGTTTTTGCTACAGCTAAGGCTATCATAATAAATATTTTTTGAGCTTCATCCAATTTGAGGCCTAATTCTTTACTTCTTAATATTACTTAGAAGAAAGATCTCTGGATTTTTTGGTATGTTGCTTTTTGTGATTTTATTTAATGCCTGATTTAGATCTTCCCAATATTTTTTTCACTTTTTCACATGCCCAAATTGCATGTACTGCTGTTCCCATTTCTTTCTTACAGCAAAAACATCTATCTGTTTTTTAAACATTTGGGGCATGATATATAGCCTGTGTAACCAATTACATTGTATCATGCGTAACTTTGTGTTTATTATGTTTCTCATAGTTCCGGAGCATAGCTTTTCCCATATTTCATTTTTTATCTTTATGTTTAAATCTTTTTCCCACTTTTGTTTGGGTTTATAGCTTATTTCATCAATTTCCTTCTCTTGCAGCTTGATGTACATGTTTGTTATAAATCTTTTAATTATCATTGTGCATGTAATCACATATTCAAAGCTGCTTTCTTCTGGTAACCTCAGTCTGCCTCCCAGTTTGTCCTTTAAGTAGGTTTTCTGTTGGTGGTATGCAAACATTGTACCGTGAGTTATTCCAAATTTGTACTTCATTTGTTCAAATGATAATAAATTATTTCCCAAAAAACAATTTTCTATTCTTTTGATCCCTTTTCTCTCCCATTCTCGAAAGGAAAGGTTATCTATTGTGAAAGGGATTAGTTGATTTTGCGTCAATAATAATTTTGGTAGTTGGTAATTTGTTTTTTTCCTTTCTACGTGAATCTTCTTCCAAATGTTGAGAAGATGGTGCAGTACTGGTGAACTTCTATATTGTACCAGTTTTTCATCCCACTTGTAAAGTATGTGTTCTGGTACCTTCTCCCCTATTTTATCTAACTCTATCCAGGTCCAATCTGGTTTTTCCCTTGTTTCATAAAAATCTGATAAAATAAAAAGAAAAAGAGAAGAAAAGAGGGGGAGCTTTGTTGTAATGTGAAGATAAAAGTCTTTTCTGGAGGGGGTTGGGTGGGAGAGAATAATGGTCATTGTGAAATCAGTTGACACTTGCGAACGGGTTCGCAGTCTGAATGGAGAGGGGAGTTGTGGTTGCCCGGCAAGGGACAAGGGGTGATTCAGAGAGTTGGGGGGACACTTGGGGTTAAGGGAATTTTAGATGTGGGAATGGTTGAAATATTTTATGTTTTAGAAGTGTTGTCATACAGTGCATTCAAAAAATGAAAACTGAGAAATGGAAATGGGGAAAAGGGGAAAGGTGGTGGTGAGGAAGCAGAAATGAGATGTAAACGAAGTATGAGATGTCCATGTTGAACTTTATGACTATAAATATTAACGGAATACATAACCAAATCAAAAGGAAGAGGCTATTAAATTTACTGAAAAAAGAAAAAAAATTGATATAGCATTCGTGCAGGAAACGCATCTAACTGAAGTGGAACACAAGAAATTAAGGAGAGACTGGGTAGGGCCCGTAACGGCAACATCATATAACTCAAAAGCCAGAGGTCTAGCTATATTAATCATTAAAATTGTACCAATCAAAATAGAGGAGGAAATAATAGATCCAGCAGGGAGATATGTAATATTAAAATGTCAGATATATTCAGAACTCTGGAATTTGGTCAATATATATGCACGTAATGAAGAGGATCAAAAGTTTATGCAAGATATTTTTTTGAAGATTGTAGATACGCAGGGGAATATATTGATAGGAGGGGACTTTAACCTTAATTTGCATTCAATGATGGATAATACTAGACAAAAGACTAGTTGAAAGAACAAAATAGCCAAATTTATGGTTAAATCAATGCAGGAAATGCAACTTTTGGATATATGGAGGAGACAACACCCAAAGGAGAAGAAATACTCATATCATTCAAGTAGACATAAAACATACTCAAGGATTGACCTGTTCCTGTTGTCAGTACATATCCAAGGGAGAGTTAGGAAAACGGAATATAAAGCTAGATTGTTATCTGATCACTCACCCCTGTTATTAGCAATAGAACTGGAGGACATTTCACCAAGAGCAGATAGATGGATATTAAACTCCATGCTACTTAAAAGACAGGATTTTAGAGAATTTATTGAGTGCCAAATTAAAATGTACTTTGAAATAAATACAGAATTAGTGAAAGACAAATTTATATTATGGGATGCAATGAAAGCCTTCATCAGAGGGCAGATAATAAGTTATGTAACTAAGATGAAAAAGGACTACAATTGGGAAATAGAACAGCTGGAAAGGGAATTAGTAAGTACAGAAAAAGAACTAGCAAGCAGGGAAGATACAACAAAATGAAGAGAATTGGCGGACAAAAAAATAAAATATGAAACATTACAAACGTATAAGGTGGAGAAGAACATAATGAAAATAAAGCAGAAGTATTATGAGCTAGGAGAAAACACGCACAAAATACTGGCTTGGCAGCTTAAAACAGAACAAGCTAAAAGAACGCTATTGGCATCAAGGAATAGAGGAAATACAAGATATATTAAAAAACTACTGAACAATAAAATGCCTGGGGAGGATGGACTCCCAATAGAATTCTATAAAACATTTAAAGAGTACTAATTCCTCCTCTCCTGGAAGTAATGTACCAGATAGAAGAAACACAAAACATGCCAGATTCATGTATAACAGCAATAATTACAGTAATATCAAAGACGGGGAAAGATCCGCTAACACCAGCATCGTATAGACCAAACTTAACTCAGATTATGAGATAATAGCAAAACTATTAGCAAACAGATTGGCCAACTGTGTACCAAAAATAGTAAAATAAGATCAAACTGGATTTGTTAAGAAAATACAAACAACGGACAATGTCTATAAGTTCATTAACTTAATCCATGCAGTACAAAGAAATAAGATGCCAACAGTAGTTGTTGCTTTAGATGCAGAGAAAGCCTTTGACAGGGTAGAATGGAATTATTTATTCAAAGTATTAGAGAGATTCAACCTACCAGAAAAATATATTAATTGGATTAAAGCTCCAATGGCGAAGGTGACGGTAAATGGATATATATCGAACCAATTTAAATTAAGCAGATCAACTAGGCAGGGATGTCCACTATCTCCCTCTCTGTTCGCTTTAGCAATAGAACCATTGGTAGAACTGATAAGAACAGAAAGTAAAATAAAAGGGATAAAAATAAAAGAGAAGGAATATAAAATCAGTCAATTCTGAGATGACATCATAGTCTACTTAACGGAACCAGAATTATCAATAAAAGAATTACATAAGAAATTGAAGGAATATGGAGAAATATCGAGGTACAAGATCAACGCAAATAAAAGTGAAGCGATGCCAATGAATAATGGGGATTTCACAAAGTTTAAAAAAGAATCACTCTTTAAATGGCAAATACAAGCAATCCGATACCTATGTATTGGACTAAATAATAATCTAGGCCATCTATACAAATTAAATTATCAGCCATTAATGAAGAAATTACAAGATGACTTAGAACATTGGGAAGATTTACCACTAACAGTGATAGGAAGGGTAAATTGCATAAAATAAATAACTTCCCAAGGATATAATACCTAGTTCAATCATTACCAATTCCCTTAACAGAGAAATTCTTCAATGAGCTAAAGAAAATAATAAGGAAATTCTTATGGAAAGTGGGGAAAACGAGGATAGCGCTAGATAAATTAACAGAATGGTACAAACAAAGTGGTTTGCAGCTACCAAACTTTAAGAATTATTATGGAGCAGCACAATTACATATCTTTTTCTTGAGTACAGTTTACACTACTGATAAGTAGAAATTCTGCCTGGCCCACAGGAATAAGAACTTCAGAGTTGCATGTGATATTGTATATGTATTCAGACAAAATAAATTGAAACTTGAATTTGAACCTAGAATATATTGCCAGAGAGAGTGGTCAAAGCATTTAAGAAGTGTATGGATGAAACTTAAATTGCTTAACTATCGAGGGAAATGAGTTGGCCTGGAAGGATGCCCACTGATTGGCATGGATGAATTGGGATAAATTGGCTCTCTCTAATTGGTGTGATTTTATGACAAGGTAAAATGTTAATCATTGCATTATTTGTGTTAGATCCGAAGGAAATAATCTGAATATGAATCCATGTGGGTTTAACTTCCTTTCTATTTTATGTCATTAATAAGCAGAGCAAGACTATTTCTGTATATGAAAATTGGTCGGAATCCTTCATGCCTATTTGCAATTAGTCCTTGAAGTGTTCTTCTTTCTAAGACGGGATTTAATATATCCTAAATAAAAGTTTCCTGCTTTTAGCCTCCAGTAAAGCAGGTTTAATCACTGGAGGCCACAGAGTCTGAAAGCCCCCCGCCACATAGCATTTTATTGCTGCGGTGCAAAAAAAGCTAATCCAGGGAAGGAGGATACTATCTAAAAGGTATCAACCCACTCCTCACTGCCTTTCACACTGGGAATACAGGCAGCTGACATCAAATGGAATCTCTCTGAGCAATTATACATAAAAAGTTACAGCTCAATGAAAATGCAATAGGTTACTCTGCCACAAAGTGAATATCAAACCAGGGCTTACATGTATCTGCATTTATTATTCTGTTCATGACTGGAGCTATAATTACGTATCAAAGGAGCGAGACACCTTCTGTTATGTATACTGTTGGCATGTGCTGGTCATACTTCAGAAAGTTAAGAATTCATCATTCATTTTTAATTTAAAAAATGGACATACAGCATGGTAACTGGCCATTTCAGTCCACGAGTCTGGCCGCCCAATTTATACCAAGTTACCCGGTACATTTTGAAGGGTGGGAGGAAACAGACATGGGGAGAACGTACAAACTACTTGCAGACAGCATGGGATTCAAATCCCAGTCCTGATCGCTGGCGCTGTAAAGGCGGTGCACTAACTGCTACACCAACTGTGTTGCCCTTCGCAGTATGTGAAATAGTACATGTGAAGGAGAGCCATGTGTTTGCTAAGACCCACATTATTTTGTGATCTCCCACAGTAAATGCTTTCAACTTCCTCAGTAGTTATTCCACTTGGTCAGTGTGAAGATTTTGAACAATATGAGGCAGGGATCCCTTTATTTAAATAGCCAAAATGCTGGAATTTGATGTTTTGTTCATCCTTCAAATCTCATTCTTGGATTTCTTTAGGAGATTAGCTAGTTTGCTCTAGCTCATGTGGGTCTTGGCTTTAATGGACTGACCAACAGTAAGTAGATAAGCCATTTCCTTTTCCATTTCCATGGTTAAATTCAGTGAATTATTATCTCAATAGGATAGACTAGGGGAATTTTTTAATTTATACATTGCTCAACTGAAAATTACGGTAGACGATTCACCAAAGATAATCCTATCAGAGTAATTTTCCACAAAGCTTTATAACAGAATCATTGGACAGTTCAATAGAGCAAGTCACATGAGAACACGTTGGTTCTAAGAGCAATTATTGGCATTGCTTCCTCAATCTTTCTCAATTTCTTTCAAATGTTTACATTTGAAATGTTAATTGAATTCCATGTTGAAGAGCTTTGTTGAATTTATTCCTGCCATCTTATACATCTCCAATTCTAAACAATCAATGCCACACACAAAAAAATTGATTCTTGAGGTCTGTTCTTTTTTAAAAAAAATTGTGGCCTCTGGTTATCAATCCATCAACTAGTAGAAAATGTGATTCTATCAATTTAAAAAATGTGATCATATTTCGTCTGTGAACGTAAATTTTAAAGTAGTAACCAAAAAAAATTTGCAGAGAACATTCCATGTTATGTTTTGACAATGTAGCAAGGTTGAAAAACAACAACAACTCCATATTTGTCTGAGACAGTGAAAGACGGTTAACCATTGGTTAAGGGACACAACCCTGATTAATGAATCCCAAGAGAATTCTAAGAAATGTGTACTCCTGTGGAGTAGTCTGTTCGAATGTTCTAGAAACCTTGGGGTGGGAATGTATAAATATCTTTTTTTGGTAAGCCACAAGGCATTCTCTCTTAGAGTGGGACTAGCTTCTCATGGCAGTTCTTCTTGCTGCATCCGAGTTCTCACTCTTTGCAGTGATTAAAAGTTGGTTTTGCAGCTGTATTTGCTTTCAAGAAACCTCAGGTCCACTTCTGTAGGGATCACTCCCTCATGACTCCCTCATCCATCTTTCCTCACCACCAATGGCTTCTACTAATCCCACCTCGCACCTTCCCTTGTGGCCAAAGGAGGTGCCACACTTGTGCTCACACCTCCTCCTTCACCATATTCCAAGGACCCAAACAAGCCTTTCAAATGAAGCAGCACTTCATTTGTGTATCCGCAGGACTCATTTACTGCATCCAGTGCTCCCTTTGTGGCCTTATCTACATCGGATAGTCTGGGTACAGATTGGAAGATTGCTTCACTTTGCTCCATCCGCCCCAGTAACAGAAACCTCCCAGTAGCCAACCATTTCAGTTCTGTGACACACTCCCATACTCACATGTCTGTCCATGGCTTTCCACGAAGACCAAATTGTTGATTTTCTGTCTGGGCACTCCTCAGCTAGAAAGCATTAATATTGACTTTTCCAGTTTCTGCTAACCCACTCTCCCTTCCCCCTCCCCCCCTTCCCTTCCCCTTTCGAGTTCTCCCCACCTTCTCCCTCTATTCATCTAGCCATCCCTCCTCCCCTTGAACGCTGTTGTCCCCTGCCTCCCTCCCTTCTCCACCTATTACCTCCAGCCTTTGCTCAGATACCTGCTGACTTTTCCCATACCTTGATGAAGGGCTCAATCGCGAAGCATCAGTTATCTATTTTTAATTTTGCTACATAAAGGACATTGCTTGACCTGCTGAGTTTCTCCAGCATTATGTTTTTACTGCACTTTAACACTTCTTGTCTAAGGGGAGAGAAACCATGGCTTTTTACTGCCTATCCCTGTTTCCTTCATTTTTGGAGGTATTCTAGAATTGCCTCTCCAAAACTTTCACATCCCTCTGTAATTGAGATGCCTAGAGCAAAAGGCAGAAAATAAAATCAAACTGTATTCATGTTTCATGTAAGTTTGCAATATCTTCCCAGGTTTTTGTGTATAGTCCTCAACTTAAAAGGCTGAAGATCACATTGATCAGAAATTCCTCCTTGATTGATAGCCCTATATATATAAATAAAAAAAAAATATATATATATATATATATATATATACACACACACACCTATAAATATCTACATATATATTTGTATATATACACACACACACACACACCACACACACACACACACACACACACACACACACACACATACACACACACACACACACACGCGCACACAGGATAATACTGTCCTCAAAATGTGGTTCTGTGAACTACTTGGAATGAACTTCTGGTCATATTATTTACTTTGTTTTACTTTCCTTCTGCTTTTTTAAGATTTATGCATAAATTCAACCAATGCTGTCTGTTTTTGTGACCCCTTAGAAATTTAGAAATTTAACTTGTCATCATCATTTACAAAAAATGTATTACTGAAAATTTTCCATTGGATATTATCAGTTTTGATTCCTCCCATTTCACCAGGTCCTGCACGTCCCTTGAACGTCAATGCCATCTACCACACTTCAAATTTGTGCCAGCTGCAAGTTTTGAAATAGTTATTGCTAGAAATGTTTGAAGTTCTGTATATCAAGGCAATTAGTAATGATTGGACCCTTGCACACAATTATCTAGCCATAATTATGGCCACACAATTCAAGGGCGATATAAAAATAACACAATATTTTTCTTAACTTAGAGTAAAACATATTTTAGATTTACACAGGTGTTTATTTGGACATAATGTTCTTTTACTGTTTGGAAAAAGATGAGTGGAGTGGAAAGGGGTCCAAAAATAGAACTACAGAATATTTCAGAACAGAAACTGCCCCTTCATCTCATTTAGTCCATATTGAACTTTCCTGCTCAATCCCATTGATCTGCATTTGGACCATAGCCCTCCATACCCCTCCCAGTCATGTACCTACCCACATTGCTTAATTATAGTCTTCTATGCCTTTTATTGTTAACCCAGTAAGCTAAAAACTAATTGTTCGTTAATCAATACTGCCCTTATTATGGAATAATAAAACAGACTTTCTATTGTTTTCAAAGAGTGGAATTCATATTAAATGATTACTTTGTCAGATCCTAGTCTTTCTGAGGGTATTATATTTCTCAGAATTATTTTTGTATTCTTATAGGATTTTAACATTTACCTGCCTTGCAAAAACTATAACAATCATTTCAAAGAATTAAAATGTAAGATATTTAAATTGGCTTTGCTTCCTCAATCTTTAAAATGCATCCGGACTGGTCGGGGAAAGGATTTTCAGATTTCCTAGATTCTCAGACAGTACGCTTAAAATTCAAATTTAAGGAGAATAAATAAGAGATGAGCAGATACATTTTGATAGTTTATTAACAGAACATTTTTTCATATAAGATATAAAGTATTAAAAAAAATCATGGTTCATTTCTGCAACTTTTGTGCATCCCTGCATTTACACATGCACACATGTACACGAAAGCCTATTAAATTTTTTAAATTTCATAATTGCTTCAGACCTGAGTTCTCAGGTGGTCCGGATTTATGATATCTGGATTTTTCAACTTCCACTGTATAAAGTTCAGGATTGCTAAGTTCAGGTACAGCACATAACAGCCCATTAATTTTTAATCTTGTTATTTCCACTCACATCCCACTTAAAGTATTCCCTATGCCATCGGTACTCTGTGATTAACAAGGGATTGCTTAAGGTGAGTGGGAAAGAAAGGTTGAGAATCACTGCTCTAGACCCAATTGTTACTGAGATATTTTGCTTAGGAAAAATTGTCATTGGCCCATTTCCTTTGGAGCTATGAAACCCTGCACATAACAAGTCAATAGGTACAATTTAAACAGTGGTTTTCAAACTTTTCTTTCCACCCACATGCCAACTTAAGCAATGCCTTACTAATCACAGAGCACCTATGGCATGGGGAATGCTTAAAGTGGTAGGTGAGTGGAAAGATAAAGGTTGAGAACCACTGTAATAGCCCAAATATGCCTGGGTTTGTCTGATTTCAGCAGGGCACAGGACTGGTCAGTACTTGGAGCACCAGGTGCTGTAGGTTTCTGTGAGGGGCGCTGGACAACATGGTGACTCTGTCTGCCTTACGGTAGACAAAAATTAAAGAATTTCATGCCTGTTACATTCTAAATGTAGTATTACATGACAATAATAGAACCATTACCTTTTTTTAGAACATCCAAAGAAAATAATGACATCAAAAGGGTTTACACTGTTGCAAATCATTTCTTTAGTACACCATGCAATGTGATTAGAGAGGCAGAATAAGCAAATAATGCAAATCTTTAAGTATCAATAGCTTCAGAATACACTGAGTGCAGGCTGGCAACCATGCAAAAAGCAAAGAACAAAATACATGTAACTGAAAAGCTGAAATACTAACGTAGAGATTAATGGACTTTGACATATGCACAAAGTGAAACATCAACATAAAATGCTACTCTCTGTATGTATACAGGTAAAGATCCCCCACACACAAGTAGTGAACCATTGAAGTGGATAGCTTGGCAATTTTTGTTTTGCAATCAAATATACATCAAAAACCTGAGCGTGCTGTAGAAACCAGGAGGTTTGTCAATGGTTACCTGGTATTGTAACATTTGCAAAGTAGGGCACAGAGCTAGATTGGTCTGGATTCCCAGATAGAATTGACTACATAATAATCACCATTCCAGAGTGTTTTTTTTACACACTTGTACAGACCCTGTATGGCCTCTTCAAAACTGCTTTTCAAATTACAGAATGCTAGCACCTACTCATGGACAGAAGGTTCACGAGCATTGATAGCTGCAGTCTTCTCACGTACAGCATATAAGCTGAATGAACAAATCAAGTTGCTCTCTTGCAGCTTAACACCAGCCAGCCCCTTTTCCTCTGGCATCCCAGTTCATTGGCTGTGCAGTATCCCGGGATAGGAAGCTTTCCACTTGGCCACCCGTAACTGGGACACAACTCATCACTGGGGATCGGAGTGTTTTACCTTCAACTGGAAACAGGTGACTTTCTGCTGTCCATTTTCCACTGGTTTTATCAGCCCGCCAGAATCAACTGACACCGGGGATATGAGTAGGAGTTGACGTGGTTCATCCCTGGCGTGAAATGATGTCATTTGATCTTGGTGTGCTGACAGTTTTTCCACTGGACCCTGTCCAGTTAATTCCTGGGACAAGGTGCCAATGGAAAAGGGGCTACTGTTGTTGAAAAGTTTCAAACTGAATTTTTGTGTTAAAGACCAGTTGACATACTAGCTCAGGATGACACAATGTGGAAGCTGGTCTTTATCTGTAGCTCTGCAGCTGCTGTCACCTGCACCAACATGCATTATGATTGGATTATTGCTACTACTCAGTGCATAAGATATTCTGAGTGGAGGCTGCTGTCT
The DNA here is from genome assembly GCF_036971445.1 of Narcine bancroftii. NCBI lineage: Eukaryota > Metazoa > Chordata > Chondrichthyes > Torpediniformes > Narcinidae > Narcine > Narcine bancroftii. Next base: position 62,646,887 of record NC_091470.1, read on the forward strand.
CCTGCCTCAGTTCTGACCTTTGTGGCAGCATGCAGGTGGACTCTTCCATGCTCATGGTTGTCCCTGATTCAGAAACATAGGCTGATAATATATTAACTACCTGTCCCTCATTTGAATGCAGAGAGTTACCACATCTCCTAATGAAGGGTCATTGACCTTAAATATTAATTCCGATTTTTTTTCTCCACCAATGTTACTTGACTTACATTTTCTTTTTTCCTTCCAAATTCCTGCACCTGGTGTCAGACTGTAACACAGATGATAATGAAGGAACCCACTGGAGATTAATGAAAAGGTGCTATAGCAATCAACGCTGTGAGCATGTCTGCAGATTATGTCCCATACGTTGTGTGGAGTTGTGACCAAGGGATAGTATCTTTCACCTGAATTCAGGAAACCTTGCTCCCATGCTAGTGATCTATCTCCTAACTAGCATGTGTGTGTTTGTGTGTGTGTGTGTGTGTGCCTGTGCGTGCATGTGTGTGTGTGTCTGCGTGCATGTGTGTGTGTGTGTGCGTTCATGTGTGCGCGTGCGTGTGTGTGTGTGTGTGTGTGTGTGCGCGTCTGTGTGTGTGTGTGTGTGTGTGTGTGTGTGTGTGTGTGTGTGTGTGTGTGTGTGTGTGTGTGTGTGGATTTAGAGATCACTTTGATGCTGCTTGTGTGGTCATGAAGTTTGACTAGTATTACTTGATGGTGCAGAAGTCTTACTTCCTGCCATGCCCTTCAAAGGGGACAATTTGTTCCTGACCCACTGCACAACGGACATTTCTCCCAGCTTCGATCACATTGCACACATTCTGGATCTTTCTCACCTGCCACTTCTCCCTTCCTCGATGGCCACCATTGTATGTGATGCTGTTGCTTGGCTGCCTTGGGGTGTGTGCCTCTAAAGGCTGGATGTCTTTCTGCCTTGGTACCTGACAAGAATCTGTTCTATAATTCTTAGTTCTGGATAAAACCAGGATAATGCCTTTTCTAAAATACATTTGGCTAATTTCTGAAGTTTCTGAGGGGAATCAATTTTGCACCACGCACACGTGAGTTTAATCCACCACAAACGGGTAGTCCAATTTCTAGATAAAAGACTCTGCATCTGAGCAAGATATTTTGGCACCTTACTTTCTTGCCTTCATCACGCTGCTTTCCAGCAATATAATTGACATATTGTAATTGTTCATTATTGGCATGTCCACATTTTTGTGAACCTTATGATTATTATCTTAAAACATACCTATGATTATTTTATATTTTAATACTATGGGCAAATAACACAATACTTTAGTTATAATGATTTTGCAGATTCTTTTACAGTAGTTTCAGCACCAAAGAATTTAATGTAATATTTAGTTCGAGCATTTTACAGTAGTAATAGAGGTAGTGGTGGTTGTCTGATGGGAAGAGCTGCAGAGGCAGGCTATTCAAGCAGCATGCTCTAAGTTACTTCCCTCGGGTCAGATTACAAAAAGGTCAAGATGAGTCTAAAGAATGAAAATGTTTTAGTCCCAGAGATTGTGATGTAATTGCAGGGTCTCCGAGGAGGACGGTGCATCTTCTGAGGCCCTGTAAGCAACAGAGAGAAGGCTCTTGCTATCAGTACTTCAAACCTACAATACCCTGCCAGGTCCCTGAATATCTGCGAGAAACTGCAAGCAATGAAGTTCATTTGTTATTCCTGTGGAACAATGCTTTTGTTGTCAATTAATCTCTGTTATGCCTCTACCTTTAGCTCCCCTTTTTCATGTAAAGCATTTAGAAGAAAGGGAGAGCACTGTTTATGGGAACAGGCAGCCAGTATGGATGACAGGAGCTTAGAAATCACAATGTGCATTATTTGTGACTATATAATTCACCAAGATATCGACTGATTCAAGTGAATACGATTAAATTGCTTATGCTCCTATGGAAGGGGCAGACTTAGCAATTCAACAGTCTATTAAGTGCATATATTATCACGAATTGTATGAATGTTAGGAAATAAAGAGATGTGCTCTTTTGCCATTTTTGTGTATACTTCTAATCCACAATTATAGAAATTGATTTCTTGTAGTGGAATAGTCTTATTGTTGCTTTGGCCCATTGCAGATGACCATTGACTAGTAAAAATAAAATATGCAGGTTTTTCCATACTTCCAGTCTCTCTGGTGATCTTCCATGTTGCCTGATATAAATTTGTTACATTAATTGGAATAAACCTGAAACTACTAATTTATTTGAATATTATATTGCTCTTGGACTGAGAATTGCAAGCTGATTTTAACAAAAGATTGAAAAAGCACAAGTGTCTCTTGTAGAGATCTTCTGCTCCACAAAGATAGCCCCTGATGGTGAAACGCAGACCCTTCTACTGTCCAGGGAATTCTCGGCCACGCTGATTGCTGCAGTTTACATTCCACCTTTTGCTAATGAGGATGAATCATGAATGAGCTTTATGGTGCCATCTGAGAATCCTAGACGTCCCATCCTAATGATCCAATGATTGTAAAGGTAAAGGTTCCATTATTGTCATGTAATACAACATTTAGAATGTAGCAACATGAAATTCATTAACCTTTGTCTACCATTAGGCAGACAGAGAGTCGCCACTTTGTCCAACAGCCCTCACAGAAACCTACAGCACCTAATTATTCTAGGCAGTCTGCTCTCCAATTACTGACCATGCCAATCTGAAAACAGTCTTATCATGGTTTCCCTGGTGTGGATGAGGCTGCCCCACACCCCCATCTAAGATACTTGGATCACTTATCTGTCCTGCTAACCCTGGCATACAGACGTCTGGCAAAGCAAACTAAGTCATTTTGTACGGAGATCCGGATATGGATGGGGGGAGTGGGGGGGGGGGGGGTGGGGAAGACAGCAGCACTACAGGACTGCTTTGAGACCGCAGAATATTCTGTTTCAGGGAGGCGGCCTCCTAACATGATCTCAGTGACTAGCTACATCAGAAAGTGAATTGAGGATGTCACTGAGCTTAAATGCTTCACAACCAGGGCTAACGAGAAACCTGGTTGGATGCAGAGGTCCTGGCATTACTCAGAACTTGTGATGCTTCCTTCAGGACAAGGGACAACTTGGCAGCTAGGGCTGATCTTTCCTGTGCAATCCGAAGGCAAGGCATGGGTATGCACAGAATATCCATAGACAGCTGGGTGATATTGGTGATACAAGGTGCATGTGGCAAGGGATCAAGGCCATAATAGATCACAAGACAACCGTGCAAGGTAACGATGCCTCCCTTCTGGGCAGACCTCACATCTTTGAAACACAGTTCGATGGGAAGATCAGGCTGACATCGAAGAAAGCTTCATGCCCCCCTGATAAATAGGCTTTCTGCATTGCTGTAGATGAGGTGATAAGAACCCTATTCAAGATGAACCCACACAAAGAAGCGAGATCAGATGATATACCTGGTCAGATACTGAAGGACTGTGCAGACCAACTATAGGAAGTCCCTATGGATATCTTCAACATGCAGCAGCCCAGACACCCTGCAAGTTTCAAGGCAGCCACCATCATCCCAGTACCAAACCAGCAACAGTAATAGGCCGCAATGACTACCACCCCGTGGCCCTGACCTCCACCATTATCGGAGAATAAATAAACTTGAACTTGAAGTAACAGTTTATCCATCTGGAGAGTCTCAAAGGTGAGTTCATATTCATTTACTTATTGATCAGTTTACTAACTTTTTGACTTGTGGTTACCTCTGGTAAGACCAGTGCTTTTTGTCCATCTCTCATTGTCCTTCAGGCATAAGTCATCTCCATGGACCATTGGAATGATTCTGCCATACTGTTGGTACAGGATTGAGATTTGGCCCACCCAGACTGCATTGATGAACAACCACCCATTCATCCTGATCTATATTAATCTCCAAATTCTCATCCATTCCTGTTAGATTCTATAATTCACTGATACATTATGAAAATTTATAATGGTCAATTAACTTATCAATATACACATCTCTGGCATATGGTAAGAAACCAGAGAAGCTGGCAGCACAGTTAGCACAGCATAGCAGTTAGTGCAATGCTCTTTACCGCTCCAGTGATTTGGACCAGGGTTCGAATCCTGCACTGTCATTAAGGAGTTTATACATTCTCCCCATGTCTGTGTGGATTTCCTCTGGGGATTCTGGTTTCCTCCCACCATTTGAAACATACTGGGGGCTTGTGGGTCAATTGGGTGTAATTGGACAGCTTGGGTTTGTGAGCCAAAAGGGCCTGTTACCGTGCTGTATGTCTAAACTTAAATGTTTAAAAATTTATATATTTAAATTTAACTGGAGAGCCAGTGGTCATAGACTATACTGGAAATAAGGATTGAACCCAGATGTTTGGTATGAAGAGAACTAGGAAGGACTATTGGCCAATTTCCATTGTGGGTCTTATAAAGGAAGTTATGGCTGGAAGTATTTTAATGTGACAGCTGCCTTCGTTCTTCTGGTGTTAAAAGCCATGAGTTTAGGAGGTACTGCCAAAGGAGGCAAGGTGAGTAATTGCGGTATATCTTGTTGATGGTACAGACTACAGTGACTGGGCCCTGGTGGTGGAAGAATTAAGTGCTTAAGATGGTTGATGAAGTCTGGAGCAAAGTGGCTAATTTGTCTCAGATTGTATCAAGCTTCTTCAGAGCTACAGGAGCTGCATTTATTCAGGCAATTGGATAGTTTTCCATCATGATTCTGACCCATAACTTACACATGATAGACAGGCTTCAGGGTATTGGGATGAGAAATACTCAAAATAAGATACCAGTCTCTGGCCTTTTCATTTTGCTAGAGGGTTGTGAATCTGTGGAATTTGTTGCTACAGACAGCTGTAGCAAGAAGGTCAAGTCATTCGGCAGATTAAAGCAGAGGTTGATAGGGTCTTGAAGGAGAATGGTGTTGAGAGGAAAGAAGTAGATCAGCCATTAATCAAATGGTGAAACAGACTCAATGGGCCCAATGGCATAATTCTGCTCTATATTTTATGGTCTTAGATAGTCCCAGTATTTAGATCTCTGATGTAATTGAGTTGATAGTTAATGGTAAGCTGGCAATAATAAAACCATTAAATGTGAAGATTATAGCAGGATATTGTTCCTGCGACTGTCTAATCAAATGTAGCTTCCCTACTCATGTTAGCACAATGAAATGACTGTCATATGTTCATATGACATATGAACATGTGTCTCACATGTCTCACATGTCTTTGTCACAAAGAATTTGCAGTGGAAGTGCCTCTATGGCTGTCATCAAGCAAGAAGAAGAGTAACTGGCTAAAATGGAGCAAAAGACCAACTGGTAGAATTTAATCAGTCCCAGCATATATAGATAGCAGTGATTATATAATTGTCTTACCAAACAAAAATAATTCTCCCTACTTATCAAGCAATTGGTGGATACACTAAAATTAAGCTGTGCCCACTTTATTTACTGGAATAAATAAGTCACAGTGAACAGATTCATGAAAAAGCATAAAAGATGTTTAAAAAATGTTCCTTTTCAACATTACGAGTATTGGAACATCATGTCCATTATTGCTTGACATAACTGGTCAGTCTTTATTTATGAGCCAAACAACAATCTTCTTTACAAAAATTATGTATCCTTTTTAGACCAAAAATACTGCACTGCTTTGCTTATAATGCAATAAAATTGGAAAACTTAACATCTTCAGGAGATTTTTTTTCAACAGCAAAGCTCCATGCTTTAGAATGACACATATTTGACTTAGAAAATTTTATTAGTAAATTTTTAAATTATTATCTTTCAAAATTATACAGATCAAAAAGTTCCAAGATATTTTAATTTTGTTGTGCAATAAGCTCCCTGTTTTTCGACTGGTCAAAATAAACAGCTGGTTATTTTGCTCTCATTCTGAAAAGTAATTAAAAATATGGGATTGCTACATTACAAAAAGCCACATAGTCCATTCACCCTCTGCCACCCTAGCCAGATTCATTCCCTAGTTCCTCACTGTAGTCCTGAAATCTTGTCTCCTGAATAACCAATTTCCTTTTGAAAAGATAATTCTTTAAATGAATGTTTCACAATAGCAAAATTAAATAGCCTAATTTTTTATAAAAAAATTAGTTCAAGAATCATTGAACTTGGTCTTTACTGCCACACCATCATTCTGACTCTTTCATCTCGACAAGGTTGGTTTAGTCTGAAATGTATGTTTAGTCCATTAGGATATTGACAAGCAAGTGATTAAAAACAGATTTCTATGGAATACTTAAGCTTAACCATTATCAAGGTTATGAAAATGAGAATATATTTTCTTTACACCACTTGAATGGTCTAATCTTCCTACCTTACTGACGCTTAAGTCTGCCTTGCACATTTTTAAATGTTGAAACAGACCATAAAGAAATAATTTAAAACACATTAAATTAATAGAAAAGTCCAAACCAAGCTATCAAAGGGTAAACAATAATTATTTTAGCAAGCACAAAGCAATTTTTATCATATTTGGTCTGAATTTCTAGGAGGACTTTTGGTGTTGCTCTGTCTCTGTACTTTAGGCAGAAAACAGATCTGGGACAAGGTCCCACATGGGAGGTAAGCCAGGAAGGTTCAGTCATTCAGTATTTATGGAGGGGTAGTAAAGTGGATTTAACATTGGCTTTATGGGAGAAGTCAGAGAGTAGTAGGGGACTGTAAACCTATAACTAGTGATGTGCCTCAAGTGCTGGGTCCCCTGTTGTTTCTCATCTATTTTAATGATCTTGATGATTAAATGGAAAATTGGATCAGCAAGTTTGCCAATGACACACAGATTGGAGTTGTAGTTGACCACAAAGAAGGCTTTTAAAGCTTTTAAAGATCTGGACCAGGTGTAAAAATGAGCTGAAAAATGGCAAATGGAATTTAATGCAGATAAGTCTGAGGGAAGGACAAACCAACTTTGGACATAGACAATAAATGCTAGGGCAAGGGTTAAGGTTAAAAGAAGAGAAGTTTAGAGGGAACATTAGGAGGAATTTCTGCATACAGAGAGTGGTGTGAGTATGGAACAAGCTGCCTAATGAAGTGATGAATGTGGACTCATTGTAACATTTAAGAAAAATTTGGACAGATGAGAGGGGTATGGAGGTAAGTGGAAGAGATAAAGGTTAGTAGGACTAGGCAGAATAATATTTCAGCACAGACTGGAAGGGCCAAAGGGCCAAAGTTCTATGACAATGTTTAAAACCATTCTAAAATATTCACTAAATACTGGTAGCAGTGGGTATTGGTGAAAAATATCCTGTAAGTTGTGTTTGTTTGGAGAATGAGGAGAAGATGTATTGGCAAAGCTGCTCTCCCAGAAAGGCCCCTATTTGCATCAGAATTCTATCTGATTTCCATGGAATTTTGTGCATTATCAATACGGAAGACTTTGATAGTACAACATTTATAATGTGACTCTCTAGACTCAAAATTTGATTGCCTTTATTGTTATCTGCACAGCATTGTCTGATCCCAGCTTGAAGTCTGCCTCCCTTGCGTCTGAGAAGTCCAAAAAAGCAGATAATTTATTGCAAGAGGAAATGTTTAGTTTTTCCGGATTTCAAAAGTGACTTTTCTTTAATCTTTAATTTGCACACAGAAAACTCCACATTTACGTTGGGTGTCCAGTCACCTATCCTCACAGACAGTGGTGACGCAGTGCGGAGTTTATTGGATTAGTGACCATAGTGTTAGAGATTATTTGGGACAACCTTGGGAGATGTGGAATAGGGGGAGCAGCTAGTTAAGGCGGCAGGTTTGTGGGCTGGAAAGGCCTTTTACCACGCTGTATGTTTAAATAAAAAAAAATTCAAACAAGAAGCAGTCTTAAGGCCGGTCCGAAGGTAATGGGTTATCATTGATATTTGCGTACAAAGTCAGTTACAGATTTCCTTGTTCTCTCTCACCCTTCCCCTGCTCACTGCTTCATTTGACTGGATAAAATTTTTGTGATCCTTGAATGTCATCAGAAGCAATCCAAAATAATATGTAGTTACGTTATGTTATTATGTATCATATATTTAGATTAGTTATGGGATTAGATTCGGTTAAAGGGAAAGGGGGATCTAAGTTTTTTAGTTTTAGTTTTTGTTTTTACTTTCCTTTTCCTTTTTTCTATATATACTTTCCACATATATTTGTTAACACTGTAATATTATGATTTGTTATTATCATGTATATGCCTGATTAAATAAAATATTTTAAAAAATAATCTGTCTTAAAACTGTTCAGAACTTAATTTCCATTGATGTTAAGAAGATCAAAACCAATCATCAGGTGTGGGATATTCTAGATTATTGTAACTACACAGGAAAGACATTAATCAACTCACAGTATATACTCTCGTGGTGAAATCAGGGAAGGAATTAAATAGCCATTTCCTGCAATGTGCACACCATTGAAGAAATATCCCTACCATGTCAGTTTGTCTCTTAATATTCTGCTGTTTGTATCTCCAGGGAGACATCCTCCAACTCTATCAAAAGTAGTAACATTTTGGTGTCTTCTCTTTTGTGTTCAGATCCCTTGCACCAGATACTGGTATTTGAATACCCAAAGGGTTCTGTCATTTGCTATGTCTCCCTATTATAAATATGTAATTCTCCTAAAGCTATCTGTCTACTTAAAATGTGTTAAAGTGGGTAATTATAGATAATTAAGTCAGTAATTACAGTTGAGTAGTTAAATTGTTTATTGTTATCTTTGTTTTTAGAAAGTATGAAACAACACTTCAATGTTGAGTGCAAGGAGAGGAGAAATAGATTCTCTAGAAGAGCAGCTTGTGATGACTAAAAGATTGGTTATATCTACCAACATCTCCCATGACTCAGTCGCAACACTTGGACAGACAATCCCAAGGACCGAGTTAAAATTCATATTCAAATAGCAGCAGTGGGCATCTGATTCAGTGACTAACCTGGAATAAGAAAATTCGCAATGATGTTGGTGAAACTGAAAACTGTTGTTCTTGAGGGGAAGCACCTAACCATTCCAGTAATCTGGGTTTCATCCTGGCTTGTCTGTGTGCTGTGACCACAAGGATTCCTTGGGTCTGCTATTTTCTCCCACATGTTGCAATGCACTGGTTGGTTGGGTGATTGGCCATTATGCATTTCCCCATATTAAGGTGGGTGGTAGATGAATTGAAGGGGTGGGTTGAGGGAGTGGGGGGGGGGGGAAGAGTTGATGGGAATGTAAAAGGAAAGAAAAGGTTCATGTCAGTGGTCTTGAAAATCAATGTGGAACATATTGAATGGAAAATCCTGTTCCTCCATTGATTTAATGACAAGATGAATTGTGCCATCCTTGTCTGACTTCCAGGTGACATCGGGCCTATGGTAAGTAGTTGACTCTGATGTGGCTTGCCAAGCCATTGATGAGCAATGACTGCTGGCAATGGCACTAATGACCATATCTTGAAAGAAGTGGCTAACAAGTAAGCATTGTCGATGAACTGTGGTCCAGCTATGCTCCTATTACATCAAGAGCAAAAGCACTGTACTCAAGCTTTTATATCAAAATATATTTAAGTCCTCAAGAGTTCTGTCTGCTTTGTTCATTGAGGGGTTACACATACATGTACTTAGAGTGCCATGACAGGCTAAGAATCAGTGTAGGTTATGCCTTGAGCTCCATCCTTTACTATTTGTTGTGAAGTGAAGAATTCCTTCCAGCATTTTCGAAGTTCTGTCTCTTACTGCAAATGGTAAAGATTTGGCACTCCCAAATTAAACTTATTTCTTGGTGATACTTTGTGGAGGGATCAACCAAAGCTTTCAAAATTTCAGAATCTATCCAAGTTCTCCCTGTTGAAAACATTTTGGGATAAAATAATCAGGAGTATATGTAATCTCATGTTTCTTCCCAATCTAATAAATGGAGTTCAGGTATGGAGGAGCAAAGATAACTAATAGAGGTGAACTATTGACTGGAATAAATACAGATATTTTAAGTTCTTTGCATATGGTCTTTGCTTGGAATATTTAGTTTATCATAAAAACTTCAATGTTGGTTCTAAATACTTTTGCAACTCAATAACTTTGCTTGGGACCAGCCTGTTGCCTGCAAAATCCAACATTATCCAGATATATCTTCTGGAAAATAAAAGTTGAAGCCTGGAACATGTCAATAATGATAGTAGAGGGTATTTTGCACACACATCAATCATCCCCATTAATCTACTAAAATAAACATAACTGATAAACAAGCAGAAAAGTGTATTGCTTGTAAATATATTAAACCATTCAGAAAATAGATGCTTTGGTAAGCATCTAGTAATATTTCAGGTATGTTGAATTCAATTAAAATTCAGATGCTTTTTTAAAGGTGATTAAAATAGGTATTTTTATTTACAAAACAATTGATATATTTTTGGAGACCTGCGGGGAATGATATCAGCAATTTCCTCAGATGATATCATGGTACCTTGATTATTCATTTGATCCAAATAAAAGTTGCTAGGATCTGAGCTTTGCAGCTGTTACAAAAACTGACACTTCTCTCAATAGTGAACTGTTGTCAGCTCAAATAGTATGCTTAGACTCTTGATAATATTTAAAAGCATGACTTAAGGGAGTATTTTCTTTAAATTCAATAACTATTTGTTACTTTCATTTAAAGTCCAGTATCAGGTTATTTGGCTTTTCTACTGATGATTTTAGTCCAAAATCCATCAATTCATACCACTTATTCTAACGCCAATTCAAATCTCTGAAATCCAAAGACAACACTTTTGCAGTGAGGCATCATCTCTGCAAATGTGTCATCCTTTCTTCTAATGTTTGTATAAAAGTGTTCACAAAAAAAAAGCTATTGAAGTAGTTCTCCACAAATAACAGGTATTGGGACTTAACAAGGTTTGGTAGAGCAGGATGCATTCGTAATCTGAAAAGGAATAGAAAAAGAAAATAAAATTAGGTCCTTAACAATGGGGAAATTGAAGAATCTAAACAAGAATCAACTAGGATACACCTTCCATTTATAGTCACAAATGGCAGTTGTGAAGCAAATAAAAAAACATAAATCATGAAAAGTTATTTTTGCATTTAATGAAAAGATGCCTATTTGAACTCTGATATCGTTGCACTCAGATTTACACTGCAACTAAACAGCCAAATTTTCTTAGAATCTAGAACTCAAGCATAAATTGATGCAACAACTTTCTTGCAGAGTGCATAGTGTTAATTATATTCATCATTTATAGCAAGGCAAAGATTTGAAAGGTATTAAAATATTTAATTTCTTTCTGCTGCATAGTGCTGTTTTGACACAATCTGGTGTAGTTTTTCCAATTAGTGGGAGTGAATTTGTTTCGTCTTTTCACTTTGAAATGGAGCATTTTCTTCACCAAGAGGAGTGCTGATCTTGAAGAGTAAATGCCAACATTATTCAATGCAAATAGTGGAAGAAATCACACTTCTATGATTTTGCACAGCTGGGCCCATTTAAAATATTCTTTAACAAATAAAAGTTATAGCTATATTAGACCATTAAAACACTCTAGCCTTTAAAATGTGAAGCATTGCAAATGATTGATAGATGGGTGGAGAAGAATGGAAAATTTAATATGTCCATAGCTTATTGAAAACTTCAAACTTGACATTTTAATATTGCTAAAATTGATCAGAGCTTAGATTTTCTTATACTTTTGTGCAGGATGTTCTGGTGTTTTCTCCTAACTTAAATAACGAGGAAGCTCCAATTTAATCACTCATGTTTGATATGAAAAGAAATAGGTGATGTTCAGGACTAGCTAATCCATGAATCCTTTCATTTCCCTGCTGATGTTAATCTCAACACCTGTGGTATATAAAATGGGTGATTTTGAGGAGATCCTCAGGTTTATTTATAAATACATTCCAATAAATATACAACGTCTCAGACTTGATTCAACCAGTTCTCGAGAAATAAATCAGATTCCAACAGATCCCCTTTCTGTTTCTTGCTGTAATTTGGAGACAGGAGGACTGAAGGGAAGTACAGTTAAGAAGTAAAGATTACCTCAGCAACAAGATAATTTTGCTTCTCTGATATTCTTTTTGAAGACTCTGGTCTAATTCTCAGATAACCATGAAGGGAAAAATAGATGCATTGCCATGAAATATCTGTTACATGTTTGAAGTTAATGAATGAAGCAACCTGAGCTGTAGGAAAAAGTGCTTGTTGAAGTTCATAGGTTCCAATACCCAATTGCATTGCTAAATGGAATGAGCAAACTACAGAAGTTTTAGTAACAGGACTTGCATCATTCTGCGCTCTTTAAAAACCCAAGAAGCTCAATTTCTCTTTGCATTTGTGATGTTAACGAAGTTGATGAAAGACTCAGAAACTGATGCTTCCTCAGTAAAGTTTGCATTTGCATCACTGATCTTTCTTTGGCTTGGCTTCATGGATGAAGATTAATGGAGGGGTAATGTCCACGTCAGCTGCAGGCTCGTTTGTGGCTGACAAGTCCGATGCGGGACAGGTATACACGGTTGCAGCGGTTGCAAGGGAAAATTGGTTGGTTGGGGTTGGGCCATCATTAAAAACCTTTATCACTGTACTCAGGTGAAAATTACTGGGGGCTATTATCAAATTAATTTGAATACTACTATGTTTATTGTCATCCAAAGAAATAGCTATGGCCAGACCATCTTTATCTCACCGGGGCACCTTGATTTGGGTGAGGAAATCCATTTGTTTACCATCTTTCCATTTCATTAGTTATATTTTGAGACACCTGTAGTTTTAATAAGATTTTGCCGTGTAACTGTCATAAGGTCCATGTTTTGAGAATGTACAGTTTTGAAGATTTTGCAAGAAATAACATTTGAAATCTTGACATTCTTGTAGAATAATATGTAAGACCAAGGAAAATGACTTGAAGTTTTCTGTCAGAGTCCATTTTTATCACAGACAAGATCAACGCTGACAAGAAACAACTTTCCATTCTAACACAGATAAACTATGTTGAAAAGAATCTCACCGAGGAATGATCCAACAAAAAAAAAATTCCATATCCTTGGCTAACCTCAAAAAGACTGCAGAAAGCCATTTTCCTGACCACCTGGTAGCTGTTTAACACAGCCCTGTGATTTGTAAGGAAGGTCAAAATTCGGAAAGGTGTTAAGATAGCTGGTAAACGAAGAGATAAACAATGAGGAGAGTCCATCGCAAAAGAAAACTTGGAGAGATGAACTGCTGAGGGGAATGTCAGCTGCAAGGGAATAAATATTTAGAGCAGGTGAAAATGCAGAAGCTTCATCTAAAACTACCAAGGAAATACAAAATGAATACTGGAAGTAAAACAGCGGAAGGTGCTCCTTATATAATTGATGAGCTCAGCAATGGAATCTGCATGGAAGATGCCGTGCAATTCCTTAAGCTTTGCTTGAGCAAAAGTTTGTAACATGTTCACCCATGAAAGGAAAAATATTATAATGGTTTCTGAAGGTGAAAAGATAAATGATTATTGATGAAACTCTGCTGACGGATAATCAAATTGGATTTGGATGCAATTCAATATTGGAAAGAACTGTTGTTTCCACAGGTCTGTATATTATCTTCTCTTTGAAGTTCTGTTCACACTACGAGTGTGGTTCCCTTGTGTTGACTGGGGCAACCTAACATTCATTTATATACCAATGGCTGTGGGATTGTGCCCATGCCAAGGAATCTACTTCCAAGACATACTATAAATAGGACCATTGGCAGGCATAAGACCTGATAGAATTGGCTTGAAGCAGCTAGTTTTCTAGTAATTGCAATCAGTTGCAATATACTACACAGTATGAGTAGCAGCTGTAAGGACTTTGGAACTCAGAGTTTCATACTGGAGTGTTCGTGATTCTTGATCTGGCATTTTTGAAATAATTCATTTCCAAGCCCACAGGATTACAGATTTCAGATTTATTGTCAGAGTACATACATGACATCACATACAAATCTAAGATTCTTGAAACCTGCGGGCGCGGCAGAATTACCACTAATTGGCAGTGCAAAAATTAACTACACACAGTGTGAACATGTAAACAATTAAAAAACTGTAAACAGATAACTAATGTAACAAACTGACTGTGCAATACAGAGAGAAAAAATATAAAATCAATAAAGTGCACAGGAGTCCTTAAACGAGTCTCTGATTAATTTTGTTGTTGAGGAGTCTGATGGTGGAGGTATGAACCTGGTGGTGTGAGTCTTGTTGCACCTTTACCTCCAGAGCACGTGCTGGGTGGTGAAGATCTTTGATGATTGCTGCTGCTCTCCGACGGCAGCATTCCTTGTAGTGGAAAGGATTTTGCCTATGATGTCCTGGACTGGATCCATTACCTTTTGGAGACCTTTACACTCAGGGGTATTGGTGTCCCCAAACCAGACAGTGATGCAGCCGGTCAGCACACTTTCCACCACACATCTGTAGAAATTTGCTAGGGTTTCTGGTGTCATATCAAATTCAGAAGTAGAGGTGCTGATGTGCTTTCTTCATAATGCCATTAGTATGTTGGGTCCAGGAAAGATCCTCCAAGTTAGTGACTCTCAAGAACCTAAATGTGCTCACCCTCTCCAACTCTGATTTTCCGATCATCACTGGATTGTATACTTCTGGCTCCTCTTTCCTGAAATCAACAATCAGCTCCTTAGTTTTGGTGACATTGTGTACAAGGTTGTGTTGGTTCATCATCCAGCCAATTTTTCAATTTCCATACTGTATGCAGGGATTCATCCCCTTCCTTTATATAATCCACTTCTGTGGGATTGTCGGCAAATTTGTAGATGGTGTTATTGTCACATTGAGCTACACAATCGCTGGTGTAAAGTGAGTAGAGTTGGGGCTAAGAATGCCTCCCTGTGGTTCTCCGGTACTGATGGTGATTGTGGAGGAGAAGTTTTTACCAATCTTCACTGACTGTGGTCTAGAGGTAAGGAAATCCATAATCCAATGTAATGGAAGATTTAAACCGTGTTTTTTTTTACTTTTGAAGCCTTTGCTTTTGCAGGGCTGAGAACCTGCTTGTTTTTTAGAATCAGCAGACATAAGCTAAATTCCACCGAGGGGCCAGAGATGCTGTTATCTGACGAAAGGACATCTGTGTACCAAGAACATTTAATCTTCCTGCTTGTTTTGGTCACAGACTGTCAGAGGCCTAGCCTTGATGCAAAATAAACCATTGTATTCAAAATGATAAGCTGAAAATTACATTATTCGATAGAAGCCTAAGCATGCTAGTTTGCTCGCTTATCTTTCTTACTGTGCTGGGAATAGGTGCTTGGGTAAGCAGTTTTTTGGTATTATAAGCCATGGTCCCACTCCTGAAGTTTGAGACTCTCCGAGAGGTGGCAACATCTCTCAGCAACTTCTAGAGTCCAGCTAATATCCCGGTCGAGGGAGGTGGAGAATCTGCAACTGGCGCCCCGACAACCTACTACAAGTGTGCAGTCGTTGCCTCGCTTCGGCAGTTAGGACCAGTCCAGGCATTGATAAGCATAGTTGGGAAGGGCTAGCATATTGTAGTTTGAAATCAGCTTTTGAATTTGTAATAAACATTTGTATAAACTGAACTGCTCTCGGTGTGTGTGTCTATTTTTTTTTGGTAGCTCAAACACTGTGACCAATCTAAAACGAACAAAGTGAGAGGTACAAGTTTACCCAGGACAATTGGCGTAGTCGGCAGGATTAGTCTCGAAATGTTTTGCCGAAAGAAAGAGGTGAGCCCTGAGCAGTTCTTGATTCCGGGATGGACGTCCAAAGACGATGGGTTTGGCATGTTGGCCAATACCCTGTCTTTGTTGGGACCACCCATTAGTTGGGATGAGAAGTTAGATCCATCAAGTGCACCTCTGGGAGAGCGGGTTGCCAGTCTCCTTCCAGAAAGTAAATTTCTTGTTAAAAATGGGATGTTGACGGACGGTTTTTGGCTGCTGGCCACAGCCGTACGCCGCTCCGTTCAGCGTGAAGCAGAATTAGTTCAGTGAGAAGTAGAATCCCAACACAAGATAGAGCAACTAGAGGAGGAGATAGAAGCCATGCAACAACGCTGTTCCATGATGAGCGAGATTGTTCACACGAGTCAGGATCGAGTCAAAGAATGGGAGGATAAACATGTCCAAACGATCTGCCGTAATATTAACCTCCGGCAGCAGCTCTGTGCAGATAAGGAAAAGCAAGGGGTAGAACCCGATCCATATCGTATTTGTGCCATAATAAGGAATGGCGACAATCCTGATGTAATTGATGATTGGGACGGGAATATCTGGTGTGATGTAATCAATCTCCCAAGTGGACCCAGGGGAAGGTACCCGAACCTCTGTTTATGCTCTATAGCCCCTCCCCTCTATGAGATGGCCTTGGCCTCCTCCCGTCTACTGGGTAGAGGGGCCTGTGGGCCAAAGTGGGAACAGGGGTCGGAAACAGTCAATGATACGTGACTTCTCTATAAAAGAGCTGGCTGCCATTGGAGATCGATTTAGGCAAAAGATGGGAGAAACTCTGGCGGCCTGGTTCTTGCGTGTTTGGGAACAAGGAGGGGGATAATGTATTTTTAACCCCTGAGGAATTGTTGGGATTAGGAAAATTGACTACTGATATCCGGGTCACTGCTGAACTACATGGTAGAAGGAAAGGGGTGGATTACTTACTTGCCACTCTAGGGGATGCCCTTTTACAAGTATACCCGTCACCAGTAGATTGGGATTTACATCTGCAGAACAATTGGGGCACCCCAGAGGAGGATATAGCAGTAATTCATCAACAGGCCCTGGCCTCTGCCTTGTATGCAGGGCGTTTGAGGCTGCGGGTACATGGGGGGAGCCCTGATGAAGAGACGTTTACTGCCGGAATGCATAGCCGATTGGTTCGTTCCGCCCAACCCACTATACGGGGACTGGTTCTGTCCGTAACTAGTCCGCTAATTGGGCACCCTGTGTCTGAGGCGGTGCACGCCTTATCTGGGCTTAGAGAATTAGAGTTGGGAGGTAAAATCCACTCACGTACAACCCGGGTTAAATCAGACAAACAGGATGAAAAGAGGGGGGGTGCTGCTAATAACGGAGCGACAAGAAAGGACCTTTTTCTAACCTTGTTAAAGTTAGGCGTACCTAAAAGTGATATTGATGGGAAACCTACTGCAGTCCTTTATGCCCTTTATAAGAGAAATGCAGGGGAACATCATCCCCAGCTGCTGAGTCCTCCTGGCCCAGCTGTGCCCTCTGCTCCCACTGCTGCTCCTATTGAACCAGCTTCTCCTGCTCCAATTACCCGTAATGAGATACAACAAATTGTTTACAAGGCTTTTATGGATAATAGTGGCATGTGGTCCTGGAAGCCCCTGAACCCTACTAAAGCATGAGGGTGTGGGCAGGGCTCTCGTGTCTACTCCATGGAGATAAGATGGATATACGGGGACCCATGGCCCTACATACTGTTAACAGTCCATTGGGGTGGGGGTAATGACCACCAATATTTGGCCTTAATCAATACCGGTGTGGAGCACTCAGTGATTCCGGGTAACCCCAACCTCTGGACTGAACCAACATTTCAAATAAAGGGATTAGGAGGAGCGGTCACCCTGGTGAAGGAAATAAAAGTCCATGCCACAGTGGGGGATAGCCCTTCCCCTGTATAGTTACATGCCCTGATGGCTGCCACAGACAAGTGTATCCTGGGTATTAATATGTTGGCTGGTACGGCCCTTAATACTAGCCAAGGGGGATTTGCATTTGGAATTCGGACTATTACAAAAAGACTAGTGGTGGGTCAGGCTAAGTGGGATCCTGTGATGGTGCCTCCCCCCACGAAACCAGTGTGCATTCCACAATATCGCCTCCCTGGAGGGTAAGAAGAGATTAGTGCCACCATCGATGCTTTGCAAGAAGGGGTAATGAGGCCCGCAACGTCACCCTTTAATAGCCCTGTTTGGCTGGTCCAGAAGCCGGATGGCTCCTGGAGAATGACAGTAGATTATCGTTTCTTGAACAAACATGCCCCACCACTTGCTTCAGCAGTTCTGGACATTGTTACCCTTATTGAAAAAGTTGCTACTGGGAACTCGGGAACATGGGATGCTGTTACTGATCTTGCTAATGCCTTCTTCAGTATTCTTATCGCTGAGGTCTCACAGGATCAGTTCGCCTTTACCTGGAAAGGGTGCAGTATACCTTCACCCACCTCCCTCAGGGCTATGTACATTCTCCTACTATTTGCCACAGCCTAATTGCCCATGATTTGGAGGCGGTGCCAGTATCACCTTCTCTCTCGATTCACCATTATATTGATGATGTGATGATCCAAGGGGCCATAGAAGAGATGGTACAGGAAGCAGAATAAGAGGATGCCTGGTTTACTGATGGTAGCAGCTGGTGGGTGCAAGGAAAGCAGAAGTGGAAGGCGGTGGCTTACCATCCCAGGTCAGGAACTCACTTATCGGAGGAGGGGGATGGTGGCTCCAGCCAGTATGCTGAGTTGAAGGTGGTCACTTTACCACTAGATCCTCATGATCACCCTCTTCGCTTGTTTACTGATTCCTGGGCTGTGGCTAATAGAGTTGAGATATGGATGCCTGATTGGCAAAAGAATGACTGGCTGATACATGACTGCCCAATATGGGGAAAACAGTTGTGGCAGCTGTTGTGGGATGCTTCCCACCACAGTGAGATAACCGTATATCACGTTGATGCCCATACCAATGTGACGACTAACATGGCACAACATAATGCAGTAGCAGATCAGCTTGCCTCTATCAACCGCACTGATACCATCCCCCTGGCTCGATGGGCATATGAACAGAGTGGCCATTTGGGGGAGAAGGGATCAGCTATGTGGGCCCGTACACATGCTTTACCCATCCATCAGGATGATGTCTGCATGGTCGTGCGTACATGCCCAGCATGTCAACTTGTGAAGTCCCTCCTGGTCCGCATGGCCGAATAAGACGGGCTGCTCGCTCAGCTGCGGTCTGGCAAATTGATTACATAGACCCCATACCAGACTATATGGGTAAACGTTGCGTCCTAGTAATGGTTGACACTTTTTCGGGCCTGGTTTTTGCTTTTCCCACCAAGACAGCTGACCAAGCTAGCACTATCCAAGGACTAAACCATTTAATTTCTTGTTATGATGTTCCAGAGGAGATTCAATCTGATAATGGCTCGCACTTCTCCGGAAAGGCAATCTGTGATTGGGCAACTGACAACGGTATCTTATGGGTTCACCATATTCCTTATTACCCGCAGGCTGCCGGGTTAGTTGAACGAATGAACGGCTTACTGAAGGAACAAATTCATTTATCAACACCACTGGGGACTCTGAAGGGGTGGTGTCATGTGCTGCAACAGGCAGTCGACAATTTGAATCATCGCCCTTTGAAGGGAGGTACACCTTTCCACCGACTTCTTCACGCTTCTGAACTACAGCCTATTCCAGAGGAAAAACAGTCATTGCCCCCCCACTCCCGAACTAGAGAATGCCGGACAAAAAGTATGGGTGACACCACCAGGTAGTGGCCCTCCTGTAAAAGGAGAAATAGTGACACCTGCCCAAAGTAACACTCGGTGAGTAGCTATTGAGGGACAGGATGATTTAGTTTGTTTAAACACTGAATGCTTACGGTATCGTGAGTGACATGTGTCAGGCTTCTTTGTTCCAGGTTCTCCGTCTTACACTCCTGGTGATCTGGCTTAACAGCTGCTTTGGTGCCAACAATTGGATTTGTAATGTCGAGGACGTTCCGAGGGAGTTGCCCGTGGGAGACACGGTCCGATGCATTACATCAAGGAAGTCCTTGGTCACCCGCCTCAAGTGCAGCTTATATAGATATGTTATTGCCAGTCTTGGTTCCTATATTTTGTTTGTGGATTGGGCCACCATTGGGCCTCCATTGGTTGCTCGCTTTATTGCTTGTTTTTGTGATTATTCTAGTTTTGATTTCTCTTTTACGCTCCTTCTGTACTCTTATGCTTGTTAGGTCTCATGTCTGACAGCCTGTGACCAAGGGGTGGAATGTAATGGAAGATTTAAACCGTATTTTTTTCTTTTGCAGCCTTTGCTTCTGCAGGGCTGAGAACCTGCTTGTTTTTTTTAGAATCAGCAGACATAAGCTAAATTCCACCGAGGGGCTAGAGATGCTGTTATCTGACGAAAGGACATCTGTGTACCAAGAACATTTAATCTTCCTGCTTGTTTTGGTCACAGACTGTCAGAGGCCTAGCCTTGATGCAAAATAAACCATTGTATTCAAAGTGATAAGCTGAAAATTATGTTATTCGATAGAAGCCTAGCATGCTAGCTTGCTCGCTTATCTTTCTTACTGTGCTGGGAATAGGTGTTTAGGTAAGCAGTTTTTGGGTAATATAAGCCATGGTCCCGCTCCTGAAGTTTGAGACTCTCTGAGACATGGCAACATTTCTCAGCAAGAAAAAGAACTTCTAGAGTCCAGCTAACGTCCCAGTCGAGGGAGGTGGAGAAGCTGCTACCGGCGCCCCGACAACCTACTACAAGTGTGTAGTCGTTGCCTCGCTTCGGCAGTTGGGACCAGTCCTGGCATTGATAAGTGTAGTTGGGAAGGGCTAACATATTGTAGTTTGAAATCAGCTTTTGAATTTGTAATAAAAATTTGTATAAACTGAACTGCTCTCGGTGAGTGTGTCTATTTTCTTTCGGTAGCTCAAACACTGTGACCAATCTAAAACGAACAAAGTGAGAGGTACAAGTTTACCCAGGACATCCAATTACACAGTGGGGTGTTGACTCCCAAGTCTTGCAGTTTGCTGATCAGCTTTGAGGGGATAATGGTGTTAAGTGCAGAACTGTAGTTGATTAAGAGTATCCTGATGTATTCATCTTTGCTGATCAGATGTTCAAGGACTTTGTGTAGGGCCAGTGAGATGGCATCCGCCATAGACCTGTTGCTGTGATAGATGAACTGGAATGGATCTATACAACCGCTCAGAGAGGAGCTGAAATGCTTCAACAACAGCCTTTCAAAACTCTTAATCTCTGTTGATGTAAGTGCTACTGGTCGATAATCATTAAGGTAGGATACTGCACTCTTCTTGGGCACTGGTACGATTGACACCAGGTGGGTACTACGCCTGCTGGAGTGAGGGTGAATGGAAGCGCGGAAATGATCTCATGACTATGTTGTTGGTACTTTGATAATGGGTCAGTCATTGTGGCAAACATTTTAAATCTTCATCTCTTTGCTGGTAAGTCTATGTGAGCATGCAATTTCCACAAAGGCTTTTGCAGTATTATATTCTGAAACAAGGTTGCTCAGCCAATCAAGACTTCCCTTTTCTTCACCAGGTTAGCACTCCACTCTGATCCCACCTATCCATTTGTTGACACTTAATTAATCAATTTTCAGATGGCTTTGGGTTTATGCCAGAGTTTTCTGTATTCTCACTGTTCATTTCTACCTCCTAACTTTGTTTCTGTTTTTTTTTAACCTTCTGATCTTTTGCTACACCCAACCTTAACCAACAAATATGGTCTAATATGATTCAATTCACTGTAACTCTTTCTCGTTTTCAAGGAATGTAGTCATGGTTAAAAAGTCTGACAATTAATTGGAAATTCAGCTCTTGTTGAGTAGATATGTTCCAGAAATTAATCCCTGAATAACTAAGTACTTTGTAGTAGCCATGCAGCCCTATTGTGTTCAAGAAAATAGTTCCATTTACTTCAATTGAACTGAATATCAGAAATATAGTTGGAGATGACATCATTAATATATAATAGATTTCGCAATACTGATACGTGATGTATTTCAAGACAATATCTCCTTCACTTACTTCTGCCCTTCCATTGCATTTTAAACCTTGATTATTTAATGTTTTCCCATCCTCTCCTGACTAAAAAAATATTGATTTCATTATTTCATATTTTAATTGTAGGTGATACAATCCACCAGTCTTTTCTCCTTTTAATACTTATATTGAATGGAATTGCATCGTGGTCAATATTTTGGGGCATATCGTTTCTGTAATTCTCCTGCACTTTGAGGAGATTTGTCATATTTGACTCAGTCCATTTTTTTGCACTGGTTTTTCCTTCCACACAGAATTATATGTTGAAGATTTGGGCTGGAGGGTGGAGGATTGTTTGTGTTTCTATGTCAAAGTGGGGCTCATTTTACTTTGGGGCAGCTCTGTAAATTGGACATCATATATTCTGCTGTCTGTTATTAAATGATTGATAATGAAAAGCAGATGCTGGAAATACTCAGCAGTTCAGAAAACATCTGTGGAGAGAGAAACAGGTTGTTTTAGGTTGATTTTCCTTCGTCACTGAAGTTCAAATATCTATATGTCAATGACTTTAATAACAGTCGGATGCTATGCATAATGGGTGTCCAAATTACATTCATTCATTTTAAACTCTTTCAAAGCTATCCCTGGAAATTCATCTCTAGCTACTGTCTAACCCAAAGATTTAACTCTGAAGGTATTGGTAATTTGTTTATCCAAAGTTTGAAAAACTGCTTTATAACTTTTGTACCAGCCATCTGTCTCCAGTGGTTCCACAATTTAATTGTGCAAGTTCTGTATGAAAGGTGAAGGGAAGCAATAATTATACTATTCCTTCATCTCTGCCACAAACTCATTTTCTTCATCTCTTTACTACCGATGACTACGAATGTTCCCACAAAATGATTTACGACTCAATCATTTTTTTGCTTATTTTCTCTCAGCTCTTTGCAGTCATTCAGAAGTTAATTAAAAAAAATAATTTCCATTGGTGTTCCATTTCCTCTTTTATTATCTGCCCATCAGCATTAAATTTGATGATACAATATTTCCAATAATTTATATAGTACAAACATACCACAGGTGTAGGTTAATTGGGTTGTAAATTGGACAGCAGGGACTCATAGGCCAAGATGGCCTGTTCCCATGCTTTTTTCTAAATTTATATAAAAAATTAAAAATTTACATTTAAAATTTATAAAAAAGCTTTTCATATTTGGACAATATTTTTCAAACCTCTTTATTGACCTCAAGGCTGAATAGCACAAGCTGTGGTACACTGAGCATTCATTTGGGATTGGCTAAAGATCATTTTGTTTGCAAGGCTCTCTCTAGAAGGTTGAGTAGCATATACTTCACTGAACAAAAAAAAATCAGGTTGATTGGGGCTGGGTCACGTGGGGAAGCGGGTGATGTTATTCACTTTAGTTCAGATGTCATTGGGAGATGTAGTGTAGAGGATATAAGATTATAAGAATTATGATATAAATGGGAACAAAAGCAGAATTGGGCAGAGCTGGGAGAAATCATTGCAGGAGCAAAATAGAAATTGATATTCAAAACAATGGGTGACTTATTAAATCTGAAGGTCAAACCAAGAGGCCTGTCTGAGCTTGATTTTGGTATAGGTTTTATTCTCTTGATGGACACAATTACACAAACTTGATTACATAATGGGAGTTACAAAGATCTAGTTACTGGTAAGATAAAGGTTGATTGCAGAATAGGATACTTATTTATCAATAGGTTTAGCTTCGTTAACAATGAATCTGAGTTTCTGTCTACAACAATGGTGGATGTTATGAATATAACTTACTTATCAATAAATCAAGTTTCCTAGGAACAACAAAGGGTACACATTATAGCATAATTAATTGTGTTCCTGACGCTTGCGTGCTGGCATTGCTGTATTCCACAGCTCTACACTTGGGCCTGTCTTCGGTTCCCTGTTCCCATATTAGTACAATCCACATCCTCCTTTTACCAGGTATTGCAATTCCTTCCCCTAAAACAACCATCAATGGAGGTTGTATCAGATGAAGTGTTCAGGACAGGATGAGATGAGTGATCAGGAATCTCTAGCTGGCACTAGATAGAGTAAAAATTTTTAGAAGTGGAGAAACCTGCCAGGAAGCTAAAAATGGGAAAAAACAAAAAGAAAGATGGAAACCCGAAGGAAGATCTTAAAGAAACTCGGTTAACAGTGGAAATAATTACTGAACTTCTCGAGAAGATGCATTCTATACTGGATGAAAGATCGTTAAGTCTAGAATCGATGCTTAGTGGTTTTGAAAGCAAACTGGCTGCCCGAATTTGACCTTAGAGTCTCATTATGAATGGATTCCTATGTTGGAGAAGGATGCAGTCAAGCATGATCGAAAGTTAGATTCTTTGGAGCAGTCTTTAACTTCCACTAAACAGAAATTTAACAAGTTTAAAAAGAGACTGATTTGGAAAGTCACAGTCACAGATTGAATCTACTTATCATTGGGTTGCCTGAAGATACAGAATTTGGTGACTTAATTGTATTTTTTTGAATTTTTGTTTTTGCTTGAGGTATTTGGGGGAGCTGTACTACAGAAGCCTCCTCTCTTGGATAGAGTGCACCGGGCTTTAAGAGTGAAACCTTCCCTAGAGTTAAACCCTCAACCAGTGATTCTGTGTCTGCGCTAACTTCAGTCCAAAGAAATTATAATTCCTGAAGCACGACGACAGAAAAAGTTTAAATGCAAGGAATTTGAATTCTGCATTGTGGGGGATCTCTGCCCTGAAACTATTACTGAGAGATGGCTGAACTATATAAACAGGAGTTTCAACCTTTCCTATTGTTTCCTGCATGCTTGAGAATTACACTGAACGATGGTTCTCGTAAGTGGTTTCGTTCGATGGATGATGCATGAAAATTCATGGATCGACAGCCTCTATTTCACAAGTAATATTAATAGTTTAATTTAACTGTGGGCATTTTATCTTTGATGGATTTATTGGTGTCCTGAGAGGAAAACCTTGTTACGTTTGGATGGAGTGGATCAGTTAATTTGATTTAAATCTTTTTCCTTTGGTTGCTCTATAATTTGATTTTTTAAAAATATCTTTATTAGTTGATGTCTTCTCTTGATGATATGTAATAGATCCTATTGTTTTCAGCATTATGTAACTTTTCAGGTTA
Source organism: Narcine bancroftii (assembly GCF_036971445.1). NCBI lineage: Eukaryota > Metazoa > Chordata > Chondrichthyes > Torpediniformes > Narcinidae > Narcine > Narcine bancroftii. The sequence continues at coordinate 62,671,756 of NC_091470.1, forward strand.
AAATCGCTGATGTATATTAACTGCTTTTATTCAACCTTGTAGTTTTCAGACAGAACTTGGTTTGTAATTTGATGTTGGATAATTTGTGCTTGTTTTGACTACATTATATTGGGAACTGATTTTTTTTTATTCTGGGACTTAACCATCTATAGGAACTGGGGGTTGGGATGCTAGTTAGCTTGCTATCCTACTATAGGATAATTTTTGGGGGAAGGGGAAGGATATGTAGATTCAGTTTCTTTCTCTGTACTGCCTTGGAATTCCAACATTAAACTATTTGCTTTGTTTCCTGGCTTTCTCCATGGTCTCCAAATCTTCCTTCAGATGCTCAATATACATTGTTTGGTTATAGACTTGCGCTGTATTCAGACATGATGGATGACAAAGTTTTTAAGCTAGGATCATGGAATCTGAATGGCCTAAATAAATCAATTAAGTGCAACAAAGTTTTTAATGTGTTTAAAAGGCTTTGGGCTAACATTATATTTGTGCAGGAGATGCGCATTCAAGGGGAGGATAGTCAGTGTTTTTAAAAAAATTGTAAAGGCAATCAATTTCATTCTTCATCCCAAGCTAAAATTAAAGGAGTTTCAAATTTTATTGATTTTTTATACATTTTGATACTACTGCTTCCCTATGTAAAAAGAAGGATGGGCTGGTGAACATTTATGCTCCTAACTTTGACGACCCAGTATTTTTTAAATGTGTGCTTTCATTACTGAAGTATATGTTTTTTTTATGGGGGGAAGACCAACTGCTGCCTCAATTCTTTGATTGATAGATCAGCCTCTAATCAGATATTCCCAAATAAATTGACTACATGTATTAATTATTTTTGGTTAGACTCAGGGATTCTGGATACTTGTAGGTTTTTGCATCCAGATGATAAAGAACTTTCATTTTTCTCTCATGTTCACCATAAATATTCTTGGATAGACTATTTCTTTACTGATACTCAGCTAGCACTGTCCATTACTGCTTGTGGTTACAAAGCAATTGTAATATCTGATCATGCGCCATTGAAGCTTTCATTTAAATTGACTGATGTAGCTTCCAGTTCCAGGCAATGATGGTTTAATTCTACTTTGTTACAGAATGAAAAGCTCATTAACTTTATTAAAGAATAGATATTATTGGATTTTTTAAGGTCTATTTCTAGGTCAAATTATTTTGTATTCGGTGGGGCTGAGAAAGCAAATAAATAAGGAAATAATGTTGTTGGTTAATAAGATTAAATAAATTGATAGATAAAACCCAGTAGCTCCTAATTCTGACCTTTATAAAGAGAGGGTGGAACTCCAAATGCAACATGATTTGTTTTTAACTTACATGATTGAAAGCCAAATTCTCAAATCCAAAAGCCAGTTTTACAAACATGGGGAGGAACGTGGTAAGCTATAGGCTAGTCTATTGAAAGACAGATTACAAAGATTCGTAAGCGAGATGGCAACCTGACAATTGATCATGATGAAATAAATAAGATGTTCCATGAGTTTTATTCCAATCTATATAAATCTGATTTTACAGATAATTCAAGTTCAATGGATAATTTTATGAGTTGATTGAACTTTCCTAAACTATCTCATAGTGATTGTGTATTTTTAGCGGAACCGATCTCTGAGGATGAGATTTTTAAAGTTATTACTTCTCTTCAGTCTAATAAGTCACCTGGTCCAGATGCGTACATGGTTGAGGTTTTTAAATCATTTGCTAACCTACTTGTTTCTTGGTTATCTAAAGTGTTTAAGGGCTCCACTGCTTTGGGAACCCTGCCTCACACTTTTTATGAGGCATCAATTTATTTAATTCTTAAAAAGAATAAGGACTATACTTATTGAGCTTCTTATGGACCATTATTAAATGTTGATTCATAATTTTTTTGAAAAATCTTAGGTAATAGGTTGGATTATGTTCTTCTCTGTATTATTTCTAATGATCAGACTTGGTCATTAAAAATCTTTATTCATATTCAGATATTCACAGATTAATGTCTACAATGAATTACTGGTGGTGCTTTTCCATTAAAATCCTGAATTATTATTTTGAGAATATAATTCCTAAATTATCTTTGTCAGTTTTTCAACTGAAATTTAAGTAAGTTTTGGTAATAGTAAGGAAATGTATTACTGTCACATGGAAATCAAATGTTTCATTAACATTAGAAAGATGGCAAACAGAGATTCAAAGTTGTATTCCTTCAAAAGAAACTTATAATTCTGTATTTTTACAAATTTGGAACCCCTACACTAGAATAATGAGATAAAAAATTTAATTTATTTTTGTTTTGAATTCTCCAAAACAGTGAAGTTTTCCCTAAATGAGTGATAATTTTTGGAAAAATGTTTTATTTTTGGGATCCTGTAGTGTCACCTGAAGCAATCCAATTAATATATAGCTATGTTATTATGTATTTTATACCTAGACTTTAGTTATTGGGATTATTTTAGGTTGGGGCGGGAGGGTTTAGTTGGTTTTTAGGGTTTTCCTTTAGCTTTTAGTTTTAGTAGTTTCTTTTTATTATTTTTTCCCCTTTTCTTTTTTATATATTATCAACATATAATTGTAAACATTGTAACATTGTGAGTTGATACTAATTGTCATAATTAGTATATATGTGTTGATTTAAATAAAATATTAAAGAAAGAGAATGGTGTTGATGTTACATTGTACTCCATTCAGGCAAATGGGGCTCATTCAGAATACCAACATGATGGCATGGAAGAATGGGATCGAGGGCCTGTTTGTGACATCCTTACCTCGAATCCTTGATGTTTCACTGGCTTCCCATCACGTTGAGGGCCTTGTTTATGGGCAATAGGACAGTTGTTCCTCTTATATTTTATTTTCACTTGTCTTGACACGTTGATTAGGTTCACCATCTTTATTGCCCTTCATCCAACTCAACAGCTTAGTTCTTGATTCTACATATCTTCTCCATGTAACTACCTCATCACTGAAACTGAATAAGATTCCTGACACTCCAGGTTTTACCTGAGTAGCTCATAATTTGATATTTAGATTGGGAGATGCTGCTGGAAAAGATCTAACCAGCTGTGCTTAAAAATACAGTATTCATTTTCAAAATGAAGGCATCCTAGGAACATAGGAACATAGGAAGTAGGAACAGGAGTAGGCCAAAAATGGCCCATCAAGCCTGCTCCGCCATTCAATAAGATCATGGCTGATCTAATTGTGACCTAACTCCACCTACCTGCCTTCTCCCAATATCCCCTAATTCCTCTATCCTTTTTATTAAAATAATAATACTAACCTTGTGAAATTTACTTCCACACCAACTTATCTCCCATAATTAAAAATCAAGTAAGACTGTAAGTGAAATAAAAAGAAAACCTATCAATACTGGACAGGTTACTAACCTAAAACATTTGAAGTGTATCACAAAAATCTGTAGATATCGTGGTTGAAATAAAAACACAAAATGCTAGAGAAACTCAGCAGGTCAAACTGTTGTTTATGTAGAAAGGTAAAAATACATAACAAATGTTTCGGGCTTGAGCCTTTCATCAAGGTATGAGAGAATGCTGGCAGGCATCCAAACAAAATGTCCCTGGAGGGGGGCAGGCAAAGGCAGGAGATGATAGGTGGAAAGAGGAGGGAGGGGACAGCACCAATGAGGGGAGGAGGAATGGCTGAGTGAGTAAGGGGAAAGAGAGGGGAGAACTGGAAAGACTGGATAGGGTGTGGGTGCTGCTGTGTGAATGATTCTGTGTGAATGATTCAGTCCACAGACTGTACAACAGGTTTTAATTAGCTTAAACGCACACCAGTCTTAGTATCTTTGCTGACTCTGTGTCTGACTCTCCGAAGGGGCTGGCACGAGTCTTTATACGGGCCAGTGATTGACAGCCAGCAGGTAGGGCCAGCCTCCCAGGTTGCCTACCTGCAGGCATAGTGGTTGCCCCCTGCAGTAGGCCGGTAGGAGTGCAGCGGTTGTATCACAATATAGGGGCAGGGGAAAGAAAAGGCAAGCAAGTTTAGCAGAGAAGTCAATGTTAATGGCATCTGGCTGGAGAGTGTCCAGATGAAAAATAAGGTGTTCTTCCTCCAATCTGCTGGTGGTTTTGGTGGGTTAGTACACAAGGCCATGGACATACATGTGAATCTGGGAGTGTGACACGGAATTGAAATGGTTGGTTACTGGTCAAATTTCTCTCCACAGTTGCCTCCTGATCTGCTGAGTAGCCCTAATATTTTTCAATTTTTAGTTCAAACCCTAGTAGATTCTTAGCCAAACTAATAAGAAAGGATGATTTTGGGTCTGTCAACTGTTTGTTTAAAACAAGTGGAAAATTGGGTGTTGAAAAATGGGTGTCCATGAAATCTGCCCTCTTAACATCTTGTTAAAATATTTTACAACACACACACACACAAGTGCATATACATACATGCACACACATGCTCACATGCACACAACCAAATGTGTGTACACATACACATGCATGCACATCTGCATCCTGTATACCCACACACATGCATACCTACAGTCATACAAATAGACACACACACGTGACCACACACACACACACACACACACACACACACAAGAGTGTAGCAGGAAATGAACATATTTCAGCCTTTGGTCAATTTGGGTCTTTCGGACTGCAAGACAGATTGCCAGAGCAACCAGTGCATCCCTTTTTATTGAAGTTAGCAAACATCAGCATTGAGTTATTGTCATATAGAGATACTGCAGGGAAATCAGATCCCCAGTCTGCACTGTTCATCAAACACCCATTTGCACTAAGGCTAAGTCAATCAGTTATACCGTCCCTGAGAGTGCAGTGATTGAGTTTGGCGTGTGAATGCTACTTGATCTCCAGTGCATTAGGGGCTGAGTTGGTAGTGGTGCATGAGGACAGCAGGAACTGTTGGCTGGAAAACTCATCTAACAGTTTTGGAAATCCTGCGAACCAGTCATGTGAATGATCCCTTTTTGTTGAATTAAGTGCTGAGCATGATGACCCTGGCCAACTGAGCTTCTATTATCTATTTGTTACACCTGGGGGCAGTTGACTGGCTGATTTAGCACAAATGACTGCTAGTGGGCTGTAAGAATGCAGGCATAAAATGTCAGTGTTATGATGCATAGTCCTGTGGTGAAAGCTGTCAGCACCTCAGACTCAATGAGACGGCACTGGCAAAGCCATTTCTTTGTTGAAATGGCTGGGTTGGAGTAATTGGATCAATGAAACTTTATGACTGGAATTGCACAAAAGTATGTAAAATCATTACCCCCAAGTTCTTCAAGGTGGCAACTCATTCATCAACCCTACAGCCAAAGCCATCATTGTGTGATATATTTTTCAAACCTAAATATGCCAATGACATTTTCCAAATAATTTCAATCTATTCCTCTCTGCCTATTCTAAGCTAAGTGAAAGAAGGCAACAAAACTAGTTCAGAGAAAAATAAAAGGCACCTAAAAGTGAAGCAATTCAAATGGACAACTCAAGCCTAAGTAACTGAAGTAACAGATCAGTTAATTGAATACTTTAGTTTGTTGTTTGATCTATTCTTCTTCATTAGGGAGACATTCCCATTAATTAGTCAAGAAAGAAGGAAATATATATTCCCTTCCTACATAAAAAAGTGGAGAGACAACAGTTCTGCAATTTTCCAGCAGAATCATCACATCTTTCAGATTCTCAATGTGAAATCAAACTCTTTCCGTGCAGTTCCCTTTTGCCATTAGATTTCCTGGATTTGATCAATTAATCTATATTCTACTGAAGTATTTCTTTGAGGGATTGTAATGTAGCTGCTGAGATTCCTTTCTGAGCCATTCTCAGACTGAGTATGCATTCCATTCTCAATTTGATCATCTTTTAATTTCACCTCAATTCTGCAGGGCTGATGTTTTCAATTTGTGATGTTAGGAATGAAGGCTGAGTGGAACTGCAAGGCCAGTGTACAAAGTTAACAGAGAGGCTAAGAATGTAGGAAAAGGAGTAGATCCACCAGTCTCTTAAACCTGACATGAGGTTCTAGCTGATCTCTAGTCTCAGCTCCATCCACTCATGGTGGTGAAAATCCTTTATTTCATATTCAAATTGACTGATATGAACTTTTTTGTGAACAGAGGCAAAATTCCTTATGTGTACATGTCCAGGAGAGATCTACAGTGGCAAAATACAGTAAAATCCCTGGTATCTGGCATCTATGGGGATTGATAGATGCTGGATAAGTGAATTTCTCAGTTGTTTGAGACCATGTGTTGCATGAATAGAGAACTAACAGTGAAGCATGCCAATTTAAAACTTCATAATTTTTACCCATTTATTTTCCGTGATTTTTTTTGCCATTTGCTTGAATTTCGGATAACAGGGATTTTACTGTACTTCCATAACTATCACGGTGTTTATCATTTTGTCCCCTTATTCAGAAAAGTATTTAACAAAAGGAAGCCTTATAAAATAACACTTAAAATTTTAAAATAGCTTTAAAAAACTAAAGGCTATGCTATTTATTTACTTGTATCAGATGAGACAAGATGTGAATTATGTCATATACACAAGTATGATGTACATATGCACTGAAATTCTTGCTTGCTGCAGCTATACTGATATATAAAACACACAAAGAAACAATATGCATAAATTAAATGACCACAATGTGCCATAAATGAAAAAAAAAATAGAAGGATAGATAAATATTCACATTTACAGTTAGTGCAAAGAAACATGATGTTTCAATAGTGCAGCCAGATCTTTGATTGTCTAGGAGCAGCATTGTGGTTGGAGTAGTGTTCTGATTCATTTACTTATTTCAGGCAATAATGTGAAGAAGGGAAATCAAATTCGGTTTCCAACCTTCCGTTTGGCTTTCTTTTTAACTGCATTTGCAGTTACTGCAGCCAGTTCTGTCATGCTGAGGAAATGACTCCCATGTTGACATTCAAACGCACTCGCAACTGGACTGAGGAACTGAGCATGCTAGATTCAGCAAGTTCCGCTTCGTTTGTGAACAGCCAGAAGCTGACTTGACAATAATGCAGGAGAGTGGTGAAGGAATCATCAGAACTGAGTTCAGAAATAAAGAAATAGAGCCAATTAAAGCTGTCTCCAACTCTGTCAATCCTAGATAAAGCAGGTGGGAGGAAATGGCACACTCAAAAGGGTTTGCCCAGTGATATCATAGACCTTTGGTTCTCAACCTTTTTTTTTCCACTCACATACCACCTTATGTAATCCCTTACTAACCACAGAGAACCTATGGCATAGGATGCCAAAGGGATTCTGTGCTTAGTAAGGGAGTACTTAAAGTGGCATGTGAGTGGAAAGAAAATGGTTGAGAACCACTGTCAGAGACAAAGATTAGTCCACTTGCTGTTAATTTTGATTGATTTGCCAGTTCCACATGTTGTGTTCAACTCATGCTAAATCTCTGCACAATCTTTCAAATCTTTCATTGAGTCTTATCTGGGCATACAGTCAAAATGTAATTTCTAATTGAAAGTTTGCCCAAATGTAGACCTTTAAGAATTTTAATTTGGAAACAACCAAAAGTAAATCCAAGCCATAGTGTAATGATATTGACAATGGATGTTTTGTAATTTAAAGAAAATAGAACTAAATAATCTAAAAGCTGTAACCAATCATATTTTGTTCATATTTTGTTCTACCCTTGGAGTGATACTGGAGAAGAGACAAATACAGAACAATTGAGATTGGCTATGATCTTGCCAACTACCAGACATACCTTGCAGCTGGTGCAGATTTTCCTTAGTGTGTAATGCACAGGCGGCAAAGCTTTAATTTGTTGGTGGTAGAAAGCTGTGGAGATTGTTGCCATAGTTTCAAAAATGGGTTGTTTCTGCTGAAATAACTTTTTATTTGTTTAAACTTATTGGAGAAGAAATGAATTTGCTCTGGGAAATCTGCAAAAGAATAATATTGTGATACTAATCTGTTCCAGTTTATCCTGATAGTGTTGGGTACAAAAATCAAAAGACATTTATGTAGCAGAACAGATAGGGAAAGTTTAGAGGGAAAAGGCCAAATGCAGGCAAATTGACCAGCATGAATGAGCTGGGCTGAAGGGTCTCCTTCCATGCTGTATATCTCTATGATTCCACAGTTTGCAGCTAAATTTGCTGCTCCCAATGTTCATCTTAATTAATGCAATTATCTCATGCCAAAAATACTGATGATCACATTAATGCATAATAAAAAGAGAGGCAATTTCAGAAGATTGTGCAACCAGCTAAAGCTATCTAGCATTGATCAAAGAATCCAGTAGCGGGAAGATGATCATTGTCTTCAGGAGCTGCTGAAGTCAACTCGAAGGTCTAGGAAGGTTGCAGTGAGCCATGCCTCTACACAAATGAACGTTGTGGTACAGAGGAAAACAAAATTATAGAGAGCCCTAGCAAACCACTTAGATTTTGATGGCGTCAGAGGGAAGAGATTACTCTCTCTGTCAAAGGTGAATCACTTAGGATATGGATACTGTACCTCCAAAATTTTAATGATTCATGTTTAGTCAAAGCAATAACAAATTGCAATTCTCAGCCACTGCTCTGCTGCGTCACAAGTTACATTCCTATCACTAATACACTAATATTACAGTTTCTACAGTCGCAACTTCAATCTGTGGAATTTGTTGCCATGGACAGCTGTGAAGGCCATGTCATTGGTTATATTTAAGATGAAGGTCATTAGGATTCTCTGGAGAAAACAGGAGAATGGAGTTGGAAAGGATGGTCAATCAATTATGATGAATAAGCACGGTGGACTCAATGAGCCAAATTACCTAAATCCGCGCCAATGTCTTATGGTCCAGTCATCGTGCCCACTACATGCTCATGTGCTTATCTGTGCTCCAATATTCACAACCATATCTCACAACTTGTGCTGCAGGTTGCATCATCCACAGATACATTACTCCTTTTTTAATGGACAAGGAGCCTAATAATTTCTACCTGGATTCAGTGGAATCTGTCTGTAGTGTTATTCTACATTCAGCAGATACAGGGAGAGAGCACATTTGGTACTGGGACCTGCTGTCAAAGTATCAATGAACACTAGTGGTGTAGAGATCATTGAGGATGACTGTGCCCCTAAATCTAATTTGACTGCTCATCTTCCTTCTCATTCTGTGCCATTGTATTATCATTTCCTGCATTATCAACCTTCAATAAATAAAAAAGAATAACATTTATTATTTTTTAATGTGAATTTGATAAGTTGAAGGACTCAAACTGTAAGACCTTTTATGAAGTAACTTCATAAATATGATTTTTTTTTAATACCCTGAAACTGGAGCAAAGAAAAATTTGTTTGTAAATCCAATTCACACTGGGGCCAAATGCTGACTGAAAATCAATTTTTCTTTAGTTAAGATGAAATAAGCATCCGGTCAATTGAAGAGAAACAGTACTAGCGAATTTTCTCTTGAAGAAACCATATTTGCTCATAAGCACAGAAGACCTTAGTAAGAGAAAATTGTACTGTTTATTGATGCAGAAATAAGAATTTGGTCCTCTGATCAAACATTTGTCTGCTTTAGGCTTCACTGAATAGTTTGCTGAAAGCTCAGTCTATCAACAAATTGCACCTGGTGATGTTTCATTACTTAGTTATTAACTATAGTGGTTGGCCATTTACATTGTGTGGTGACAATTCTTCCAGTTCACAGGCTAAATGTAACACCAGCTCTTTCACAGGATGTTCATTTTTCTGAAAAAATAACTATTTTCTGCATGGAGCACTGTTGTGAGTGTTGTGGTTAGGTGAGTCAGTTATGTTTTTTTTAAAATACATAGAAATGCCACGATATTTCCATAAGGAAGACTTGCAATTAAGCTGGCTTTGGTCATTTAGACTGAAATGAACAAAGCCGGCATTTTTCTGGGCCAGTGTGTCTTTTTACACAGCAAGCCAGCATTCTGAGAGCAGAAGATGTGGGATGTGTGACTGAACAGCATCAGCGTCTAGTGTCACTTATAACGCACTGTATTTGATGGCATGTTAAACCCAATTTTCTTACCCCCAAAAATGGCTCAAAAATCATCCCCCGGTCTTATATGCAAGGTTGAAATTAAGGTGATATTGGTGAGTAACATTGACACTGGTCATTGTTGTGTTGAGAAAATGCCAGGTTCAAGAGAAACAAGTCTGGACAATCAAACATTACTTTTATTAAGACAAAAACTAATAGAAGTGCATGGGAAAATCGTAGCGGAAATAAAACACATACGTGCACAAATTATAAAAGAGCATGGGAAAAATGTGCACAATGTAATAAAATATATATGCACAATTTATAACAGAACGTGGGATAATCGACTGCCAGGATTGATCTATAGCAGTGGACTTCAAACTTTTTCTTTCCACTCACATACCACCTTAAGTAATCCCTTACTAATCACTGTTATCTATTGTTGGGGGCTGATGGCGGCTGTCAGTGGGGAGTGGGGTGGTGAGCTTCAGATGGTTCAATCTAAGGACAAACCCACAGACCAGCTTGCTCACAGCACAAGGTGACTAGAGACACCTTGGGACTGCTGAGAGTGGGGCGGTGGGATCAGTGTGGGGGCTGGTCTTTTATCACAATGCCGCTCCCACACACTAATCTCCTCTCCCTTAATATCTAAACATCTGTCAATGACTGTCGAATACATTCAGTAACTGAGCATTACGCCCTCCTTCTGCAGAGCTCCAAATTCACTACCCTTTGATACATATTTTTATCTTATTCATGAATGATCAAGCCCTATTTTGAAAGGCCACCCCACATCTGTCCTGTTAAAACTATGAATTATGTACTTATGAATTAAATCATCTCTCATTCTCCTCCCAGCAACACATCAGTGCTTCACCCACCTAATGAAATGATGAGTCTAGTAGAGGATGCATCACTGTTTCACCACCAGCTCATTTTATCTCCAGCATATTTCAGATTTCATACTTATGGGAGCATGCAATATGGGCTAAACCCCAAGTGCCTGCCAGTCAGATATTCCCGAGTGAACTACTCGCTGTCAACCAGATCGACTCTGCCTTTTACCTTTGCTGTATAATTGCAGCTCAATCGGGCAGACCTAGTGTCAAATCAGTGATGTACTGGGAATGATACCTTGCTGGGTTGGTGCTGGACCCACCCACACTGCCCTCACCCTTCTCCATGAGCGTCCCACAGCAACAGAGAGCAGGCAGTGGGCCACCAGGAGAGAGTGGGACAGCGGTATTATTATTAAAAAGATTTTTCCTCTTGTCCTACTTGAATGTTTTGTCTAAGTTTTAAATGCTTACCTAAAAAAATATTATGGAACACATACACATCCTTACCCAAATTAGTCCCAGAATGCCAGAAGTGCCTTTTACACAGTTGGCATTCCAGGACTGGTGGAAAAAAGCTGGGATGGGAATAACACCACCGCCCCCCCCCCCACCCACCCCGCCCTACCCAATCCTGTTTTGTGCTTTTTAGACAGCAGGCATTCCATTAAAAAGGAACAAAAGTCCTGGAACAAAAAGGCAATGTAAAAATAATGTGTTTATTATTTTCCTTATTTACAGATGACTGCAAACCTTATTTACAGATGACTGCAATATTTGAACTGCAGCCTGTGAGTTGATGCTGCTTTGTTCATCAAACATTTTGAGATTGTGGCCATCTCACCAGCAGCCTACTAGCAGATAGATATCAATGTGAATAAGCCTTTCTTAGCAGCAGCCTGACATACTTAACAGATAATGATGGCTCAATTTTGCTCCATGTTCATTAATATGTCTGGGAAACAACTTCCTTTTCTCTGTCCATTTGATCTGCTGGAGCAAGAGAGACAAAAGGGAAAGACTGGTTTCTTCATGACACTAATATTGATCACATTGAAGTGAAATGTGTCCTCTAATGAATGAACAGTCAGCAACTTAGTACTGCCAATGTTTGATTTGAAGTCATCCACAGATTTTTCTTTGGAAATTTAATGATAAGCACATCAGAACAAGCTGTATGTAAGCTTAGACTTTAATATAGCAGAAGGAGCACTCATGTTCTACTGTGCTGGCATTAGAAACGCTGATGTGCTTTCTTCACAAATTTGGTCCATGAAAGTACCTCCAAAATAGTGACTCCCAGGAATTTAAATTTGTTCACCCTCGTCACTTCTGATCCACTAATGATCACTGGATTGTACACCTCTAATTTTCCCCTCCGAAAGTCTACAATCAGCTCCTTGGTTTGGGTGACTTTGAGTGAGAGGTTGTTGTTAGTGCACCATTCAACCAGCCTCCCTTCTGTATGCTGACTCATTGCCCCTTTTTATACAGCCCACTACCATGGTATAATCAGCAGCTTTGTAAATGATGATGTTGTACTGAGCTCCAGTGGCGGTGGAGGAGATGTACTCACTGATTGTAAATCCAGGATCCAATTACGCAGTAGGGTATGGAAGTTCAGGTTTAGGTATTTTCTGATCAGTTTTGCTGCTAAATGTCAAACTGTGGTCAATAAAGAGCATCCTGATTATGCATCTTTGCTTTCTAGATGTTCCAGTCCTTTGTGTAGAGCGGTGTGATGGCATCTTCTGTAGACCTGTTGTTGCACTAAGCAAATTGGAACCAATCCATGTAGCTGCTCAGAGTGGAGCTGATTTGCTTCAACATGCTTGAATGATTGTCCTTTCATGAGAGATTACGCAGGTTGAGCCAATGGTCTCGAGAAATAATGTTAATAACAATGAATATGCTCCAAAATTCTGATGCTGCAGCTGAACAGGTACTTTGTAAAGAAGAAACAACTCCAGACTAAATACTTAAATTTAATTAAAAAGACAAAAAATACACATAAAATAACCACACCAATGATAAATATTCAGTGTGAACAAATTGTAAATCAAAAAGTAAATTCAACATATTTCAATCTGCAATTCGAAGTGTTCAATTTAGACCAATGGTTCTCAACCTTTTCCTTTCCACTCACATCCCACTTTAAGCCATCCCTCTGCCATCAGTGCTCTGTAATCCGTAAGGGATGGCTTAAGGTGGGATGTGAGTAGGAAGCGAAGGATGAGAACCTCTGCTCTTGACCCAATTGTTATAAAAATATTTTGCTTGAGAAAAATTGTCATTGGCCCATTTCCAATGGAATTTTGAAACTGTGAACATAACGAGTCAATTAGGTACAATCAAAACAGTGGTTTTTAAACTTTTTCTTTCCATCTACCTACCACTTTAAGCAATCCCTTACTAATCACAGAGCACCTATGGCATAGGGAATACTTAAAGTGGTATGTGGGTGGAAAGAAAAAGGTTGTGAGACACTGATTTAGACCAAACAGAATTCATAACTTGCAAATATCTAAAAAAAATGTCTATTAGAAAGCTTGAATTTAACTGACAAATGTTCAAAAGAAGCAGCTATTTCAAATAAATAAATGTTTAAATTTTTTAAATACAAAATCTGTGCTATTTCTTAAAGTCTTCATCTAATAATGAAGGCAGAAAAAAAATGGTTGTCTATAATAGAACTAGCCAGAGAAAAATTATTATAACCAAAACAATTCCCAAATTGAGCCCATTTTCTCAATCTAATTCTCATTATCGGATTAGGTGGCAATTTAGAAAATGGAAAAGGTAAAGCAGAACCTAAAATTACCAACATAGATGATTTCTTAGAAAAGTTCAGTTCCATTTCTGCCCAAGAAGGATGACATGCTAGTTTATCAAATTTTAATAATAAAAATAAATGGTATAAATTAATCACCCTGTAATAAAATCTAAAATTTGGAAGTTACGTTCCCCCATTCCTAATAGTTTTCTGAAGATGAGTTTTATTGAATATTGTCACAATTTCCAGTTTTAGAGGATTTGGGTGCTCCAGGGCTGATCCGTCTGTCTTCTGAAGGTCACAACTTGATCCATCTTTGTTTTTTTTTGTAAGCTTGATTAGAGGGAGGGGTGAGATTGAGAATATGGTTCAATTCAGGAATTTTTTTTGGTTATAATAATTTTTTCTCTGGCTAGTTCTATTATAGACAACCTTTTTTTCTGCTTTCATTATTAGCTTTAGTTTTAGGGTTTTTTTTTCTTTGAGATAAGTGGATTTGTTGGTTTAATTATAATAATCTTGAATAATATCCCTTTTTTTAGATCTTATTAAGATATAATGTGATTTGTTATAATAGTATTTAATTGATTTACATGTATAATTATTTTAACAGATAATCACATTTAATAACAAGGGATGGAATTTAAAATAATGCAAACTGTATTTACTTTGATTTTATGTGATGTACACATTATTATTTTGCCTTGCTGTTTTAATGTTTTGTATGTGGATGATTATGTTAAACTCAATACGAATACTTTAAAAGAAAAGATGATAAATATTCAGTTCTCCTGCTGCAAAAAAAGTGATTTAGCAATTATGCTGACAGTCCTTTTGTGCTGTCAGAGAAGCAGCATCAGAATTTTGGAGCATATTCATTGTTATTAACATTATTTCTAGAGACCATTGGCTCAACCTGCGTAATCTCTCAAGAAAGGACAATCATTGAAGCATGTTTAAGCAAATCAGCTCCACTCTGAGCAGCTACATGGATTGATTCCAATTTGCCTAGTGCAACAACAGGTCTACAGAAGATACCATCACACCGCTCTACACAAAGGACTGTAACAAGGGCAGATTCAAGAGTCCAGTAAATGTTGGAAAGAAACTGTTCTTGAACCAGATGTGCTAATCCTTAGGCTTCTGAACTATCTGCCTGAAAGTAGCAGTGAGATGGGGTTGTAACCAGGGTGATGGGTGTTCCTTTAGATGTTATCTGGCTTTTTGAAGCATTTTCTCACATTGATGTCTCCAGTGGATGGGAGGTCAGAACCTGTGATGGATCTGGCGATGTTTGATACCTTCTGCATGCCTGGCTATTCGAATTCCCAAATGAGGTGGTGATGAAACAGTCAGTAGACTTTCCACTGTGCACTTGTAGAAGTTTGATACTGTTTTCAACATCATGCCAAATTTTGCATTGTTGTGCCTTCTACATGGTTGCCTCAATGTGCTGGCTCCAGGAGAGGTATTCTGAAATCCAGTCTCCCAGGAATTTAAGGGTTATAACCCTCACCACCTCCATCCCATCAATGCAGACAGATACGTGGTCCCTCAACATCCCCTTCCTAAGATCAACAATAAGTTCTTTGCTCTCAGTAGCTGTAAAGTTTAAAATTACTTAAAATAACTTGCAAACATATTTTTACAAGAAACCAGCTGGTGAATATTATTTATGAATTCTATGAGTATGTCACCTAGTAAGAGCCAATGCCAAGGTTAGCTAGCTTGCATGTTTGAAATAAACAATTTAGTTTTTAATTTGCATTTTGTACTATGTAGAATGAGAACAAAATAGAGATGGTCTGGATAATTATTTTTGACCATTCTTTTGAATGTTCTTTTGAAAGTGTTAATGTATTAACATTTTATTAATTGTTTTAAGTATAGTTTATTGTTTTATCAAAGTTCTTAATGCATAAAGTTCTAATAAACAGTGAAAAACTCAATGCCACTTTAAAAAGGACTTTTCATTTAACAAGTCAAACCAACACCATCTGTATACTGTCCGAGTGAATATAAAGGATCGCAATAGTGGCATTGAAAGTAATATGGTTTTTTTGCGCCCCCCCCCCCCCCCAGCCAAACTCTATATCAAATTTGTATTCTGATTATTTACAGTAATTCAGCCAACAATGGTGGTATCGTCAGAAAATTTATAGCTTGAGTTAGAGCTAAACTTAGCTATGCAGTCATAAATGTTCAGGGAGCAGAGTAGGATACTTGAGGCGCCTGTCTATTGGTGGTCAGCAAAGATGATGTGATATGGCCAATTTTTATTGATTGGGGTCTGCCAATGAGAACATTGAGGAAAACAATAAGGCCTGTTAATGTAAAGCAAGAAGATTAAGCTGACCTTGTTCATTCGATAGGATGGATGCCTGAATAATTCTTCCAAAGATTTTTACTTAGTCTTTATCTCATTGTTGTTGATGGTTCATTACAGGATCAAGCTCGATTACTTCCTTAACCTCTCCTCCCAGATTTCAATGTGGCCTCAATATCATGAATGTCACTTTCTGTGGACCTGATCTCTTCTCTTATTTGAAGGTCCGATATTGCCTGTCTCACCCTCTCATGCCCAACATTTCTGCACAGCTGTTACCTCTCCATCGATCAGGACCAGTATTTGAATCCTACACTGTCTGTAAGGAGTTGGTATGTTCTCTTCATGTCTGCGTAGGTTTTCTCTGGTGCTCCTGTTTCCTCCCACCATTTGAAATGTACCTGGGGTGTAGGATAATTGGGTTTAATTGGGAAGCACCCGCTCGTTGGCGGAAATAACCTGTTACCATGCTGTATGTCTAAAAGAAGTGCAAAGTTAAAGATAGTTGAAGAAAGGTCGTTGTTTATATTTATGCACAATCTGTTATCCACAACTCCTTCATCCAGCAGCATCAGGGGGAGGAAAAGAATGGTTGATGTTTCAGATGAGAACCCTTCACCCTGTCAACCTTTTCTTTTTCCCCTACTCCTGCTGCTCGATCCATTGGCTTCCAGCATCAGATCACCTTTTACTCCAGATTCTATCATCTTCAGTCACTCCTGTGTTTATTGTCCATGACACTTTGAACCTTCTAAATAATAAAATATTGCTATAATGTGCAAAGATGTGTTGGCCCCTTATGCATTACTGGTTTAATACACTTTTTGGGGTTCCAAATGTGTTTTCATTTCATGTCTATTCTATTTAAATAATTCATTAAATTTAACTTTATCCAGCAAGATAAAGTTTAGTTTGTTCTATATTATTAGAATCATTAAAGGGAAAAGAGCATTTTCAAGAGGACAATTCAAAAGATTTCTGTCCCTGTTCTGTCTTTGTTAGAAATAAAAGTATTGTAAAACATATCAATATTACCACAGCATGTTGCCAGAAAGATTTCTCATCCAGCCAACACATCAGAAAAAAATTATGGGTTTTCAATATATTCTGTTTGCTGTCATGACTGCACCAGCAGCAGGTGGTTGACAAAGTAAACCCTTTTGAAGTCAAAGAATTTTCTGGCTGTCCCTGTGCTTCCAATATGAATTAGCTTCTGGAATGCAGTGCTTTCAAAAGTTCCACCCATCTTGTGAGATTTTGAATTAAAAATCCATTTTCCTATTTTATTCCATTATCTTTGGCTTGGCTTCACGGACGAAGATTTATGGAGGGGTATGTCCACGTCTGCTGCAGGCTCGTTGGTGACTGACAAGTCCGATGTGGGACAGGCAGGCATGGTTGCAGCGGTTGCAAGGGAAAATTGGTTGGTTGGGGTTGGGTTTTTCCTCCTTTGTCTTTTGTCAGTGAGGTGGATAACAAAACAGACAATTGTTGTTGTCACTTGTCAAAATCCTTCCTCAACCTATGCTATCAAATAACAATCAACTAGAAACTTTAATAAATGCAAATAATTGAGCTGAATGGTAATATCAGTAGCTTGTAAATAGTTAAGTCCATGTTATTGTCCATACCCAATTTCCTTTACATGGTTTGCCAGGCCTCTTATGCCATAGAGATATACAACATAATATTAGTCCCATTTTCCTGCATTAATTGCATAACACTTTCTGCCTTGCTCATTTAAGTACTGTTACGTCACAGACCAGCACCAATAGAAATTCACTGACAAATATATTTATCAATAATAACTAATAATGGTGCCTGCCACATTGACCACCGGCAGTGGGCTGATATCGCCTCCAACCGTGCATCTTGGCGCTTCACAGTTCGGCGGGCTGCAACCTCCTTTGAAGACCGCAGAGCCCACCTCACTGACAAAAGACAAAGGAGGAAAAACCCAACACTCAACCGCAACCAACCAATTTTCTCCTGCAACTGCTGCAACCGTGCCTGCCTGTCCTGCATCGGACTTGTCAGTCACCAACGAGCCTCCAGCAGATGTGGACATACCCCTCCATAAATCTTCGTCCGTGAAGCCAAGCCAAAGAAAGAAAGAAAGAATAATGTAACACATTAGTTAAATCAAACTTAATTTTGTGTGTGTGTGTGTGTGTGTGTGTGTGTGTGTGTGTGTGTGTGTGTGTGTGTGTGTGTGTGTGTGTGTGTGTGTGTGTGTGTGTGTGTGTGTGTGTGTGTGTGTGTGTGATACCCAAACCATTACACCTTAGGTACAATTCTAGAAGGTAATTCCAAAGTTCAGTTTTAGAAATCCTGTGTTGAAATACAGACACATAAACTAATGCACAGAAGCCATCATGAAGGATGTGGGAGAGACTGAGTCTCCGGATTGCTGAAAACTCACGAATCCTTGTTGAATTTCTTACTGAGAAATAGCCTTTCAGACAAGCAGATGTCACAATTCCCCCTTCCTTGTGTAGGGGAAACAAAATGTGTGACTTGCATGATGCATCCATAACCCAGGTATGGGTCAATCAAAATGACCATTACTTCGGTCACAATCCGATGCATCAATTCCCCTGCTTCCAAAACTCAGGTTGAGGTCAGTCAAAGTGACCTTTACTTTGGTCAGAGTGTGGTTCAATAATTCCCCAGTCAAGGAGAATTGTCCATTTCACTCCAGCTCAGTGTTCCATGAGATGGCTGGTGGTCAATAATGAATGCTATTTCTTTCACTCACATGACTCTTTCACCACCCGTGTCTCTGGATAAAGCAACAAATGTTCTTTCTCTTCCTCCAGAGCATCAACCTTGGGTATAGTCTGCACTAGTTGTTACCACCCAGTCTCTGCACAGCTGTGAATGGTTGCAGAAGGTACTAGCCTTTAAAGTGATACTCACATTAAATAAAAATAGGAGCTTGTAATTTCCTGTCCAGATACTTTTATACGTTTCTGTTCCTACCTCCAACATCTCTTCTGGCAGATAATCCCAGATACCATCGACTCTAATTGATCGCATTCCCCTTGAACTTTCCCCTTCTCACCTTAAATCTATGCACTCTAGTTTTTCACACTTCAACTATGAGAAAAATATATTTTCTATCTCACCTATCTATAACTCTCATAATTTAATATCATCCATCCTTTCAGCCTCCTTTGCTCCAGTGAATACATACAAATGAAATTTCTTCTGCTATCTGAAGCCTTCTAATCCAGACAACATCCTCAGTAATCCTTTCCAACTTAAGAACATCCTTCCAATGTTGTGGTGACCCAAAATCCATACTTCAGGTGCAGCCTAATCAACATTTGGCCAATTGTAACCTGTCATCCAAAAGCCTTGGAACTATGTACTCTGAGGTTTCTCTGTTGAACCATGCCCCCCAGAGGCCCACTATTCACTCTGTATGTCTTGCTTAGGTTTAACTACCTGAAATTCATTACTTCACCTTTGCCTATTTTTCCATCTAACCAATATCCTGCTTGACAACTTTCTTCAATGTCTATTATACCACAAACTTTTCATTTGCAGACTTATTAATTATATCATCAACAATCTCATTCAAATACATAACAAACAAAAAAAGAATCCAGCACCATGTGACACATTGCTGATCCAGGTTTCAAATCAGGGAAGTAACCCTCCATGACCACCCTCTACTTTCTATGACCAAGCCAGTTTTATATCCAAATGGCTAACTATCCTGCATCCCACGTGTTCTGACCTTCCAGGCAAGATGGCCTTGTCAAGCGGCTTTTCTAAAGTCCATGTAGGCAACATCTACCACCGTAACCTCATCAATGCTCTTCGTTACCTCCTCAAAAAACTCTAACATTTGTGAGACATGATTTCCACGCACAAATCATTGCTGATTATTCTTAAATTAGTTCTTGCTAATCCAAATGCAAATCAATCTTATCTTTCCAAATCCTCTCCAGTAGCTTTCCCGCCACTGTAATAAGGCTCAATTTCTCAAACCTCAAATTTCTGGGTATGAAGCTCCATACAGGCCAAACTAGATTGGGGTTTTAATGAAGATGGTGAATTTTTATAACAATCTGGAAATCTAACTGTCACCATTACTGATGGTACTTCTCAATTTTCTGTCTTATTTAATTAATTGAAATAAGTTCCCCATCGAGTATTTTGGCTCTCAAACTCCAGTTTCCAGATCAGCTAACCATCCTTTAGATAGCAGTGTAGTAAATCATGCTTCTATTTACCCTGATGGAAATAAAATTATGATTGAAATATATAGGATGCGAGAACTTAATACAGTAAAACCCCTGGTATCTGGCACCTGTAGGGACAGGTAAATGTCAGAAAAGTGTATTTTCCATTTGCTTGAGATTGTGTGTTGTTTGATTGGCAAAATAATGGGGAGGTGTACCAATTTTAAACAAGTATTTTTTACTTATTTATTTTCCATGATTTATTTGCCATTGTTCCGGATAACAGGGGTTTTACTAATTTCTTGATTTTTGTTTTGGAATATATAGTTCCTAAACCCAAACATAAGTGAATATACAAGTATATATATATATATATATGTGTGTGTGTATATTTTTTAATATTTATATATATATAAAAATATTCGTATATATATATATATATATATACACGAATATTTTTATATATACACTGAAATACATATATATTTATTTATTTCAGTGTATATATAAAAATTTTCATTGCTGACAATTGTAGTCAGATGTTATTGCATTTTTCTATGATGCAAGCAGATGATTCCTGAGGGGAAAATTTACAAAAGAAACTTTGAAAATTAGGATAGAAGGTAAATCTGATATCCCATTGTTGAACAAAATGCCAACATAATGCTGCCATGATCACAAATAAACTGTCTCCTAAATTTTCCATTATCACAAAATATTTGACTCTTTTCAGTCACAAAAAATTGGAGGTATGTGATCAGAAGCATAACTGAACAATGCATTGTTGTAACTTTAAAAAAAAAAATCACATCATAATTAGAAAATCTTTGTTCACAAACTCATGCATTTTTATAACTATGATGGGACAAATGTTGAAATTTTGTAATTCAGTTTATTACTGAAATCTATCTGTTTCCCACTTCATTTTAACACAAAAGACTAAATTAATTTACCATAAACCTGTACATTTTACCTCTGATTTTTCACAATAATTTGGTTCAACTTGACTATCTTTCAATAAGATTTAATAAACAGTGAATATCTACTTCCATACATATCTGTATAAACCAAGCAGTTCTGGTTTTCGAATCAAGCAAATCTCGAGGTACTGACCATTTATAGTGCAGAATCTTGATGTGACATCTGCTGTTTATGTTTTATTCAACAGGCCATTGGAGAGGATGATAGTTGCTTTAATTCTCAATGTGATACATGCACAATAAATGCTAACATTCCTGTTATCGTTGTGGAGAGCTATTTTATGTTTGAGTGCAGTAATGGTTGTGTTGTGATTTTCCTGTGGCATAATTTTAACATAGAAAGGACAGTCACAATGGGCAAGAATGAACTGCAATTTTGTAGAGACGATGAGCTGACATGCATTTACCACACCCTGACATGAATGGTCCACACTTGCCTGGAGTGGACGTTCCAGTGACCACTTTGTCCTAACACAGGTTAGGACTTTATTCTCTGGAGCATCAGAGAATAAAAGGAGATTTGATTCTACAAAATTATGAAGGGCATAGATAGCAGGCTTTTTTTATTTAGGTTAGGTGAGACTAGAATCAGAGGATATGGTTAAGGGTAAAAGGTGAAATGTTTAAAAGGAACATTAAGGGGAAGTTCTTCATGCAGAGAGAGAAAGGAGTGTGGAACAAGCTGCTAGTTGAATTGGTGAATGCTGACATCATTTTGACATGTAAAAAAAAATGGACAGGTATATGAATGAGAAGGGTTGAAGGCCCATGGTTCAGGTGCAGGTCAATGGAACAAGGAAGAATAAAAAGAATAATAGCACTAGATGGGCAAAAGGCCTGTTTCTCTGCTGTAGTGTTCCATGGTTCTATAAGCAAAATTGGGATTGACACAATTAGCAAGGTCCTGTATGCCCTCTCACCATGCGCTCACTCAAAAGTTTTGATGTTCAGAGAAGGCATACACAGCTGAAGCCATCAGTCAGCTTGAATGTTTAAGTGATCATATTCATGAACATTCAAAATTTTTTTAAAAAGTAAAACCAAAGCAGCACAGTTAGTGTAGTGGTTAGCTCAATGCTATTGTAGTGCCAGCATCGGATTTGTTGCTGTCTGTGAGGAGTCTATTCATCCTGCGTCTGTGTGGGTGTTCTGGTTTCCTCTTGCTGCAAAACACAGAGGCTTAATTGGGGGCACAGACTCATGGGCTCGAAGGGCCCATAACTGTGTTGTAGCTCTAAAAATGTAAAAGATGTATATTGTTCATATTGTGCTAAATTATTATTAAGCATTGAAGATGATTATAATTCTTATAAATCTAGAAAGCACTTACTAAATGCATTGAACTCAAATAATTCCCTGAAGATGTGGTCTGAAACTTGTCTTTTTCCCTCTTTCTTTTCTGGATGCCTGCACGTGTATGAGATTTAAGATGGCCCATGTTTAGTGAGTGCATAACCCACTGGAGGAGTCCAAAACTGGAGTGTAATTGAGAAATCAGCAGTGAAAAACTTGCCAGTCCATGACATTTACAAGAGAGTCCCAATCACTGGCAGTTATGTCTGGAAATTGTTTGGATCATTCAGAAAAATTAGTGCAGATCCACAAAAAACTCAAAATACTCAGCATCATCCAACATCAAGTAACCCGTTTGATTGGTACACAATTTCTCCAGCACCCTAAAAAGTCACACACTCCATGGCTGAAGCACCTAAGCATACTGTCCACCTAAGTATACTGCACTGTGCACTGCAGTTGCTTCCTCGGTCAGCCTGACAGCACATAGCAAATGAAAAAAACCTCTACCACTAAGAAAGACCTATTAGAACACCATGATCTACATGACCTGGAAATATCATGCAATTTTCTCTTGATAGTTATGTCTAAACCTTACAAAATCTTACTCAACAGCATTGTGGGAGTACTTTGATCAGAAGTTGGCAATTATTCAAGAAGGGTGGCATGGTTAGTGTAGCATTTATCACAATGCTATTACAGCACCAGCAATCTGGATTCGAATCCGGCGACTCTGACAGGAGTTTGTATGTTCTTCTCATGTCTACGTAGGTTTCTTCTGGGTGTTCGGTTTTCTTCCCACCTACGAAAAAAATAAGCGGGTTGTAAGTCAATTGGTGTATTTGGCCGGAAGAGCCTGCTACCATGCTGTATCTCTCAATTTTAAAAAAAGTCGTTGCTCACCATATTCTTAAGAGATGCATTGGCCTTATGATAATGAATTTTTTATCACCTACATATTTCAATATACATGACCACTGATGTTCTTATTTGCTGCAGCTGAACAGAAAATTAATAAATACAAAATTACAATCATGTGCATTAAATGAAATTAAAAATAGATTTTGGTGACCTACTTACCAGCAAGTGAACCAGCTCTGGAAATGGCAGACGTGCGGTGGAAAAAGTGGGAAATTGAACTGCATCCAACACAGGTTTTGAATCTAAGCTGATGACGTCACCAATGATGTCACTTCCTGTCCATGTGACAGAAGCCTGGAGGTATCAGTCTTGCACTAGACTTTACAGTGTATACATCAACTTGAAAAATGTGAACACTGACATCTATAGTAGCTCACTTTAGAATACTTCAATACAAGGTAATGAATATAAAAGATAGATAATAAAATTCATGGTTAATATGGTGCAAAAAAGAAGCAATGCAATTGTTCAGACAGGCATTGCAATGATATTCACATCCTGAAATTGAATACATTCTCATCTGGCAAATATTTACACTTATTTTGTGATAGTTGACCCATTCATTTTAAATGGAAAGTTGTGATGTAGATTATTGAGATCATTTGTGTTGGATTCATTGATAAAATGCTGGATGCAGGTCAATTTCCCACAATTCAAGGTATCTGTTATCAATGCCTTTCTTCCTGATAGGATTTCTCCAATGAATACCTTCCTGAGGCACACTACCAATGGAAGATTTTCTTTCTTATCAATTATATTTTTGGTAATGACTTAATGAATCTCCAGCACTGTGTCAATCTGCTGCAGGCTTCGTTTACTTTGAAGGTATCTCACTATACTATTTCTAACCATTCATCCTTAAAACAGTATCATAGTATTTATATAAAGATAGATAAATTTAGCAGAAGTACAGTATGCAAGATCTTCTGTGCAAGTGCAGTTGATTGTAATTCAAGATGTGGAAGACTGCACATAGAAAAGAAATAGACTAGAATTTCGGAAAGCTCATAAAACTTCCATCATATTTATTGCATTAGAGCCCAGAGAAGTGTCTAAATCACTAGTTTAGTAACCCACAGCATGTTTTAAGAACATTAGGAAGACAATGTTGCATGATCCATTCATATCACAGGTGAAAATGCACCAACTCAACTTTCTCATCCGATTTTGGTGTCCCTATATTTTTTTTTCAGCCATGAAAAAAAACCCATAATCCTTGGTCTAGATGTACTCATCAATAGCTTTCACAATCCCAAGGGAAGAGAATTAAAAAAAAAAATCACTGCACAGAATAAAGAAATTCATTCTTTATTTAGTGAATGAAGGTATAAAAATAGTGAATTATAGAGTCTTGAAGGTATCCTGAAAGTGATTTTACTACTCAGCTGTGACTGAATATTTTCTTTGCTTATGAATACGTAATATGGTCTTGTGCTGTTAACCTATTGAGAAGGGACAAGTCCACCTAATACATCATCAGATTTGATTTTGTTGTGTTGGTGAGATTACTATCACAGTATTCAAATACATTATAAAGAAACATAACTGCAAAGTTAACCAGGAAAGTCTGCAAATGCTGTGACTGTAGACCAATACACAGAGAAGGAGAAATTCAACAGGTCATGTAGTGTCTATAGGAAGCAAAGGGATCTAACCAATGTTTCGGGTCTGAGCCCTTTGAGATACTATGCAGAAGGATTCAGGACCTTAAGGGTAAGATTTTCACACGGAGGTGTCTTGGGTAAACTTGTACCTCTCACTTTTTATATTGGTCACAGTGTTCGAACTACCGAAAGAAAATAGACACACAGCGAGAGCAGTTCAGTTTATACAAGTCTTTATTACTAAATCTAAAGCTGAATTCACACTACATCATGCAAGCCCTTCCCAATTATACTTATCAATGCCTGGACTGGTCCCAACTGCCAAAACGAGGTGACAACTGCACACTTGTAGTAGGTTGTCTGGGCGCCGGTAGCAGTTTCTCCACCTCCCCGGACCGGGACGTTGGTTGGAATCTTGAAGTTCTTCTTCTTGCTGAGAGATGTTGCCACCTCTTGGAGAGTCTCAAACTTCAGCAGTGGGACCATGGCTTATATTACCCAAAAGTTGTTTACTTCAGATCTTATCTCTTTGAACAAATGATTTAATTATCTTCAAGGTTTCCTGACAGTCTGCGACCAACAAAAGAAAACTGCATCCCTGGGCCTCATGGTGGAAGTTGGATAATGTCTACTGATTCATACGCATCCCTTGGTCCCATATAGTGTAAATTTAGATAATGTCTTCCTATTCAATTGCATCCTGGGCCCCATAGTGGAATTTAGGTGTGTCTACTAAATATGCATCCTGGGCCTCATAGTAGAATTGAGATTAGGTCTTCTGATGCAACTGGATCCCTTCTTGCATCAGCTGGTCTAAATCCTCCATTACAAGAGGGTGGTGTATTGAACTGCCAGAAGAGAGAGTGGACGTAGATAGCGTTACAACCTTTAAAAGACATTTAAATAGGTGCTTAGATAGGAAAGGTATGGATGAGGTGGGCAAAAGGGAGCTGCATCTGTGCTGTGCATTTCCATGATTCTGTTTAACAAATGGAACTGTTACTTAAAAGCTATGTCAAGAATAATGTTATTAGAAACAAATCATCCTGATATTTAAGGCATTTTTATTGAAGATTCATGATGAATGTAAATATTTCCAAGGAGGAATTAAGTTCAATTTTGCTTTTCCTACTTTTTTTGTTGTTGTTGCTGAAATGATTGTGTGGAAAGAAGAGCATCTGAATCCCTTGGGAGAGTCCTAAAGAACACATCATTGCTTTTATTCTGTGAATGTTCAAATAATATATGACGCACGGTGGCAATTTCTCTTCACATAACATTATTGAATGCATTTCTCTTTTAGGCTCTGTGTCCCAATGAGACATGGCATTGTCAAATTGCAGAACTGAAAAATACTTCCAACAATGTCTGAGGTTGATAAACTACGAATAAATGTGTTTACTTTACTAATTTTATAAAGAGCATATGAAAAATTTCAAAGGAGATATGAAATGAATGTTATGAGATAAAAGTGCGCTCTGCACTGTGAGATGGTACTTTCCTTTGTAATGCTGTCATTATGAGTGCACGTCACAAATTATATCAATGGCTTCCTTTGTTAATCCAATTTTTATGACGTGACTATGCTTCTATTCACCTTTTCATTCTTCCAAAACTGTGTACAGCCGTTGACACAATATCATTCCATCAAAGTCAGTGTATCTACCTTTGCTTCACTCTTACCTATACAACTAGAGGAGGAAATAACCCAAACAAAGGCGAAAAGGGAGAATCTATATGCTTTCCACACAATTACGTGATTTCAGATTTATTGTCAGAGAACATACATACAACCCTGAGATTCCTTTTACCTGCGGATGCGGCAAAATTACCACTGATTAATTGGTAGTTCAAAAACTAAACTGTACACAGCTATTGATGAACATGTAAACAATCAAAAGAACTGTAAACAGTTGCTGAATGTAAACAAACTGACTGTGCCATACAGGGAGAGCAAAGAAAAATCAATAAAGTGCAAAAGTAAGATTCCTTAAATGAGTCCCTGATTGAGTTGTGGAGTCTGACGGTAGAGGGGTAGCAGCTGTTCCTGAACCTGGTGGTGAGAGTCTTGTGGCACCTATACCTCTTTCCTGATGGCAGCAGTGAGAACAGAGTGTGTGCCAGGTGTTGTGGGTCTTTGATGATTGCTGCTGTCCTCCGATGGCAGTGTTCCTTGTAGATGTTGTCAATGGTGGGGAGGTTTTGCCTGGGCTGTGTCCACTATCTTTTGGAGGACTTTATGCTCAGGGGTATTAGTGTTACCATGATGCAGCCGGTCAGCACACTTTCCACCACACATCTGGAATAATTTGCCAGGGTTTGTGATGTTATACCATACATCCGACTCCCAAGAATATAAATAGGCTCACCCTCTCCTTCTCGGATTCTCCCAATGATCACTGGATTGTATTCCTCTGGCTTTTCTTTCCTGAAGTCAACAATCAGCTCCTTCATTTTGGTGACATTCAGTGCAAGGTTGTTATTGTTGCCCCATTCAGCCAAGTTTTCAACCTCTATCCTGCAGGCTGACTCATCCCCTTCCTTTATACAACCCATTGCTGTGGAATCATCAGAAAAGTTGTAGATGGTGTCATTGTTATACCAAGTTACACAGTCGCAGGAGTAAAGTGAGTAGAGCAGGGGGCTAAGAACACAGCCCTGAGGTACTCTGGTACTGATGAAGATTTTGGAGGAGATGTTTACTAATCCTCACTGATTGTGGTCTGGAGGTGTGGAAATCCATGATCCAATTACGCAGTGGGGTGTTAACTCCAAGGTATCTCTGAACTTACTCGATAATCTATTAAGTGTCTTCTTTACCTCCATATGCTGCTACTTGATTATATCATTCCTGGACGTAAGGATCAGTCGTTGTATCAACTTCCCATCAGCACTCCTTCTATAGCTCGGTCAGAGATTTTTACCCTTAGATCTGGCTGCAGCCCAGCCCATGAAGGCCATCTCACTGCCCATGTGACACATGAGTGGGTGAGCCTTTATGAGCTCTGGAGTCAATGCTGAGAGAATCAAGGATCGATTGTACCATAAAGGAGAGCCCTGGAACATCATCTAACTCTTCCAAATCCCTGAATGTGATCTAGTTCTTGGACAAGTCTTTAAATTTTGTCATATCACTGGATGTAATTGAGGGATAAAGGATAGAAAAAAATGTTATTTTTCACATAGCTGAACTAAAAATGGCTGAAATAAATCAAATTGTAATACATTTCCATCAATTAAAGCATAAAAATATGAATGTTTTGAGTCAACCAATTGTTAAATACTTTCAAAAGAATTTATATTTTTGAAATGCTTCAGGATCCACTTTTGACCAAGGAATTAAATTAAAAACCAGTTTGTTTTATCTGTGAAAAAATATTACATCAGAATATTACATCAGAGATCACCAAGCATTGAAACTTATGTATGGCAAAGCTGTTGATACAATCATTGTTTTAAAATGTTCAGATATGTTTTGATTACTTGAATGGCACTGAAAAGCAAAACACCAGTCTAGAAATACCATCTAATGACTCCACAGTAAGTAAAAAAATAAACAGAAATTGCTGGTATCAATCAGCAGATATTGTAGCATCTGTGGAAAATGAGTTAACATATCAGGTCTGAGCCTTGGCATCAGAGGAGGGAAAGAGATGGGTATAACAAAGAGAAAATATCTGAGAGAGTGAGACAAAATGAGTGAATGTTTAGAATCAGACTATGTTCCTTTGTCTGTGTGATGTCAGGAGCGTGCTAGTCTATTGGAAATAGTAAAGGAAAACAAACAGTTGAAATGAAGAAGGACAGCTCTCACACAGAGCAAGTTACCCAAAGTGAAGAATTCAGTATCAATCCCAAAGGCTTCGATATAAAAACACATAGTGTTTCTTGAGAAGTTGAACCTCATTAAAACAAGAGGAGGTCACAGACAGAAAGGTCAGAGTGGAAAAGGAATGGAAAATTGAAGAAGCAGGTAAGCAAACTTCAGGGTTTAGGGTAGAGTAATGCACTCCTGAAGATTGAATGCTGGTGCTCCACAATTTTTCCCCCCCCAAAAAATACTTTATTCACAATAAATTTTTAACAAAATAAGAAAACAATTCAAGATTTTTTACATTAATAATATCAGTCATAGTTATACATTCTCATCAATGAACATTTTGCCCTAATATCATTACTGGCACCTTTGTTTCTATACACTGTCATTGGACAAACCTTTCCTAAAAAAAATGTACAAACAAGAAAAGAGTTCAAGTCTTTTAACACTCACAATGTCAGTCATATCGGTACATTGATATCACAGAACATACAGCATAGAAACCTACAACAAAGTACAGGCCTTCAGCCCTCAATGTTGTGCCGATGCACATATTCCTTAAAAAAAAGTGCTCACCCCTCCCTACCTCATAACCCTCTATTTTTCTTCCATTCAACTGGCTGTCTAAAAGTCTCTTAAATGCCTCGAATGCTTCAGCCTGCACCACCAGTCCTGATAAGACATTCCAGGCACCCAGCATCCCATAGGCCTTCTTAACCATCCTATCAACCTGCACAGTGACTTTGAGGATTGTATGGATTTTGACCCCAAGGTCCCTCTGTTCATCCACACCCTGAACCCTGTACTCAGCCTTCTGATTAGACCTTCCAAAATGCATCACCTCACATTTATCCATATTGAAATCCATCTGCCACTTTTCTACCCAACTCTGCATCCTGTCTACATTGTCTTGTAACCTTCGACAGACTTCAGCTCCATCCACAACTTCTCCAACATTCATGTCATCCACAAACCTACTGACCCATACTTCATCCAGGTCATTTATAAAAAAAAACCCACAAAGAGCAGGGTTCCCAGAACAGATCCCTGCAGTACTCCACTAGTCATTGACCTCCAGGAAGAATACTTTCCTTCCACTACTCTCTGCTTTCTTACTACAAGTCAATTTTTTTTATCCACACAGCCAAGGTTCCATGCCACATGACATTCTGAATGAATCTCTCATGGGGGACCTTGTCAAATGTCTTACTAAAATTCATGTAGACCACATCTACTGCATTACCCTCATCAATTTCTTTTGTTACCTTCTCAAAAAATATCAATTAGGCTCATGAGGCATGACCTTCCCTTCACAAAGCCATGCTGACTATCCTTAAGCAGACTGTACTTCTCCAAATGCTCATAGATCCTATACTTAAAAATCCTGTCATAAGACTTATTGGTCTATAATTCCCAGGATTCTCCCTATCACCTTTTTTTTTAAATAAGGGGACTACATTCGCCTTTCTCCAATCCTCCAGCTCCTCCCTTGTGGCTAAAGAGGACACAAAGAAAGAAGTTACTGCCCCAGCTACCTTTTCCCTCACTTCTTACAGGAACTTGGAGTATATTGCATCTAGCCCCGGGGACTTATCAATCTTAAGATCCAACACTTCCTCTTCCTTAATCTGAGCACTGTCCAGCGCACAGGTCTGTTCTATTCTAACCTTAACCTGATTAAAGTCCTTTTCTCTTGTGAATATTAAAGCAAAGTATTAATTTAGGGCCTCCCCAACCTCTTCTGCCTCCAGGCACATGTGGCCTCCTTTATCCTTTAGAGGGCCCACCTTCATTTCATCATCCTTCTGCTCTAAACCTATTCATAGAATGCCTTGGGGTTCTCCTTAATCCTACATGCCAAGGCATTCTCATGCCCAATTTGAGCGCTCCGAAGTACTTTTTAAAGGTCCTTCCTGGCTACCATACACTTCTCATGAGCCCTTTCTGTTTCCTGCTTTTTATATCCAATATATGTTTCGTTCTTCCTCTTGACTGGTGGACTCACCTGTTTCATCAACCATGGTTCCTTTTCCCTACCATCTTGCCTTGTCCCAGTGAGACAAACCTACCCTGAATCAAGCACAAGTGGTCCCTAAACTTCCTCCACATTAGTTATGTGCTTTCTTCCTTGAACATCTATTTTCAATATACTCTTGCTAGTTCATGCCTCATCCCATTGTAATTAGCCCTTCCCCAATTAAGCACTTTCCCATTTTGTCTGTTTTCATCCTTTTCCTTAGCTATATATATATATAGCTATATGCCTGGAAGTCAGCTTGAAGAAAACTGAGGTCCTCCATTAGCCAGCTCCCCACTATGACTACCAGCACCCCCACATCTCCATCGGGCACACAAAACTCAAAACGATCAACCAGTTTACCTATCTCGGCTGCACCATTTCATCGGATGCAAGGATTGACAATGAGATAGACAACAGACTCGCCAAGGCAAGTAGCGCCTTTGAAGACTACACAAAAGAGACTGGAAAAACAACCCAACTGAAAAACCTCACAAAGATTAGCGTATACAGAGCTGTTGTCATACCCACACTCCTGTTCAGCTCCGAATCATGGGTCCTCTACCGGCATCACCTACAGCTGCTAGAACGCTTCCACCAGCGTTGTCTTCGCTCCATCCTCAACATTCATTGGAGCGACTTCATCACCAACATCGAAGTACTCGAGATGGCAGAGGCCGACAGCATCGAATCCACGCTGCTGAAGATCCAACTGCGCTGGGTAGGTTACGTCTCCAGAATGGAGGACCATTGCCTTCCCAAGATTGTGCTATATGGCGAGCTCTCCACTGGCCACCGAGACAGAGGTGCACCAAAGAAGAGGTACAAGGACTGCCTAAAGAAATCATTTGGTGCCTGCCACATTGACCACCACCAGTGGGCTGATATTGCCTCAAACCGCGCATCTTGGCACCTCACAGTTCAGCAGGCAGCAACCTCCTTTGAAGAAGACCGCAGAGTCCACCTCACTGACAAAAGAAAAAGGAGGAAAAACCCAATACCCAACCCCAACCAACCAATTTTGCCTTGCAACCGCTGCAACCGTGTCTGCCTGTCCCACATCAGACTTGTCAGCCACAAACGAGCCTGCAGCTGACGTGGACATTACCCCTCTATTAATCTTCGTCCGCGAAGCCAAGCCAAAGAGAGAAGAAGAAAGAAGAAGACTGAATCTAAGGGTGCTGTGGTCACTCTCACCAAAATGTTTCCCCACTGAGAGGTCCACCACATGACCAGGTTCATTCCCCAGAATTGGATCCAGTATGGCCTCTCCTGTTGTCGGCTATTCTACATTCTATGTCAGGAATCCTTCTTGGACACACCTGACAAATTCAGCCTCATCTCTTGCAGTAAGGAATGTACATTGTTACATCGTTACATGTGTTCCCTCCATACCCCGTTACCACCATTGTGGCATTTCTTATCATTTCTCTCCCTTTTGTTGGTTGAGGGGCATCCCCTCAATAGGAGGAATCTAGATTATGGTCCTTCTCCACAGTGCCCTCGTATTAGCTACATCAAACCTCATATGTACTTCTGCAACTGAAATGCACCAGTCTGCAGCATTCCCAGACTGACATCTCACAATTCTGGAAGACCAGTAGGTTTCAGGCAGTTCTGGATGTTGGACTCAGTCTGCTCCCTGGAAACAATCCATCGATCAGAGAGTCCTCTGTCACGATGCTGCTGGGAATGAACTGTGACAAAGCCCCTTGCATCCTTATCCACACATTCTTTGTGAATCCACATTCACAAACATATGGGCAATGGTCTCCACCCCACTGAAGCCGTTCCAAGGACAAAGTGCATTGGGGTGATGTTCCAGTTATACAAGAATGATCTCAGCAGGAGGGCTCCTTTCACCACCAGCCAGGCCAAGTCCTGGTGCTTATTCATGAGCCATGGTAAAGAGACATTCCACTAGATGAACTGGATGGTCTGCACAGGGAACCATCTCACCAAATCGATCGAGTCCTTTCTGCAGGACATTCTGTGCTGACTAAAGCCTGATGTATGTAGTCAAACGTGTTGTTCTGTAAAAGCTTTTCCATGAAGGATAGGTTGTGTGGAAAAGTCCAGATAACTGGGACATTATGCAGCACCTGGGCCAGGCCTACCCTTCACAACATCTGGGACATCTTGACTCCATGCACAGTCCAATGAAGTTGCATACGAAT
Source organism: Narcine bancroftii (assembly GCF_036971445.1). Lineage (NCBI taxonomy): Eukaryota > Metazoa > Chordata > Chondrichthyes > Torpediniformes > Narcinidae > Narcine > Narcine bancroftii. Next base: position 62,704,656 of record NC_091470.1, read on the forward strand.
GTTGGGTATGCCCTTGCCCCCATTTCTGGCAGCTTGTACATGGTATTCCTTTGGACACTGTCCATTTTTGACACCCAAATGAATTGAAAACATGCTCTGATAACTGCCAGGGCAGTGGTGCGGGGAATGGGCCACACCCGCACCATGTACAGCAGCACTGAGAGTGCTTCGCACCTAATGACCAGGTTCTTCCCTGTTATTGTGAGGAAGCACCACACCCATAGATCCAATTTTTGGTGGACCTTTCTGATCTGCTCTGGCCAATTCATATTGAATGCCTCGGCCCTTCCAAAACAGATCCCCAGCACCTTGAGGTAGTCATGGTGCCTGATGAGGACTCAGTTGCCTTTATTTGCTGGTCAGACTTCAGTCCGATCATGTATCCAAAAAGAAAACAGGCACATCATCCATATAAAAGGAGGCCTTGACCTTAGTGCTTCTACAGCCTGACAACATCACTCTTCTTATACCCTCATCCTTCCTGATAGATTTGGCAAAGGCCTCTATACAATACACAAATAACACAATAACCCTGCTGTGCCTAACATCAGACTTGATGGGGATGCTATCTGTTTCCCAACTATTTATTTGGACTGTACTACAAATGTCTGTGTAGAGCAGCTTAATCCAATTCCGAATTCTCTTCCCAAGACCATTTTGGAGAGCTCATCCATCATGTACATGTGCAATATCCAGTGAAAAGCCTAGTCTGAGATGACCAGACAGGCATCCACCCTCCTGTCCTGCACATAGGTGATGGTATCCATGAGCAGTGTGGGAATGTCAGAGATCTTCCTGCCCGGAACTGTGCAGATCTGGTCTGGATGGATTACTTACCCCAGGGAAGACTTAACTCGATTGGTGATGGCCTTGGACAGGATTTTGTAGTCAACATTTAGCAATGAAATGGTTCTCCAATTCCTGATATTCTCCATCTCCCCCTTTTTGAAAATGAAGGTGTTGTTGGCCTTCCTCATGGAGCCTGACATGCTTCCGGCCATGATCGTAACATTGTATTCCTCCAGCAGGTCAAGGCCCACCCAGTCCCAGCTCAGCTGGTATGCCATCGCTTCCAAGAGTATTACTCGACCCAAACTAAAAGATGGAGTCCATCAGCTCCTCAGAGTAATTGGCTGATCCAGGCATTCCCACTATTCCACTTTCTGCTAACCTGGTCTCCTTTCTCCCTCCCTTCCCTTCCCCCTCTCTTCTTTCCCTCAGCTCGCCACCCCTTCCCTCTCTATTCAAATAGCCATCCATCCTCCCCTTGCTTGCTGCTATGCCCTCCTTCCCTTCCTCACCTATTACCCCCTGCCTTTGCAACCATGCTCCTCCCCACGTCTTCCTCCTTACTTTTTTATTCAGACATCTGCCGACATTTTTCCATATGTTGATGAAAGGCTCAAGCCCAAATTGTCAGTTATGCATTTTTATCTTTGCTAATATAAAGGACACTGCTGACCTGCTGACTTTCTACATAATTGTGTTTTACTGCACATTTGTCTAATGTTGAACCTCCCCAAACTGTGTCAAAATTAACTTCCAACTTGTTTCTCAACCTTAATGATTAAAAACAAATCGACATTTGAATTAGTCACAGAATGGATAGGTTTTACAAAATGCATGTCCCTGAAATTGTTCTTCATAAAGGCTAACACTCAGATTGTCATCATTAGTTTGTAAAAGAATGAGAGACAACATTGTGGATCTGCAGCAACTGTAGGCAACATGAGTTCTGCTGAGAACCAATGATATACCTGAGGAGAAAGTAGGTCTGCTTATCAATAAAGGAGAGATGGATACTGCTTTAATGGAAACTTTCTTACTGGCAGAAATTTCCTAAATTACAATGACATTTAATAAGCCTGTAAGAATTCAGATAACGTACAATGGCTGGTAAAATGAAAGTGATGTTATTCTATTTTTCTGTTCCTTGAAGATACTACCGTCAGCAGCTCAGGCATGGAAAACTTGGTCATTAAAATTTTAAATTAATCAGTAAAAATTAAACCTTAACTGAAAGGAAAACTCTTCCTGAGGATATGTTCCATCAAAGCCCTGCTGCATTCATTCCAGACAAACAACAGTGCCACTGGATTTGGAGTGAAGTCTTGTAAAGTGGGGGCTCTGATCAAACTATGAAACAAATTAAAAATAAAAAGGAGTAAATTAAGATAAAATAAATATATATGTCTACCACTCTCACTTACAGCTGGGATCCAGCTGAGGAGCTGGACAGAAGGAAAGTTAATGAAAGGAGAATTATGAGCTGCATAAGGGATTGCGGGAAAAGAACATTAATCAATATGCGGGCCGTAGAAAACAGTGCATTGGGGAAATAAGTGCCTTATTTTAGGTACCTTCAGGCAATGCTCAAAATCTCAATTTTTCTGTTAAGAAAAGCTAGAGGCAAATAAGGATATAATTAACTCTTCATCCAAACATGCACAGTTCTCTTCTGCCTTCCATTCTGTAGAATAATTCTATTTTGTACCTGAATACAGTGGACTTACAGCCCAGCCGCTCATTCCAAATTGGTGCAATCCAATTATTGTGCTTTGTTGCCGTTGACTCCAATCTGATCTTCATGGTTTGAAATTTAATGCATTAAAATCTGGAGATCATGAATTTTCTCGAATCAAACAAAAGGAAACTCTACGAGAAACATTGGAGAAAATACCACAAGGTTACTTAGCATACATTTATAGAAATATATTGTACCTGTGCTTCTAGTCCCCATGTTCTTACACCACAGGCCTGCATTTTTTGTCCTTTGCACTGTATGTCTAATTCTTTATCGAAAATTACTCTTAAATGTATTCCTCTCATCCTTTGAAACTTGCAGAGGAATAAAAATCCTCACCCCCCCCCCCCCCATGTGTCTCTTTTGAGGCAAAAACAAAGTGCTTGAAGAATTCAATGGGCGAAGCAGTATCTGTGGAGGTGAAGGGAAGATGGATGATTTTTAATTTTTTAAAAATCATTATTTTCATGTAGAGATTCAGCACAATAACAGGCCATTCCAGCTCACAAGCCCTCAATGCCAAATTATGCCCATGTGAGTGAATAACCTACTAATAACCTGTACATCCTTGGAACATGGGAGGATGCTGCAGCACCTGGAGGAGACCCATGTGGACATGGGGAGAGCTTATAAATCCCTTAGAGACTGCGGCCAGTTCAAATCAGGATTGCTGGTGCTGTAATAGTGTCATGCTAACTGCTACACTATCCATGCCATCTCAATAATGAATATGAATTGAATATCACACATTTTCTGTAGCAGCTCAGCAGATTTAACTATCTTTATGATCCAGGCTGGTTGTCCCAAAGGAAACTTCATTTGAGCAGTCTTTCTAGTGGAAGTCCAGAACTCGTGCAGAACTGCTATGGGTCAGCAAGATTTGGTCAGTTCTCTTCCTTTTTGGGCACTGCATGCAGTCTAAGCGTTACCCAGTATTGTTGGGAGCTTCCAACAATGCACTAGGGAATTGCCTTCTGGAATCACAGGAAATTAGCCCACATTAATTTCAACATGGATTCTCCATCTATTGAGAAAGAGACAAAATCATCATAAAATTTGCTTTAGGTTCACACTTTTAATTATTTTTTCATTTTATTGCATTTCATTAACACTTTATAAATTATTTTGTTTCAATTTTTACTTCCATTTTAGTATCTTTGAATGTTAAAAAAAAACTTTAAAAATCTGTTATAGTTTTAATAGACTGCAAAACTCCACTCACAACTTTGTAAGTGGCCAGTGGAAAATGCACTGCTGCTTCAGCCCTCACATTTACTGAGGTTAGTTGCACATTCTATCAGAAACAGTGATCCTGTGAAGAAACAGGTTATGTCTGAGAGCAACATCTAGTTTTCTACATTAATCTTTGGATCGCAGATTACTGTCCAAGTCTAGACACGGTCTCTTATTTACAGTGACTGGAGCCTAGTTGCTGGATTGGTTGATACTGCTCTCCTGACTAGATTGTAGTTAACGGTTTTAAAAGAATAAACAGTACAGTTCAAAACTCACATAGTTTCATTGAAAATTATTGTTGTAGACATGATAAAACCTTGGAAATTAAGTTTAGAAAGCTTCAAAGGTTTATTCAGTTCACACAAGAGATAATGAACTGTTTATTTTCAATCTTTCTTGGAACATTGGCAATTCTTTCCTTGAAGATATTCTCTGCCCTTATCAGTCTGACACATTAACTCAATTAGCCCAAAGTGGTATTAAAACAGGTATAAAAAAAGTACCTTATGCATCATCCTTCAATGTTGAGACCTTAATAAAAATTTCTGTTATATTTTAAATAATTATACTTAATCTAATTGTGGCCAGGCCCCAGTCAATATTCGAGAGGAAAGTAATTCAATTAATCAGAGTTAATCAGCCAACTAAACACTTGCTGAATTCACGGAGGTTGAATGGCTGGAACTGCTGAGTCGTGTGATGCATGTTGAGTACATGCGATAAACACAGCAGGTCTGTCGTTGCTAGGTGCTTGACTTATTCTATCAGCTTCGAATATTTTTCCTAAATATCAGAGATAGAATGTTGAAATGTGGAACTATTTAGGGCAGGGTAAATAATTGTTAAATATGGATGGAGGGAACATCAAATTATTCCCTAAAATCAAATGGAGGTGGGTATATAAACCTATAAGAATAGTCTGTTCATGTTCCTAAATTTCAGTTATATGAGAGAGCTTTAGCCTTGTGCAACAATCTGGAAATGCTTAATTATCCATATCAACAGTAAGGTTTGCAAAGGCATTTTGGTGGACATACAGGATTATTTTGCAGTTTAATTTTAAGAAAGATGAGGGAATGATTCTATCTTTTGATAAAGGTTATATGACATCAGTGTAGTGCAACCACTCTATAGCTATTTAGGGCAGGCCCACCACCTACACCTGTGACTCCTCCCTCCTGGAAATCTCCATAAAGGCTGTTACACCCAAATTCCTCCCTCAGTACCTGCCTTGAAATATGGCCAGCAACATGTGAGATGTGTTGATGTCTTAAGGTGATTAAAGCCTATTAATCACAACTCTGTCTAATGTGGTTGATCAAAATAAATACAAGAAGGTCACATAATTCACATTAATAAAAAAGCATTCATTTGTATGCTTGTATTCCCAATGTAGTAACATTATTTTAATTGAAAATAGGAATTCATTGCTTTGTATAAATGTCAATGATATTTATAAAGAGCATGTAATCACGATAGCTGAGTTGTAGGATGTGAGGCAATTGTTACTTTGATTTGGTGAATATCATGGAGCCTACTGTGTTTGAAACATTTGTCAATAGTTGCAGAGAGCCACACCCTCTTGATACAAGGAAATGGGTGGTGAGTGTAAGTGTCCCTGTTTGTAGTGGATGTACTCAAGTGTATGAGTGTATCGAGTATAGGTTCACCATTGTTGGAATCCAACCTAGGTCTGAGATGACTGTCTATATCTTTGCTTAAATGAAATAGTAATCGAGTACCATTTAACGTTCTCCTCTGTTTGTTTCCCATCTCTGAATTAAAATTATGTGTGATTGTAACACATGTGTCCAGACTTGTCTCTCTGTGAACCCACCAAACCTGATTCTCTTCACAATGCAACAACATCAGATCACACCTGTATTGTCAAGTACAACAACATAGAGTAGCAGCGATAAGCTGGAGCATTGGCTGAAAGGTACAAATTTATTCTGAAAAATTGCCACAGATTCAATAATGCAAAAAAAGATCCTCAGGGGTAGAGTTGGGTTTGGATCAATGTAAGAGGAATTGTTCCAAGAAACTAACTTGAATTTAGAGAAAACAGATGGGATTTGCCATGCAACAAAATACATAAAGTTCTGACTGAAATTAATTGATAAGTCAGTGGGACAGAATGTGAGTGAAATACATAAACCCAAGGATACCTACAGGGCTGCTCATACAAAACTGCAAGCTCAGATGACAGAAACACAAGCATACAATAGTGTTGGAAATGTGAGTTTTCAGAATTAAGCCCACTTTTTTGTAAAATTTGTAACAATTATCAATCAGTTTGCATGGAAATATCATGGAAACTATCATCTGCAGAAAGACACATGGCTAGAACCCATTAAATCTACTTATAGCTTATAATAGAACCACCGTCCCATCAGGTGACAATAGGGCGGCATTCCAAAGTAGGATATGGTCATAGGTTACTATATTCAGTGTGTTTGCATTTGTTGTTTTTTGCAATATCATTTTAATTTTAAATGGTTTATTTATGAAAGTAAGTTACAGTTTGAGCTTGTGGATTGCATGATCTCTGCTAGTCAAAAAGCATGCTTCAGGATGAATATTATTCAGTTATGATATTAAATCAAACAGCATCTACTAGAATTATATGAGGTAAATGCCTGCATGTCAGCATCTCTTCTTTGGCTTGGCTTCGCGGACGAAGATTTATGGAGGGGGTAAAAAGTCCACGTCAGCTGCAGGCTCGTTTGTGGCTGACCAGTCCGATGCGGGACAGGCAGACACGATTGCAGCGGTTGCAAGGGAAAATTGGTTGGTTGGGGTTGGGTGTTGGGTTTTTCCTCCTTTGCCTTTTGTCAGTGAGGTGGGCTCTGCGGTCTTCTTCAAAGGAGGCTGCTGCCCGCCAAACTGTGAGGCGCCAAGATGCACGGTTTGAGGCGTTATCAGCCCACTGGCGGTGGTCAATGTGGCAGGCACCAAGAGATTTCTTTAGGCAGTCCTTGTACCTTTTCTTTGGTGCACCTCTGTCACGGTGGCCAGTGGAGAGCTCGCCATATAATACGATCTTGGGAAGGCGATGGTCCTCCATTCTGGAGATGTGACCCATCCAGCGCAGCTGGATCTTCAGCAGCGTGGACTCGATGCTGTCGACCTCTGCCATCTCGAGTACCTCGACGTTAGGGGTGTGAGCGCTCCAATGGATGTTGAGGATGGAGCGGAGACAACGCTGGTGGAAGCGTTCTAGGAGCCGTAGGTGGTGCCGGTAGAGGACCCATGATTCGGAGCCGAACAGGAGTGTGGGTATGACAACGGCTCTGTATACGCTTATCTTTGTGAGGTTTTTCAGTTGGTTGTTTTTCCAGACTCTTTTGTGTAGTCTTCCAAAGGCGCTATTTGCCTTGGCGAGTCTGTTGTCTATCTCATTGTCGATCCTTGCATCTGATGAAATGGTGCAGCCGAGATAGGTAAACTGGTTGACCGTTTTGAGTTTTGTGTGCCCGATGGAGATGTGGGGGGGCTGGTAGTCATGGTGGGGAGCTGGCTGATGGAGGACCTCAGTTTTCTTCAGGCTGACTTCCAGGCCAAACATTTTGGCAGTTTCCGCAAAGCAGGACGTCAAGCGCTGAAGAGCTGGCTCTGAATGGGCAACTAAAGCGGCATCATCTGCAAAGAGTAGTTCACGGACAAGTTTCTCTTGTGTCTTGGTGTGAGCTTGCAGGCGCCTCAGATTGAAGAGACTGCCATCCGTGCGGTACCGGATGTAAACAGCGTCTTCATTGTTGGGGTCTTTCATGGCTTGGTTCAGCATCATGCTGAAGAAGATTGAAAAGAGGGTTGGTGCGAGAACACAGCCTTGCTTCACGCCATTGTTAATGGAGAAGGGTTCAGAGAGCTCATTGCTGTATCTGACCCGACCTTGTTGGTTTTCGTGCAGTTGGATAATCATGTTGAGGAACTTTGGGGGACATCCGATGCGCTCTAGTATTTGCCAAAGCCCTTTCCTGCTCACGGTGTCGAAGGCTTTGGTGAGGTCAACAAAGGTGATGTAGAGTCCTTTGCATCTAAGGGGAAATATAATGTATAGAAAAGACTTGGATGTTAAGCATTAGAATTAAACAATAAAGAGATTATCATATTGGTCTTGATGAACCAATAAACTCAATGAAATGTATACTTCTGGGAGTGCCAGTAGGTTTAAAGCTTGTCTAGTGTGAAGATACATTCTCATTCCAGTCCCCTGAACTCCGTTTAGTTCCATGGTAGCGATATTTTTCTGCTTTGGTTTTATTTAATCAGTCATGGTGACAGTGGTCAAATATTTAACAAGGAAAGATACAGAACATTCGAGGGAGAATCCCAAGAAGTGATGCAGAAAAATCTTAATGATCTTAATTAATTAATTGGCTCATTTGTTCTTACATACCCTGAAGCAAGAAATTAAAGAAACAATGCATCTCTGTCTGGATTTGCAACATATAATGATACAGAATGAACAACCTGTTGCCAATGCATCAAGACCATTAACAGTAGCAGATGTACACACACTGACAAGAAGCTTTTAGTAATTCTAGTAGTCAGATGTACACATGAAATCTGTGGAAGATAATTAGAGAATATTGAAGCAGATCACTAACCGTGGAAAACAATTGTTCTTAATCGCTAAAGACATTTTATTTTTCTCCTCCTCCTTGTGGGCCAGGTTTGGCCTTGCATATAAACAGGTGATAAGGTGTTTTTGGCCATTCTGCCAGACTGAAGTAAGCAGCCTCTTCTCTTTATTGATGGGCTCTTCTCCCACTCCATTCCAGCTGCTCCACTTAATTTCTTCCTCCTGTCCAAGGTGAACCTCAAGCTAGATTTCTCCAATTCAGTTGCCTTGCTTCAAGATAGATTTCCAAGTCACATGTTCTCGGATAATTAATGGAATCAGACTTAACAGGATGTTGGAGAAACGTCAACACCTGAAATCTTCCAATGTGTTCAATAAATTCCCCTCAAATGCAGTCAAGTGAGTTGGTCTCTAGCAGAAGCTGAATAGTAAAGCCAAAACAGAACTTTAGGTGAAGATTGCAATCCTCACTGATTTCTGTTCAGCCATTTGATGACAGGAGAAAATATTAATTTGTAGCACCAGGCCACAAGATGCTTTTCAGCCTTTTTAGTGAATACCATAAACTTTCCTATTAATATTCAGAGCACAAATGGGTTTTCAGATGGCTGATCCTAACTGCGCCATCCTTACCCGGTGACACGGCGTCATCAACTTTCCCAGAAAGTAAAGTATTTCCCTTATTTTACAGGGGAGAGGGATGTCCAGCAGCAGATCAATACAGGAGAGACAATGGTTCACACTGCTGGTGGCAGAACTGCAAGTAGCATCCAAATGCCCTGAATTTTGCAGTCACTGAAGGAAGCTATTCATTTCCTGACAACTAAAATATTAAAGAGGCGAATTGTGATTTACCCTGTGGGATTCCAGGTCTCTTATACACTTTCTTTGCAAGAGAAATGCCTGCAATGGCTTTTTTTCCCGCACACAATTGCCAGTCTCCATCTGTTGATGGCCCTTTATCAATTTCTCATGTTGTACCACAAGCTGAAAACATAATTAGTGCTCACATCTTCACTGACAACTCCAGCTCTTCCTCAACTCTACCTCTCTCAGTTTGATCTCTGTCTGTAGGCTCTCAGAGTGCCTAGCTGATGTAGAGCAGTGATCAGCAAAATATTTGTCCAGCTAAGTATTAGTAAAACTAGATTCTTCATCATTCCCTTGCCACCAACTCCATCCCTTTCCTTGATGCCTGAAACTAACCCAGACTATGTTGTTCTTCATCGTCATGTCTGACTCTGCTCCAAAACCAAATCCTGTATATGTCCACACCATCAATCAGAGTGGTTTGTTCAGGCTGTAACATTTTTCTTTCCTTCTGCCTCAGCTTACTGCTACTGAAATTCCCTTCCATTCCTCAGCACTTGACCATTTTGCGATATTCTTCTCCAGACTTGTTTGCACAACTCTTATGTTAGCCTGAAGTTCTCCAGAACACTTTGGCCCATATCTTTCCTCAGATCATGACCTGTTTACTCATTAAACCTTTCCCTTGCTTGTTTTCTTATTAATTAACATTAACTTCTGTTCAAGTAAAAATTCAACTTAAAAATTGTATTGTACAATTCTTAATCCCTTTATGACCTGGCCACTGCCAGCGTCTCAAGTTCAAGTTTATTGCCACATGTACCAAGGTGCAGTGATAGATGTTGGTCTGTGAGCAGAGCAGTAGACATCTCATACATAGTACAACAAGCAGGGCGTAGTGCAAAAATTGAAAAATGCAACGTTACAGAGGGAGGTACCGTGTAAAAGCAACATAATTTTACTATCTCGGGGGTTCATTCAGCAGCCAATAATGGTGGGAAATCTAGGGGTAAATGATCTCCTGGGCAACAGATGAGTCAGGCTGTCTGGAATGCAGAGGCCTTAAAGGGCAAGGCCACCACCCAGGTCAAGGCTGGAAATGTGGCGTGAGGGCTGGGATCCAGACCAGACTGAAGAGCAGGGTACTGAGACTTCCCCTATCGTCTATACTGCTTCTGAATGTCTAGTCATTAGAACTGATGACCTCAGGGCAAAGCTGCTTCTTCAGAGTCAGGAGAAACAAATCTCACCTGTTGGCTGCACTTGAATCTCACCTGTTGGCTGCACTTGAATCTCACCTGTTGGCTGCACTTGAATCTTACCTGTTGGCTGCAAATCTCACCTGTTGGCTGCACTTGAACCTCACCTGTTGGCTGCACTTGAATCTCACCTGTTGGCTGCACTACCCCTTGGTATCAGGAAACACATTGGATGCTGCGATTCGACAAGAGGGTGTCACGATTTACGGAATGGATTGGAACTCAGATTCTGGCAAAGAGAGAGAGGGCAATGTGTGCTTTTTAGTTAACGCTGATTGGTGCATGAACGTTAGGGTTATGTCAACCTCCTGCTGCACTGCCTTATAGCAAATATCAATTAAATGCAGACCCTTGTATCTACCTCAAGAGTTCTCATCAGTGATTCTCATTGGTTTATATTCCACACAATGACGAATAGAAGCAGGCACTTGTGGAGCTTCATGACGTGGTCAGTAAACAAGAGACAGACCACCCTGATGCACTACAAATTTTAGTCCATGACTTTAACTTGGCCTGTCTCAAGAAAACCCTGCTCAATGATACCAGCAAGTAACCTGTTGTATTAGACATCCAAACATTCCACCACACTAAGATAAGGAAGGCCTGTCCTTCTTTTCAAAGACTACATTTTGGCAAGTCAGATCATCTGGCTATACTAAAAGAGATGCTAAAAAGAGAGACTCCAGACATCAGGATGGTCAGAAGGTGGTCACGAGAGACTGAAGATCATCTGCCTTGAATCAAAAGATGGGCAGTGTTCAAGCATTCACCTGAGGATTTGAATGATTACATCAGGGCCATTAAAGACTTCATGAAAATAGCTGTAGACAAGTGTGTACCAACCAACTCATTCAAGGTTTCCCTAACCAGAAGTCCTGCATGAACAATGAAATCTGGAACCTGCTGAGATCCAGATCACTACAGAAGGAGTGCAATCACTGAAAAGCCATCTCCCAAGTGAAGTGAAGATTCCCGATGAGATTGGAAATAATAAAGGAATCCCGACAACTGCAGCCGGGCTTAAATGACATAACCTGCTGCAAAACCAAATCCTGTGCATTTGGAGACAGCAAAGCTTCACTTCCAGGTGAACTTAACACCTCAATGCCTGATTCAACCACTAGAACAAGGGAGAACCACTGCACACCTCACATCGCCTGATTGATCTCTACTGCCGGTATCTGAGAATGACATGTGGGCTGCCTTCAAGGAAGTGAATCCAAGAAAATCATCCCATCTGGATGGAATGCCCAGCCAAGAACTGAACACTTATGGTGATCAACTTGCCAATGTATTCACGGATAATTTCCAACATCTCAAACAGGCCTCAATTGTACTGGTGCCCAAGAAGGATGTGGTATCCTGTCTAAATGACTACCAATCAATGGCACTCACATCCACAGTGATGAAATGCTTTGAAAGGCTGGAGTTGAAACATAGCAGCTCCTGTCAGAGCAGCAACATGAATCCATTCCAATTTGCTTAGTGTGGCAACAGGCAGATGCTATCTCACTGGCTCCACATGAAACCCTGGAACATGTGGACAGCAAAAATGAATACATCATGATACTTTTATTGACTACAGTTCTGCATTCAACACAATCATCCCCTGAAAACTGATCAGTAAAGCTGGACCTCAATACTCCATTGTGTAATGGGATACTGAATTCTCCACAATCTCATTAGTACTGGTGGGCTGTGTTCTTAGTTCCCTGCCTTTCTCACTTTACACCTGTGACTGTGTGACAACAACAGCATCTACAAATTTTCTGGTTGTGGGCAGTATAAAAAGGGGTGATGAGTCAGCTTATAAGAGGGAGATTTAAAGAAAGGCTGAATGGCGTACTGATAACAACCTCACATTTAAAGCTACCAAAGCCAAAAAGCTGATGTAGACTTGAGAAAGGGAAAACCAGTTGTCTACCATTGGGGGAATCAGAGGTGGAAAGGGTGAGTAAATTTAAATTTCTGGGAGTCACTTTCTCAGAGGATCTTTCTTCGGCCCTAACACACTAATGTCATCAGGAAAAAAGCACAACAGCGCCTCTGCTTCCTCAGTAGTTTGCAGACGTTTGGTATGACATTGAAAACCTTAGCAAACCTATCCAGATGTGCTGACTGGCTGCACTGCAGCCCTAGTGGACACAGCCCAATACATCACACATAAAACTCTCCCCAGCACTGAGAAAATCTGCATGGAATGCTGCCATTGGAGAGCAATAGCAATTATCAAGATCCACATCACCCAGGACATGCTCTGTTCTCTCTGCTGCCATCAGGAAGGAGATATAGGTTCCATTAGGTACAGGTGTACCTGCACCATCAGATGCCTAAACAGCAAGTCAAATCAGAGACTCATTTAAGGGCTCTTACTTTGCACATTTTTCATTACTGATTTTTTTTTTCTGTTTTGCAGAGTCAGTTTGTTTACATTTCTCTATTTATATATCTCTGTTATTTCTGAATATTTTCTTGAGTATATTTTATTGCACTCCCGATAAGTAGAAATTGTACCTGTCTGACAAGGGTTGGAAGTGATGTCATGTATGTGCTCTTCAATAAATCTAACATCTGAACTTTGATCTCATACTCATGAATATTCTTCCTGATGAGAAGGAGGTGAAGAGTGTGTGGTTGGGATGGGTTGAGTCTTTGAAGTTGTTGACTGCTTTTTCAAGGCAGCATGTGCTATAGATAGAGTCAATGAAGGGGAGAGGACTATATATAATGGCCTGTGGTACTTTCACAACCTTCTGCATTCTTTTCTGGAGCAGTTCCCATACAAAACAGTGATATACCCTAGCAGATGCTTGCAATGGTGCATCTGTAGAAGTAGTGTATGGATTCTGGAGACATGCCAAATGTCCTCAGCATTTCTGGGGAAGTGGAGATGATTGTGTTCTTTCTTTAAAACCTCTGTGATCTCAGTACTCAAAGTTCAAATTTATCATCAGAGTACAGGCAGAATTTCCTACATAGGTAACTGTAAATTGTACTCTAAGAAAGAAAGAACTCTAAACTAATTGACTGAGAAAATGCAGATGTAGATATAAATTTACAGTAATAAAATATGAGCAAACTAGATCTGTAAATAAGTCTTGGAATAGGTCCATTTTTCAGGAGTTTGATAGTTGAAGGGTAGCACTATTCCTGAACCTGGTGGCACGAATCCTGTGGCATCTTTACCTCCTTCCTAACCTTGATAATTGATACTGCTCTCTGTCAACAACTTAACATGTGGATATTCTCAATGGTGGGGAGTTTTTTACCCGTGATGTGCTGGACTGAGTCCATATCCTTTGGAGGATTTTTCATTCAGAGGCATTGATGGATTAATTATCACATAAAAGGCAGATCAGTATGTTATTTTTGCTGAGATTGCATTTAAACTGCACATCCATTCTCGTCATGGGAGACTCTTTTACCTGTAAATTAGATCAATGTTTTTTTTTAATTTTCAGATGTAATTATGCACCTTATCATGCAGAAATTATGTCAAAAACCTCCTTGAGTGATTCATTTCATGCTGCTAGTGTTTCTCTGGTGTGTTGTGCAACAAATTTCAATGCTTGTCCACCATACATTTCCTCTGTTGCACTTTCGCAGAAAAAAAATTAAGAGCACCATGTGCAAGATCAGCACACAACATGTCAGCCTCTGTTTTCACTGTTTAGGATAAGGTAAGCTCTGTTATTGGTTGTTCTTTGATTACAATTCTCATTGGAACTATATGCTACAATCTATTCTCCCTTAGCATCCCAAGTTTCAGAGTGACCTAGGTTTTCTACTGGTGCACAGGCTGACCACGCACACACACTGGGGAGCGCCTGATCCTATTCCGCACTTCACTTGTAGCTTCCCTTCACCTCTATTCCCCACTTCACAGCTTTCCCGTGTCTACCTATATGCTTCAGATCTTCATTTTCTTCCTTGTGATCAACCCTGCCAATAACATGGCAGCAATAACCTTTACATGAAGTCCTGATGGGAAGCGCACAGGCCCATAGCCTTGCCTAAAACAGATCTCTAGTCAATGTCATAATTTCTTCATAAGAAACCCAATTGCATATAATAATCCAAGCAGCTCATGCTTTGTCCACCAAAATAAGATAAAATCCAATTTCTAGGCAGTTATGCAAAGTATCTGCAACATATACAGCAATTCCCATGGATTTTTTTTTAAATAGGTGCAAGTTTAGCAGTAATCGAACACATACTGATAAAAGTTTAAAGAGGGCCATTTTAATAAATTCATGACAAGTGGCTTGGAGGCAGGTTATAAGTGATTAGGAATGTTAGAGAAGGCACAAATTAAATTGTAAATTGATTGAATACAAATAACTGGAATATAAATCAAGCATGGTGCTTTTAGGCTCAAATATGTCTACATGGCCATAAGGTGCAGTTGAAACAGAAAGCTGAGGTCATCTGAAATTATACTGAATCTCATTAAATTCAAGTGTATGAGCTACAGGAGGCTATCATGCCTCCATAGGGAGCTCACCATTGGATATACTTAATTTGTGTTATTCACTTCTCTGGTAGTTCAAAGGTAATTCTCATGAGAAAGAACAATGAACAGTACCTCAGTTTGCCCAGATTACTTTACCAAATTAATACCTTGCAGCTACATTTATTGTTGGAATGCAATTAGTCTGGTAGCAACTTCTCACACATTCTGACAATGGCTCGACCACCTTTTGTGATATTAGTCAATGGATTAGTCTTGGTCAGGGCACTGGGGATCACTCTGCCCCTCTTCTCAGTCACATCATGGAATTTTACTACGACAATTTGCAAGGATAGAGAGGGTTTAGCACCTTCTCCAGGGGGCAGCAAATCTAACTATTCAGCACGGCCTCCTGTGTGTGTGTGTGTGTGTGTGTGTGTGTGTGTGTGTGTGTGTGTGTGTGTGTGTGTGTGTGTGTGTGTGTGTGTGTGTGTGTGTGTGTGTGTGTGTGTGTGTGTGTGTGTGTGTGTGTGTGTGTGGTTTCTGTCAGTTATTGTCAACCATGGGTACTGCACCTCTGGTATGAATTGATATGGAGATCCATCTGTTGCCCATTGCCCCCCCGCATCCCCATGCTAATGACAGGTCCAATGGAACAGTTTGGTGTTAGCAGCATCGCAGGAGTTGCTGTGCCGGTGCTGGGTACAGCAGTAAGCCACCTTCAGGACTCTGACTCCAGATTTTTCCTTGGGGTTTACTCCCAAACCCTTTCCCGGGAAGGGGTATAGCCACAGGCAGCAAAAGTTTGAAATCAGAGTTTTCCTACTGCAGTTGAGTTACCATTCATGGTTAACGAGCCCCATCTGGTTGTTTAAAGGTGTCAGTGGACCACTGAGGAAAGCTCCACCGGGCATAAGAACTATGCCACACATGAAGGCCAAGCTGTTGTCAAATGCTCTTCATGCCATGAAAAGCATTTGTACAGCAGTGGGAACTTGTCCTCGTTTCCACCATTTCGCTATGACAACCTTTAGAGCCAGTCAAATTTAAACCAACAGAAATTATGAAGAAAAGATGCCACAAATTGAAACATGGTTCACTCAAGCAGCAGAACTTCACCTAACTACAGGAAAGATATCAATAAGATAGAAAGAGTACAGAGATTTACTAGGATGTTGCCCAGACTTAAGAAACTGAGCTACATGGAAAGGTTACACAGGTTAGGAATTTATTCCCTGGAACATAGAGGAATGAAAGGAGATTTGATGGAGGTATTTTAAAATGATGAGGGGGATAGACAGAGTGAAGGTAGCTTTTACCATTGAGGGTAGGTGAGATACAAACCAGAGGACATGGGTTAAGAGTGAAAGGGAAAATGTTTAGGGGAATCATGAGGGGGGAACAAAGAGTGGTGTGAGTATGGATTGAGCTGCCAGCTGAAGTGGTGGTTGCGGGCGCAATTTTAACATTTAAGAAGAATTTGGACAGGTACATGGATAGGAGAGGTAAGGAGGATTATGGACTGGGTGCAGATCAGTGGGACTATACAATAAATGATATGGCACAGACTAGAAGGACTGAAGGGGCCTATTTATGTGCTGTTGAGTTCTATGGTTCTAACTGTGGTATGGCAACAAGGTAATGAAAGAACATCCCCAAACTGCAGATGCTGAAAATCTAAAAGAAAATTTGAAGGTCCTGGAAATTCTCAGCAGATCAGGCTGCAACTGTAGGAAGAGAATCAAAATGACATTAAAGTTTGGGGATCCTTAATTTGGCAGTTATAAAAGTGAACTTCTCCAGAAGTAAATAGAAATTTATTAAAATTGTTAAATGTATCACGGTAGCATAGAAATCTGATTCCCTATTTCACATTAATCATTGGAACATGGAAGTGAAAAGTTGTATTCCCCTTGAGAAGATTACTTATAGTCTTAGGAATAGATAAAGTGTGTTCGTTGAATGTTGGAAACCTTATTTAGATGACTTAAATGCCCAGATTGTATAATTGATTTTGATATTTGTCAATTATTATACTCCTTATTGGAAATGTAATACTTTTAAAATGATGTGACTCTGAGATGTCGAATCTTGCTCCTGTTGCTTTTCCTTTTCTATTTTCTTTCTTTTTATCTCCCTCTATTCCCTGCTGTCTGTTCCTTTTTCTTTCAAATTTGGGAAGGGGGTGCTGGGACGCTCCTTTTTTTTATATTCAATTTATTATCGTTATCATGGGTCCTAAGGCTCCTAGAACGCTTCCACCAGCGTTGTCTCCGCTCCATCCTCAACATTCATTGGAGCGAGTTCATCCTTAACATCGAAGTACTCGAGCTGGCAGAGGCCGACAGCATCGAATCCATGCTGCTGAAGATCCAACTGAGCTGGGTAGGTCACGTCTCCAGAATGGAGGACCATCGCCTTCCCAAGATCGTGTTATATGGCGAGCTCTCTACTGGCCACCGAGACAGAGGTGCACCAAAGAAGAGGTACAAGGACTGCCTAAAGAAATCTCTTGGTGCCTGCCACATTGACCACCGCCAGTGGGCTGATATCGCCTCAAACCGCGCATCTTGGCGCCTCACAGTTCGGCAGGCAGCAACCTCCTTTGAAGAAGACCGCAGAGCCCACCTCACTGACAAAAGACAAAGGAGGAAAAACCCAACACCCAACCCCAACCAACCAATTTTCCCTTGCAACCGCTGCAACCGTGTCTGCCTGTCCCGCATCGGACTTGTCAGCCACAAACGAGCCTGCAGCTGACGTGGACATTACCACTCCATAAATGTTCGTCCGCGAAGCCAAGCCAAAGAAAAGATTCTGTATTTTCTTAAAACTTAAATAAAATATTTTAAAAAAGGTTGGAGATCATCTTTCAAGGTGAGAAATTATATTTAAAATTTTATTTTTTATTTTACCTTACTGGCAACACCACATTTTTTGTGAGTTGTTTAAGAGATGTGCAGATTTTTAGAGCAGCAGTTAGTACAATACTATTAAAACGGCAGTGAGTTGGGTTTGAATCCACTGCTGTCTGTTCTTCCCATGTCCCTGTGGTTTTCACTCCAGGTGCTCTATTTTCCTCCTACATTCCAAAGATATACAGGACTAGTTGGTTAACTGGTCATATGGCTGTAATTGGGCTTGTGGGCTGGAAGGGCCTCTTACAATGGTGTATAATTAAATTGAATTGTTTCAATTGAATTGTAGTTTCAAAGTATAATGTTTGTTCCCTTAAATATTTGTTACCAGGTGGAATAATAAGTGGAAAAAAACCCCCAAATAAATAAATAAATAAATTGATCCATGCTTTGGTTCACGATAAGATTTGGTCACATCATCTGGCAAGTCTAATGATCTTCTCCTGTCCGTATCTGAGGGTGGCGCGTGGGCTGCCTTTAGGAGAGTGAATCCAAGGAAAGCGTCCAGTCGGGACAGAGAACACGGATAAGAATTAAAAATCTGTGCTGACCAACTTACCAATGTATTCATGGATATCTTCAATACCTCACTCTGGCAGGAGGTGGTACCCACCTGTTTTAAACAGGCACCAAGAAGGGTGTGGCAACCTGTCTAAATGACTATTGACCAGTGGCACTCTCACATCAACAGTGATGAAGCGATTTGAAAGTCTGGTGTTGAAGCATATCAGGTCCTGTCTGAGCGGCGACATTGATCCGTTCCATTTTGCCTATATTAGCAACATTTCACTGACTCTACACAAAACCCTGGATACTTAGACATCGAAGGTGCATACATCAGGGTGCTCTTTATCAACTACAGTTCGGCATTTAACACCATCGTCCCCTCAAAATTGATCAGCAAACACCAAGACCTTGGTCTCAACACTCAACTGTGAAATTGGATCCTTGATTTCCTCATCTCCAGACTGTAGTGATAGAGTGCTACCACCAGGAGGAGTCAGAGATGGAATGTATAGCATCGGTTAATGTTGCATCTTGGGAATAATGTTGCATCTTTGGTAGATTTAAGAAGAATGCCTCCCCATGAGGTCTGGCATGTGTATGTTCTGTCCTTAGTGCTGTTTGCTTAGTTAATACATTGAGTTGCTTTAAAAATAAACCGAGTTTCTTTATTTTATGACATGGTACCAGGAGTGGAAGAACAACAAACAGTGAAGAAACAGCCAAGTTCTGCTGTGCATAGGAGTGAAAGAAAAAAAAGGAAACCACAGTATGATAGTGAATAAGGGTCGACATCAGCAGTGAAAATATGGAGAGTTTAAAAATTCCAAAAGCTGTAAAATGGACTGGAAATGTCAACCACGAGTGGAGGCTGTTTAAAACAAAGCTTTATGCTGCACATACAAGCAATTGGAATCGATAGCCAACAGGATACATGGAAGATTGCACTGCTACTTACCGTGGCGGGATTTCAAGCTCTAGAGATTTACAACACATTTATTTTTGCTGAGGCAGAAGACCAGAGCAAATTCAACAAGGCTGTTCACCAAAGAAAAATGCAACTTTCAATATGTATGAGTTTTGTTCATGCATGCAGCTGTAGGGAGAGAGCTTTGATATTTTCTTAATTGACTTAAAATTAAAAGCAAGAACATGTAATTTTGGATCACTGCAAGATTCAATGATCCATGATCAAATTAGTTCGGGATTAATAATAAGAAAGTGGGAGAGAGGTTGCTGTGAGAGACACAGGTTACCTTAGCTGGAGCTATGAAGATATGCCACATCAGTGAATTAGCTCTGTAGCATGCAAAAAAAATTGGTGATAAAATTCAAGTGAAAATGAAGGCATAGTTACAGTGTATGGACACACACACAAAGAAAATATGAGATATAAGAAACATCACTATGCAAAACAATGTTTTTCCAAAGGGAAACTAAACAGAAGTAAAAGTGTATGCACTATAAAAAAAAACTGCTCTCAGTGATACACTTCTCATGGGCATGGTGGTGCAGGGAGTGAACAGTGTCATTGCATACAAATGGAACAATTATTCCTTTCAAGTTAGACACAGGGTCAAAGGCCAATTTGATCTTTGAGCAACATCAGGGCAATGAAGATAAAGCCATACATCCATGCAAATCCTACACTGCTCAAAGCATACAATAAACAGAGCATTGACACAAAAGGTACATGTAAACTCAAGGTGAAAGTTAAAGATAAAGATCACCACCTCAGGTTCTTAGTAGTTACAGATGGAGCTTATTCATTGCTTGGTGACAAAGCATGTGAAAATGTAAGTTTAGTCAAGAGGGTGTATCACATTTTCAGTGACCATGAACAGAACAGTGTAGAGGTAATACAGGATCAATTTCCCATCATCTTCAAGGGGTTTGGATTTCTACCATTCACCTATAAGATATAGTTAAAAGAGGAAGCACAGCCAGTAGTGCAGGCCCCAAGGTGGGTTCCAGCGCCACTAAAAGAAAAGCTCAAGAATGAACTCGACCAAATGACATCACTAGGAGTCATAAAGAAAGAGAAGGAGCTCACAAAAGGGGTGAATTCAATAGTGTGTGTCAAAAAGAAGAATAGCGATGTACACATGTGGATGAACCCAAAGACTTGAATGCCAATATAAAGAGGGAACATTATCAGATTCCAATCAGGGATAAATTACAAGTGAGATGGCCAGTGCAAAGTTTTTCACTAAGTTGGATGCATCCCAGGGCTTCCGGCAAATAAAACTGCATAATGATAGCACAAAATACTGTACATTTAATAAACCGTTTGGCCGATAATCCTGCCTGAGGATGCCTTTTGGAATTTCCTCAGCTCTGGAGGTGTTTCACAGGACAATGGAGCCATCATAGAAGGCATAAATGGGGTACGTGTGTACATTGATGACATGATCTCTGGGGATCCACACAAGAAAACACAACGAGAGGCTCATCAAAGTGTTACAACACATCCAGAAATATGAATTAAAGTTAAACAGAGAAAAATGTCAGTTTGGTGTGAAAGAAATCACCTTTCTGGGAGATAAAATGTCAGAAGCAGGTGGAGAGCCAGACAAGAGAAAGGTGAAAACAATTTTAGTAATGCCAAGATCCAGTGACAAAAAAGGCAGATTGAGAGTGCTGGGAATGATCAAGTTCATTCCCAAACTTGTCTTCCAAAACAATGTACTTAAGGAAGTAGTTATAGGACAAATGTGAATTCAAGTCAACAGACAACCACGAGGAAGTATGGGGATGACTGAAGACCATTCTAAATACAGAACCAATAATTTTGACGTTCTTTGATGCATCCAGAAAGATGAAAATTTCCACAGATGCTTCAAAAAGTGGATTATTGCCGTCCTACTTCAGGCTGTGGGAGAAGATTGGAGGCTCGTAGCATTCGCATCAAGGATGATGACATCATCTGAATATTGAGAGGCACAGATCGAGAAAGAGTGTTTAGGTTTGGTCAAAGGACTCAAGAAATTTCATAGTTATGCGTATCGTCTACCAACACTCATGATAGAGATAGGCCACAAGCCATTACTAGCCAGAAAAATCTCACTGAAATTTCACCACAAATCCAAAGACTGATGATGCAGCTACAATGTTATGACTTTGAATTAGTGTACATACCAGGGAAACTTAATGAGTCAGCTCATGCATTATCCAGGGCAACGGTGCAGAATGAAGTACACAATGAGAGTTCAACGGAGGCAAATGTGAATCTCCATGTGAATCTGATCACTGAATCTCTTCCTATATCTGACATAAAATCCAAGCAAATCACAGTTGAAATGGATACAGTTCTACAGAAGGTCAAGAATCTGAATGAAGAATGGCTTAGAGGTGAATGTCACCTATACTACAAGGGCTGAGCTGAGCTGAGTGCTGTCAATGGGCTTCTACTCAGATAGAGCAGAATTGTCATTCCTCAATCAGTGCAACAAGAGATGCTCAAAAGGGTGCATGAGGGGCATCTTGAAATGGCCCATGGTAGAAAGTTGGGACTGATCTGTTTCATATGGATGGAAATAATTACTTGCAGGTTATTGATTATTTATCAAACTATCTGGAGATTGTGCTGCTTCCTACCATGTCTCCTGCTTGTGTGAAATCGATCTTTGCAAGACACGGAATTCCTTAACTTGTTTATGGTGACAATGGACCATGCTACAGTTGTATAGAAGTCCGGAACTTTGCAGGAGTATGATTTCTGACATGTGACTTCAAGTGCTTTGCATCTACAGTCAAATGGTAAAGCACAGAATGGAGTTCACATAATCAAACAGTTACTCAGGAAGCTCTGGACAGTGGCTCAGATCTCTATCTAGCTCTATTGAGTTGGAGCTTCGCCACTTGAACATAGAATGTCAACCGCTGAGTTTCTGATTGGACGTAGACTACGCACCACACTTCCCTACTCTGCAGGACCAAACAAGAACTGAGATGTCAAATGGAAACAAAAGCATCTGCAAGGGAGATAAAAGGAAAACTATGATGTTAGCAAGAAGTTTAGGGCCACTGGCACAACATGACACCATAAGACTCAGAGATTCCAACACCTGGGGCAAGAAGGCCACTGTTCCAGGAGAAGTAAATCCAAGATCTTACACTGTCAGAACAGAGGAGGGTCAAATACTGAGGAGGAATTGAAGGAACCTGCTGAAAATCCCAGAGATATGACAAGAACAGATAAATGCAGAGGATTCAGCCTGCATAGATATAGAGGAAACATTACCCATGCTGGACAGTAGTGCACCAGCAGAGCTGACACAAGCACCCATGTAAAGAAGATCCACGGGTTGTCAAAGCACCCGGCAGACTGAATCTATAAAAGAAAAAGAACTGCACTCTTAAAAGTTTGTGCTGCTGATGTTCATGTTACATTTGTGTTGAATTTTAAATTAAAAGAATACTGTATTTTATGTTTGATAAAACATCTTAAAACATGTAGTGATAGAGTCCTACCACCAGTAGGAGTCAGAGATGGAGTGTGTAGCATCTGGGGAATATTGCATCTTGGGAATGCTGTTGCACCTTGGGTAGATTCAAGATGAATGCCTCCACATGAGGTCTATGTGTATGCTCTGCCCTTAGTGCTGTTTGCTTAGTTAATAAATCTGGATGTTTTAAAAAGAACCCAAGCATCATTATTGTAATAAAAGAAACATCACATAGACCACAATCAGTGAGGATTGGTAAGAACATCTCCTTCACACTCCCTTTAAATGCTGGAACACCACAGGGCACTCCCTGCTCTATTCACTTTACAACTATGACTGTCTTAATATCAGCTGTTTTTAAAGTGAAGCTGGGAGGGGTTTATTTCTTGTTTGTCTTCTTTATTTCTGGGTGCCTTGTGCATAGCTTGGAGGCCATACTGTGTGCAGAGGAAAAACAACAGAGGAAGAAGACAAGTATCTGTTGTGTGTGTATATGGTTTTGCTGTTCCAGATAAAGTTGTGTTTTTGAGCTTGAAGTTGTTGCGTGGATCTTTCTCAAAGTAGAAATTATCACATATTTTTGGCGATGAGGTGAACTGGTTTTGTGGAAGCAATGACCTGTTTTGAACCAGAGCTGTGCATTTGAATGGCAACATTTGAGATTATTGCGGAATTGATAGAAGGAAATGAGGATTGGCTGGAGTATGAAGAAATATTGGGACACAATTTCGGTGCTAATGGAATTACTATGAAGGCTAAGAAGTGCTCTATTCTGAGTGTGTGTGGGACAAAAATGTATGTTGATAAGGAACTTAGGATCACTGTGGAAACTGGGGGAAGTTCCATTTAATGAACCAGTCAAGCTCATGGGAAACCACCACAATCATAAACCTTCTGTGACAGTCCACCAGTTTAAGTTTCACTGCCTTTTCAGGAAGCCAGTACAATCTGTGGCAAATTTTGTGGCTGAGCTTTGGAGCATAGTGATTTCAAAGCCGTATTGAATGATATCCTCTGTGGTAGATAGGTACGCAGCATTAATAATGATGCCATACAGCACTGCTTGTTGGGAGAAACCCCACCACTGACTTTCAAGAAAGTCCTAGAGATTGCCTAAGGCATGGAGATGGCTGCTCATAATGCCAAGGATATCCAGAAAGGTCATGGTTGGGGGGCGGGGTTTGCAGTAAGCAGCAGTGTACGAAGTCAGGAGGGAAATAGGTATACAGGCAAAATGGGTAGAATGTTTTTGGTGTGAAGGGACACAATGCAAATGAGTGCAAATTCACAGACACTGCAATCTTCTTTCTTTCTCTTTGGCTTGGCTTCGCAGACGAAGATTTATGGAGGGGTAAAATGTCCACGTCAGCTGCAGGCTCGTTTGTGGCTGATAAGTCCGATGTGGGACAGGCAGACACGGTTGCAGGGGAAAATTGGTTGGTTGGGGTTGGGTGTTGGGTTTTTCCTCCTTTGTCTTTTGTCAGTGAGGTGGGCTCTGCGGTCTTCTTCAAAGGAGGTTGCTGCCCGCCGAACTGTGAAGCGCCAAGATGCACGGTTTGAGGCGACACTGCAATAGGTGTGGCAAAAAGGGACATTTAGCTAAGAAGTGCAGGAGTTCAAAAGGGTTGTTGCTGAAATGTTATTATAAGTTTCAGGAGTACGCAAGCTTATGACACCATAGTTCTTTATATTTGGGGCATGTTTGATTCAAATTGGGGGGGGGCTGTGTTCTTAGTCCCCCACTCTATTCACTTTACAACTATAACTGTCGTAATGAGAGCTGTTTTTAAAGTGATGCTGGGAGGGGTTTACTTCCTTACTGTCTTCTTTGCCTCCTGTGTGCCTTGTATAAAGCTTGGAGGCCATGCTGTGTGCAGTGGAGGAACAACAAAGGAAGAAGACAAGTCTCTGTGGTGTATATGTATGTTTTTGCTGCTCCAGATAAAGTTGTACTTTCGAGCTTGAAGTTGTCGAGTGGTTCTTTCTCAAAGTAGAA
Source organism: Narcine bancroftii (assembly GCF_036971445.1). Classification (NCBI taxonomy): domain Eukaryota; kingdom Metazoa; phylum Chordata; class Chondrichthyes; order Torpediniformes; family Narcinidae; genus Narcine; species Narcine bancroftii. Next base: position 62,729,389 of record NC_091470.1, read on the forward strand.
GTTACCACAATGACTGTGTGGCTGGGTTTTACAATAACATCATCTCCAAATCTGATGATGACACCATGGTAGTGGGTTGTTTAAAAAGGGACGATGAGTCAACATGCAGGAGGGAAGATTGAAAACTTGGCTGAATAGTGGCACCAACATCAATTTCATGCTCAACATCACCAAAATGAAAGAACTGATTTTTGACTTCGGGAAGGGAAACCAAAGGTATACAATCTCGTGATCAGTGATCATTGGGTGGCATGATTGGTGTAGCGCTTAGCGCAATGCCTTTACAATGCCAGCGATCAGAACTGGAGTTCATAATCCCATACTGTCTGTAAGGAGTTTGTATGTTTTCCCAGTGTCTGTGGGTTTTCCTCAGGGGCTCCGGTTTCCTCCAACTGTTCCAAAATATTCCGGGAGTGTAGGATAATTGCGTGTAAATTGGGTGGCCCAGACTTGTGGGCGGAAATGGCCTGTTACCGTGCAGTATTGGGGGATCGGACATGGAGAGGATGAGCAAAGATACGTTCTTGGGAGTCACATTCTCGTGGATCTTTCCTGGAACCAACACACTAATAGCATCGTGAAGAAAGCATGTCAGCACCTCTACTTCCTCAGGAGTTTGCAGTGGTTTGGTATGACACCAGAAACCTTGGCAAATTCAACAGATATGTGGTCAGAAATGTGCTGACCAGCTGCATTATGGTAGACCAATACCAATGAACATAAAGCCTTGTAAAAGTTAGTGGAAATAGTCCAGGATGCCATAGACGAAACCCTCCCCACCAGGGTCACTGCCATCAGAGAGCAGCAGCAATCATCAAGGATCCACACAACCCATCACATGCTCTGTTCTCACTTCAATCATCAGGAAAGGGGTTTAGGTGCCACAAGATGTACCACCAGGTTCAGGATCAGCTGCTATCCCTCCAGATTCCTCAACAATAAACTCAATCATGGACTCATTTAAGGTCTCTTACTTTTGAGTGTTATGATTTGTTTCCTCTCTATATTGCAATGTCATTTCTTTATTTGTTTACATATGTACATTGTGCACTTTTTTTTGCACTACCAATAATTCTGCCTGGCCTGCCAGAAAATGAATCTCAGCGTTATATTTGATGTCTTGTATGTACTCTGACAATAAATCTGAAATCTAAAGAAATAAAAGAAAAAATTACAATTATCACTGTCTTTTATTTTTAGAGCAACTTTCATGTCTTTTTAATGTCATCTGAATATTTTACAGCAGTAAAAGTAGTTACTATGGTAAAGAAGAAAACAAGACAGTTAGTTTTTACACTTTCTGAGATAGTCTATTTTAAAGAAATTGGTTGAGGGATAGAAAGTGAATGGGTGATCTCCATTTTTTCTTCAATTTAGCCTGATGACATTTGAAAGAACAAACAGCTTCATTTTAATGTTTCATTTGCAAGGTGGCCCCTTTAATTCAGCATCCCTCTCTCACTGCATCGAAGAATCATGTATGGCATGGGAAAATTGTATCGCACAACCTGTTCGAGCTGAAAATGAGTGACTTGTCGTTCTTTTCCAAACCTTGATTTTTCAACTCAAGTCCCTTGCTTTGAAGCCGCAATGGCAAAGTGGTCAGGAACAAAAATCACTTTTGTTCAGCACAGCATCCTTTTCACGTTATAACAAACCAACTGTGTTTTTTTTCTGTTTGATTAACTACACTGGAATAATGTTTCCCATTATAAAGTACACTAGATATTAAAATTGCAAGATAAGGCATAAATGTATGCATAACTTAGTAATGTTTTATGGTATGTAGTGCACCATTTAATGGCAAGTATTATTCCAGTGTGGTTTGAGGAAACAAAAATCAATAAATCATACTGGCATAATTTATGGTCTCGCCTTTGTCCATCACGATGAAACACAGGTCAAGCACGGATACCAGTAAATATATGTGCAGATTTAAAATAATAAAGATCACTTCACTCAGGTCTTTTACAATTATTGCTTGGCTCAGGAGCCTCATTGTCAAAGAAAGCCAGCAATGATCACAATTATTTCACTTGTGGCCTCATCTGATGGCTTTGAGTTAGACCATAGAAATAATTGAAGATTTATTCAAATTTAAAATATCTAAATTTATATGTCTTCTTTGGACTTTTGAAAATGTGGCAATCATCAATGTTCTCATGCTTGAGCACCTTTCATTGTGTGATTCACTTAACCTTTTAAAAGAGGTTGGAGATAGACAAGCTGAAAAAAAATACAGCCCAAATGAATCAAGGTTTAGCCAACTTGATTTGAAAACAGTAACTCGATTTAATGAGAATGAATGATCAAGTCAGTTTTGATAGTATCAGCAGTGTTTCATATGGTGTGACCACGACAAGCCTTTATTATCATATCGTGACCCCTGAGGTCAACACAGGTAGGCTGAGCCTCATTACAGTGTATGTATGTGATGTAGGATCTGTTATGCAAAGTCTGAAGTTTCTGGAACTGAAGGCTTATATGAGCAAGAGATGGACAGTGGCTCACACTGACCCGGGCTCAAACTGGGGGCAGGGTTGTGGCATGACAGCCTTTATGGGGGATAAAGGGGAGGAGTCACGAGCCGGCCAGTGAGAGCAGAGTCAAACGTACAAGGTCATATCATTTACATACACAACAGTGGTTTCACCACAGTATGGAAAGCCCCTGGTGCAAAAAACCAAATCCCAAACATCCCCCTCTTCATTTATTTTTCAAAACCAGAAGGTGATTTGCTAACTGGCTTGCATCATTTCATTATACATCAAGATACGAGCATAAGCATCTATTATCACTATTTTTTCAACACTTTAAATCTCCAGAGTCCATAAAAATCAAATAATTTCACTGTTTAGTTGCTATTATTGCACTTTTGTGAGTACAGCGTCTTATAGTGAATTTCCATTGAAAAATGTCAGTCATCTGGATTTTACAAAATCCTTGTCTCGCGCTGGTGGTTTGATGGTTCTCGTGTGTGTTGGAACTGGTCTTGGTGGTGTTGATGCTCGCTGGTCCCTTGCAGCATCCTGCAACATGTCGCTGCTGCTAATGTGGTTGCTGATCACATGTTGCGTTGCGACGACAACATGCACGTTGACTGTGTGTGGCGGCAGCTGCAGGCACTGTTGCTGATGTTACACCTGACGTTGTTGGAGTTGCCTATGTATCCATCAATGTGACTATCTGTTCTGTCTAGGTCCTTTGGAGTTGCTGCATATGTCAATCTGATGTGCTTTTGGTTTTGGCAATACGGATGACCATTGACTGTTACCATATATGACCGAGGTGACTCCTTTTTCATACGCACCCCAAGTTGCCCCCCATGTCCTTTAGCATAAGCTTCTCCCACTTTCAATTCTTGTAGTTGCTTTGTTGACCTGTCATACTGTGATTTTTATCCTTCTATTTCTCTCTCCCTTCTTCCTCTGCACACCCTTCACATCTTTTGGCTTCAGGAGTTGTCCGTGTTTGGCGTGACATTAATCTCTGCACTGGACTGCACTGCCTTCCTTCTGTAGGAGCATTTCTCCATTCGAGGATCGCCTCGGGCACATCTGTTCCAGACTCAGGACATTTCTTCTCGATTGTTTTGGCAATCTTCACAGCTGACTCTACCTTACTGTTGGATTGCGGGTGATAAGGGGATGATGTTCCATTTCCCACTCGTCCATGAAGCGCTGAAACTCATCACCGGTGAATTGTCATCTGTTATCACTCACTAATTCATCTGGGTTACCTTAGTGGCTCAAATGTGATTTGAGAGGCACAATCACGTCGTCACTTGTAGTTTACTTCATCTCATCTACTTCCCACAGTCTGAGTAGTAATCAACTGGGATCAAATCGTCTTTTCCATCCAGTGTGAATAGGTCTATTCCTACTTTCATCCACAGCCTGTCCTGGACTGCATTAAACTGAAGGCATTCCTTTGCTTGCTGGGCTTGAAACTCATTACCAGCACTGCACTGCCTGATGTTATCTCTTATCTCATGACTCATGTTGGTCCAGAAAATCTCTAGCCTTCTTCAGACCTGACTCGATTCCTTAGTGCCTTGCATAGACACATGACACCATCTGGTTAGGGACTATGACACTCAGACCCTTGTAGAGTATTCCATCATGGGTTGTAATCTCATCCCTGTATGCCCAGTAAATGCATGTAGTGACTGGTGCGTTGTTGACTGTATCTGGCCAACCTTTCATCACCACATCTTTGAGCACTTGGAGTATTTCATCTCTTTCAGTCATTTCTTTCCTTTGCTGAAGTCTCTTATCAGTCGGCTTGAGCATTGAAGCTGTGTTTATTTCCTCAATTTCCCTCATCATTTTGCAGTGCTGACTCATGGAGAAGATCTCATAATCTGTGCCATCTTCTGCTTTCTTTAGTGGTAGAGCTGACCTTGATAACATGTCAGCTATTACATGAGCTTTCTTTGTTTGTACTTCACATCCAGGTTGTACTTTCTGTAACTTTAGCAACATCCTTTGTAGGTGTTTGTGATCTGTTTCCACAGTGCCAAACAAGTACTGGCTGAAATGTTCACATGCAAAAACAATTGCCAGACATTCCTTTTCTATCTGGGCATAGCTTCACTCTGTGTCTGTTAATGTCCTTGATGCAAATGCAACTGGTTTAAAGCATTGCATAAGAGGTGCTCTGAGGCCTGTTTCACTAGCATCACACTGTAGCAACACTTCATCGTGCATATCATAGTACTTCAGCATTGGTGACCAGATACTTGATGCAGTTGTAGGCTGACTCTCGTTTCTGTGCACCAAACCCATTTCACGACTTTCTCTGTCAGATTTTTCAGTGGTTCACACTCTGATGACAGGTTCGGTAAGAACTTTGCAAGAGAGTTCACAAAGCTTATGAAGCGCTGAATGGCCTTGATATCTGAGGGTCATTCCATCTCTAGTTCAGCTCAAACCTTCCCAGGATCAAGACAAAGTCCTTCAGCTGAAAATACAGGCCTATGTACTTCACTTCAGTCTTTCTGAGCTGCATCTTGTTCTTGTTCAGCTTCAGATTCACCTGACATGCTCACTCTAGTAGTCCGATGAGGTTCTTGTCATGATCGCCAATGGCGTCATCCATGTCCATAGACCAAGAGATGATCAACTATAGCCTCAACACCTGGCAAGTCCTCTACTACTACATGCTGTCTCTGTTGAGAGCATGTCTCTGTCTTAGGAGAAGTAGAGATGCCAAATGGCATGCGCAACCATCTCTAGCATCCAAATGGTGTCCAAAAAGTCATCAAGTAGCTACTGCTCTCGTCCTACTTTATTTGCCAGTATCCATCCTTAGTATCAAGGATTGTGAATACCTTCACTTTGGTAAGCTGGGGAAGATTTTCTTCTATAGTTGGCATTGGGTAGTGAGACCTTCTGAGTGCCTGATTGAGGTCTTTAGGGTCTAGGCATACCCTAAGCTTTCCAGATTTCCTCACAGCAACCATTCTACTTATCCATTCAGTAGGAGTAGTGACCGTCTGTATTACTCCTTTGTCCTCTAGCTCTTTGATTTTCTGTTTCAGGCTGGCCTTGAGAGCTCTGGCACTTTTTGAGGTAGGTGTTGAACAGGCTTGAACCTCTCGTCAACCTCCAAATGGTATGCGCCTGGGTAACACCCAAGTCTGGTGAATACATCCTTGTAATCTCATAGCATTTCATCTCTAGTGAGCGGACTTTTCTGCATCTCTGTTACATTGCACTGTTGTGGTACATTGCATGCGACTAGTCCAAGACACTCACTTGTTTGTGCAGACAGCAAAATAGGGTCACTCGAATCCACCACCTGAAATCTCAGCTTTCATTGTGTGCCATTGCAACCTATGTACAAATCCTGTTGCCCTCTAGGTTGTATCAACTCTCCCCAAATGGCCTCAGCTTGACCTTGGATGTTTGCAAGTCTGGATCTCCATTTTTCGTCACCTCTCATATGTCTGCAAAATTCATGACACTGAAAGTGGCTCCAGTGTCTATCTGACACTTTATTGGTCAATAGTAAAATCTGTCTGCTGTCACATCGGCTTGGACAATCCACTTCAGGCCTTGTGTGTTTACACTGCTCACAAGCTCCACGGTCCATAACGATTCATCACTGTCATTGTTGGTTTGCTCTTCTGGCACCATGAACTTCACCACTTGTGACTTCTCAGACAGTCAGTTTCTGCCACAATAATTGTTCTTTTTACATTTTGCACAACGTTTACCCCATGGTGGGCAGGCTTCTCTCTCTCTTTCACAGTATTTACATTCTGAACTCTGCCTTTTGTCTCCTTTCTGTGACGATCTGGCTTTGCTCTGCTGTCTCGGACTAAACTTCATAGTCTTCCATTTTCCCTAATTATTCACTGCATGAACTCTCTCTGTCTTCCTCACTGAGCCTTCTATGCTCTTAAGTTGCCCTTTTGTGACTCCTGCTCATGTCGATTGCTTTCTGCAGTGTAAGCTTAGCTTCCCTCTCTCACAGCTGGATCTTTTGTCCCCAGCACAATCCTGCCTCTCATTATATTGCTTCTTTCAGTGTTCCAAATGTACATGACACAGCCAGTTTCCTCAACGCTGTTGCATATTGATCTATGGTTTCACTTTTATGCTGCTCATATATGACATGCATAGCAGGTTCAAAATGTTCCTTCAATTTCTTGAGTATTTCTGCACTTTTCCTTTGTTCTTCACTTGTTTTTCTGGCATGGTATAAATTCTGTAGCACTCTTTCTCCTTATGAGATAATAAAGTAACAACTCTAATGTGATCTGGCTTCTTATCTAGCTCTGTTGCTATTTCATAGTTCTCATACTGGGACTGGAAAAATTTCGAATTTCCTCTCAAATCCCTTTTCATTACCATGGGTCCTGGTAGTGGAAAATGTGCAGATGCCGTGGCTTATCAATCAGTACTCTCTTCTCTACTGAAATCTGCAACAATCTATCAAGAACTGTAGCACTAGTGCACTTTTCTGACAAAAGAAATCGACCTGGGTCCCATGCTTGGAAGTGTGAGGACACGTGGGTAAAAAAAAACACTTACTCATTGCGCTAACCCCACTCATCTGTGGGACTGTGGCTAAGCCTTAGCTGGTTACTTTTTGCCATCAAAATACACAATTTCAAACTTACAAATTTCTGTCCTTCCACTGAGCAATTGTTTCCTCACGTCCTCATCTCGAGCACTGGCTGTCTTACGGCCCCGACAACACTGTCAAAACATGGAAATAATCTATTCTTCTGCACAGCTTTCACTTCTGACACCATGCTTCATGTGGTGTAACCATGACAAGCCTTTATTATCATATCGTGACGCCTGAGGTCAACACTGGTATGCTGCGTCTCATTACAATGTATGAATGACATAAAGCCTAATTCCAAACAATTAGATAATCTGAGGAATGGATAATTTTCCCATCAACCTGTAGCATGCCATTTAATTTATTGCAAATTAATTTAGTAATTTAATTGCAAAAAAAAAGTATTCTGGGCTGTGGAAGACTTCTGTTTAATGATCTCCTTCAAGAAGGCTAAATTATTGTGTTGATTCCTCCCAAATGCTAAAAATATGTTTTAAGTAAATTATTTTCAGTTACTGTGAGTTTTTTTTAGCCCATTGAGTCTACTTCGATATTTGATCACGGGTTATTTATTTTTACCTCACACCCCCATTTTCCTGCCTTCTCCTTATAACCTTTGACACCCTTACTAATGAAAATCCGATCAACTTCAGTTTTAAACATATCCAATGGCTCCACAGCTGTCTGTGGTGATGAACCACCCTCTGGCTGAAGAAGTTCCCCATGATTTCCTTTTATTCTGAGGCTATGCCTTCTGATTTTAGGCTCTTCCACTACTGGAAAAATCTTCGCTACAGGCAAAACTCCAGTGAGTTCAGGCCCAGAGCCGTCAAACACTTCTCAAATGTTAACCCTCTGTAATGATATGGTTGTACGTCCTACAGGCACAGGCTGGCCCACCTTCCTGATAACATCCTCTCCTAGACTCCTCCCTGGACTCCTCCCCTGTGACCCAGGCCATAAAGGTCGAGTCTCCTCTCCCTCCCCTCATTTCCCTAGCTTGGACCCGTGACAGCAGTCTCATGTGTAATAAAGCCTATCGTTCCCCTAAGTCTTAGTGATTATTGGGGCAACTGGTAGCGCCCAATATCATCTCACCCCATAAAGCTCCTCTAGAACCTTTCAGTAATGGGGCCCAAAATTACTCTCAATGCTCTAAAAATTCTAGCCCTCTCAAAATGACTCAACCTGCAAGCTAGCCTTTAGGGAATTCTGCATGAGAACTCCAAAGTCATTTTGGCCCCTGCTTTCTGAGTTCTCTCCCCTTTTAGAAAAGAGTGTGCACCTTTAGCTCTTCTACTAAAGTGCATGACCGTACATTTCCTTTGACATTTCTACCAAGCTGCCCTTAAGCACTGCTGCCTCTGAAGGGATTTCTTCTACTTCCTTCCTTCTGCTTTCATCCCTTCCTTTTTCCCCTCTTTCCTCCATCCTTTCTCTTTTTTTACCTCTTTACCTCCTTCCTTCCTTCTTTCCTCCTTTCCCAATTTCTCTTTTCCTTCCGCTTATTTTCTCCTTCATTCCTCTTTCTTTACTTCCCCTTTTTTCCTTTCTCCTTCAATTTTTCCTCCTCCCCTTCCGCTTTCCTTCATTCTTTCCTTTTGTTTTCTCCTTTCTCATTGCAAGATGGTGACAGAGCATGGCAGCTATTTTCCAGAATTTGAATGGCACAAATAAATCATTTCACTGTATCTCCATATATGTGGCGATAATAAATTAATCAATAGTTATGTGATTTATGCCATTCATACATTCATATGCCATTCATACATATGTATTAATCAATAGTTATGAGGATCGGCATTGATACCTCGACCAGATTCTTGGGTGAGATCTCAATCAGCAGTTTACTCCCTGGAGGAATGAAGGTCTCAGACTCATCTTCTTCATCTAATTCCTTTTATTCGATACACAAGTTTGTGGGTGGATCATTACCTCCATAGAGGATCAAGAAGCTCTCCCGACATACAATATGCTCCACCACTATCTGATGTGAAGCAATCTCAAAACAGTCTCTTCCTATGTGGCAAATATCATTCCATCAGCATTAAGATCCACAGCGTCCATCTACATGTGGCATCATATTGTGGACCAATCACAGAGACGTGTCTCCCTCCACTCCAGAATTTTTGCAATTTCTGTTCCCCTAATTCTTGTAAGTCGCATGATTTTGGAGAAATTAGGGCTAGTGGAATTTTATCAGCTAAGCTATTGTTGCCAGGCAACAGATGCCCAGGACCGCCCCCCTCTTCCCTTTAGTATCTGCAACCTTTCCAGTATTTTTTCTCAACCCACATAAACATATAAACATTAATAAAGTCACAATAATGTATAACTATTTTTGTTAATTAATGTGTTAAGTTATTTGATGATTTAATCAACATTAATCTAAACCAAAAAGACCCTTACTTCCACATAAGCCTTGTTTTGTCCGAGTGTTTCTGGAGCAATAATTGCTAAATCAGACTTAACTCTCAATCTTTAATGTATTTTTGCTGAGAAACAACTACATTCTCTTGCCGTTGATGATCCCTATGGCAGACTTCTCACTTCATTTCCTGAAGTTGAAAAGATGCAAGAAGTCTGAGAAAACGGTGTACTCCAAAGTAATGGGAGTGAGACAGAATTGATGGGTAATTATCACTCATATGAAATCACTGAAGGAAACAATTTGTGTATTAGTACATGACAATAAAGGAATCTTGTACGTACATTAGACATAGAAGGGATAAAGTACAGTAGTATTAGTGATAACAGAGCTAGAGTGGGACGTAACATGATGACATATGAGTGTAAAATGAATTGAACGCTATTCTGGTTGGAGGAGAATTATATGGAGCACAAAGGGCAATATATATGAAGTGCTGGGTTTCAGTGCTCTAATTTGTATTCCTCAATACTGCAACGTTGTTTAACATCAGGGCCAATATTATTGTCTTCCTCTAAAATGGAGATAATTATGTACCATGCTGTAGACCACAACAATATAAGAAGTCTTCAGAGGAAAACAATAAATAATTCCTGATCCAATATTTTAATATGCTTTCAAAAGTCATCAGGAAAGCTGCATAATACTTATTTTATCTGACTACATCCGACATTCATGGCAATACCAAAGTTACCATTAATCACTACATAGGATTGTGGCTTAGGACTTTAGGAAACAACTTGGCTTCCCATTTCACTATCCCAGGCACAGGGGATTGATTCAAAACTCAGAGTAGTGAGTCTGTGTGTGAATAGAGCTGCATGATCATTGCACATTCATCAGAAAACAAGTGATTTATGGGTGCCCTTGAGATCACTCTATTGGACAACATTGAATAACCTTGTATTTTGAAATATTATGCAATGCAGAGAAAATGCTGCATCCTTTCTTTTCACTATCCTTTTTCAATGAACAAATTGATAAATGTGTTTGTCATAATAATTGACTCAACAGTGATGAATCTGTACACTATGATTGAATAAAGGAGCTGAAGCCATACAATGGCAGCCTTCACTTCCACTAGCAAAACTAATGCATTGTCAGAATTGTCTGCAAATTAGATTGCCCCAGATGACCAGCTTAGTCACTATCCCTTGGTAAAGGGGAACTATGAAAGGCAGGTGCCATTATTTGGCATAGATTATTACAGGGCCTGCTTCTAACTTTGCCTTTCTATTATCTGGTCAAATTGGGTTGTTCTTGCAGTGATCCATGAGTTCCTATCAGGATATCTTGAAGTTGTTTTCTTCCCTAATACCTTTGCTGTAATTCAGAAAAAAAAAACCATGCTGCTCCTGGCATATAGATACGCCTTACCTGAAGTTATATGTTATCCAACAAAAAGAAACAATATTGTGTTATGTATATGTTGTACCGGCCCGCAAACTGGGAGTGAATATAAACAGAGCTGGCAGTGCAATAAATCAGTCTTTGACCTCAACTTGACTGTGTGTTGTTCTTACTCCACACTTTGCGTAGCCTGCACTCTGCAATGTACATAAAAATCTTTCTTTTTGACACTTGACAGAAATGGCTGTGTTTATGGAAGGTGAAATATTCTTAATATCCTACCAGGCAAATGTTTTGTATTCCATTTCTTTGGGGTGAATGTTCGTTTATGGGTCAAAGGTTCAGACATTTACTTCAAATTAAAATCAATAGAGGTGAACAGAGAAAAGTATCATTAATGTCAGATATTTCCCTTGAAGTTGCCCATGCTCCTCAACTTGTTTTCCACAATGTAATATCAAACCAAAGCATTTCAACAGTCCAAATTCACTTTATTGTCTGTGAAGATGGATGGTCACTTTACAGCATGGTATTTGATGAAAACATTGGAATTTTTTTTTTTATTTTCACAGATTTTAAGGAAATCATAATCTCTCTGCTATAGTGAAAGAAAACCAGTCAATCATGATTCACCTGTAATACAAATGAAAAGCCATTGACCTAATGGCTATTTGACTCCTCTCAATCAGCTAATTAGCCACTTAACAGAAATAACTTACAAATTCTGAGATCTGGCTCTGCATAATGGCTCCATGAAAGTTATTCTGGAAATCTTTAAAAAAAGCACATTCTGAGTTGTATTCTCTGAATTTCTGCTAAGGCACTTTCTTCTGTTACCTTTTTGCACAAGTTGCTCACCTTTCCCAACAGGTAATATCCAGAGAGAAGCAATATGCTCATCTACCACGCTCCATACTATGGGAACAGTAAAAGCAACAGTTCTCACTTCTCGGCCTTTTGACTAAGATCAAGTGTAGTATCTGTTCTTATCAGGAAGACTAACCTGATCTGTGAGAAGTTAAAGCTATACCGGCAATGAGGAAGACGACGGTGGTGGCGGACGAGGACTTCTGATAGGACAAGATCGACTGGAGTGAGCTGGCCTGCTGATGCGAATGGATTGGAGGGCCAATCTAATACCTTCTCTGGCTTTAAGCCCACCTTCTCCAGTTCCTTGAAGATGGCTACTGCAGGAAACCCTTCCCCAGCAGCACCCAGGATCCGGAACACTGTCAGGGTGACAGTAAAGACCTTGGTGTGGGTTTGCTATTTTCTCGGAACTTCTTCATGCACAAGGTCCTGATTTGAAGAGAGGACATCTACTGCCTCCCCGATGTCATGGACAACAGTCACTTCAATGTGACTTTCAAGATGCTTCGATTGTTCCAGGAGAAGGGGAACATGACTCCACTGTCACTCTTCAGGGTGCAGTAGCTCTTCACCCTTCTGACACAGAAGGAATGGGTGATAACAGTGCATATGTTTACCTTGCATGTGCTAGTTATGCACGTGCTTACCTTACTTGGGCATTATGTTGAGGAGACAGGGACCTCCATGGACGTCAAGAATGCATTTGGGATCTGGACCAGCCAATGCCAAGTGAAGGTAATTCTGAGGGAGGACAACAAAGGGGTTATCATCCATCCCCCTCCCACACCGTGTTCACTATTGGAGGGAACCATGGGTATCTGGTTTATGCTGGTGGCTAATGTTTGTAGAAGTTGTAACTGTAACATGTAATGGCCCAATGCAGTGTGGTTGCCTTAAAAACTGCAAGAAGGAGGGCCATCAGACCAAGGACTACGAAGAGAGAAAAATGTGTGGCGAGGCAGGCCACCTCTACAAAGTCTACCCAAAACGTGTAGCCACTTATGCTCAAGCAGTAAGGGGGCATGTGGCCAACACCACCTACCACCCCCCACCCCACCCCCCCAACAAGGTCATCACTCCTGCAACCAAAACTGTGATAGAGACTCACAGAGTTTCAGAGAATGTGCCAGAGATTGAGAACAGGGGAGGTGTCGAAACCCCAGGCAGATCTAACCCCCAAACCCCAGCCACAAGTTTGGAGACCTCTCTAGAGGAGGCAGAAGTGATGGAAGAGGGAGCCATGGAGGGGGAATGGCAGACAGTGGGGAAAAGTAAAAAGGTGCAGGAACCCTTGAGAAAGAAACTGCCGAAGAAACCACAAGCGGGGAAAGAAAAGGGAAAAGGCGCAAGCAGAATCCACCAGGCTCTTGGCATCTGAGCAAGAAGCAGACACAAGTGCTGGATGCAGACAAGGGAAGTGTAAGGAAGGAGAGGGAAGAAAGGAAGATTCAAGATTACAACCTAAAAAGAATAAAGTAGCCAAATTTATGGTAAATCAATGCAGGAAATGAAACATGGATATATGGAGGAGGCAACACCCAAGAGAGAAGGTATTTTCATATTATTCGAGTAGGCACAAACTTACTCAAGGATTGATATGTTTTTGTTGTTGGCCCATATTCAAGGGAGAGTTAGGAAAACTGAGTATAAAGCTAGATTACTATCAGATGATTCACCCCTATTATTAGCAATAGAACTGGAGGACATCCCACCAAGAACATATAGATAGAGGTTAAACTCCATGCTACTTAAAAGACAAGAATTTAGGGAGTTTATTGAATGCCAAATTAAAGCGTATTTTGAAATAAACACAGGTTCAGTGAAAGTCAAATTTATATTATGGGACGCAATGAAAGCCTTCATTAGAGGGCAAATAATAAGTTATGTGACTAAGATGAAAAAGGATTATAATTGGGAAATAGAGCAGTTGGAAAGGGAGATAGAAAGTACAGAAAAGGAATTAGTAAAAAGGGATGATATCACAAAAAGGAGAGAATTGGCGGACAAAAAAATAAAATACAAAACATTACAAACATACAAGGTGGAGTAGAACATATTGAAAATAAAGCAAAAGTATTATGAACTGGGAAAAAAAACACATAAAATATTAGCCTGGCATCTTAAAACAGAACAAGCTAAAAGAACAAGGAAAAAGGACAAACAAATTAGATATAACCCAAAAGAGATTAATGCAAATTTTAAGGAATTTTATGAACAATTTTATCAAACTGAGAATGAGGGGAAAGATGATAAAATAGAGGAATTTTTAGCTAAAATTGAACAGCCAAAATTGCAAGAAGAGGAACAAACAAACTAATAAATTGCAAGAAGAGGACCAAAACAAACTAATAAAACCATTTGAAATAAATGAAGTACAGGATGTACTAAAAAAGCTGCCGAACAATAACAGACCAGGAGAGGATGGATTTCTAATAGAATTTTATAAAACATTTAAAGAGTTATTAATTCCTCCTCTTCTGGAAGTAATGAACCCGACAGAAGAAACACAAAACTTGCCAAATTCATGTAAGACAGCAATAATTACAGTAATACCAAAGACGGGGAAGGATCCATTAACACCAGCATCATATAGACCAATATCTCTTAACTCAGACTATAAGATAATAGCGAAATTATTAGCAAACAGATTGGCCAATTGTGGACCTAAAATAGTAAAACAAGATCAAACTGGATTTATTAAGAAAAGATGAACAGTGGACAATGTCTGCAAACTTATTAATCTAATCCACGCAGTTCAAGGAAATAAGAAACCAACAGTAGCCGTTGCTCTAGACGTAGAAAAGCCTTTGACAGAATAGAGTGAAATTACTTTTTTAAAGTATTACAGAAGTTCAATCTACCAGAAAAATTTATAAATTGCATTAAAGCATTGTATAATGGACTGTTGGCGAAGTAACAGTAACAGTAAATGGATCTGTATCAAGTCACTTTAAATTAAGTAGGTCAACTAGACAGGGATGCCCACTATCCCCCTCATTGTTCGTCTTTGGCAGAACTGATAAGAATAGAAAATAAAATAAAAGAGATAAAAACAAAGGAGAAGGAGTATAAAATCAGCTTATTTCCAGATGACATCATAGTATACCTAACAGAACCAGAGGTATCAGTAAAAGAATTACATAAGAAATTGAAGGAATATGGAGAAATATCGGGGTACAAGATCAAGGCAAATAAAAGTGAAGTAATGCCAATGAGTAATGCGGATTATACAGAATTTAAAAAAGAATCTGCATTTAAATGGCAAGCACATGCAATCCGATACCTAAGGATCAGGTTAGATAATATCTTAAACCACTTGTACAAACTAAATTATCAGCTACTAATAAAGAAATTGCAGGAAGACTTAGAACATTGGAAATAATTACTGCTAATGTTGATAGGGAGGGTAAACTGCATTAAAATGAGTATGTTCCCAAGGATACAATACTTATTTCAAACATTACCAATTCCTTTAACAGAAAAATTCTTTAAGGAACTAAAGAAAATAATAAGGAAACTCTTGTGGAAAGAGAGGAATCCAAGGGTAGCATTAGATAAATTAGCAGAGAGGTATAATCAAGGTGGTTAACAGTTACCAAATTTTAGAAATTATTATAGAGCCGCACAATTGATGTATTTATCCGATTTTTATCAGACAAGGAAAAATCCAGACTGGACTAAGATAGAACTAGATAAAATAGGGGAAAAGGTACCGGAACATATACTTTATAAGTGGGATGAAAAGCTAGTGCAATATAAAAACTCACTAGTACAGCATAATTTACTTAATACACGGAAGAAGATCCACTTAGAAAGGAAAAAAAAATGAATGATCAAATAGCAAAATTACTATTGACGCAAAATCCGCTAATCCCTTTTACAATAGACAACTTTCCTTTAGAGAACGGGAGAGAAAAAGAATCAAAAGAAAAGAAAACTGTTTTTTGGGAAATAATTTATTAACATTTGAACCGATGAAGTACAAATATGGAATAACTCATGGTACAATCTTTGCATATCATCAATTGAAAGCTTATTTAAAGGATAAATTGGGAAACAGCTTGAGATTACCTGAAGGAAGCAGCTTTGAATATGTGATTACAGACACAATGATAATCAAAAGATTTATAACCAACATGTACATTAAGCTGCAAGATTAGGAAAATGAAATGAACTATAAACCTAAACAGAAATGGGAAAAAGGATGCAAACATAAAGATAAAAAATGAAGTATGGGAAAAGTTATGTTCTGGAACTATGAAGAATACAATAAACACAAGGTTATGCATGATACAGTATAATTGGTTACACAGGGTATATATTACTCCTCAAAAATTTTAAAAAATGGATTCAACATTATCAGCTAGATGTTTTCGCTGTAAGAAGGAAATGGGAACAACATTACATGCAACTTGGACATATACGAAAGTAAATATGTTTTGGGAAGAATTAAATCAGATACTAAATAAAATTACAAAAAATAACATACCAAAAAAAACCAGAGATATTTCTTTTAAATAACATAAGAAGTAGAGAATTAGGCCTCAAATTGGATAAAGTGCAAAATAAATTCATTCTGATAGCCTTAGCAATAGCAAAAAAATATATAATGTCAACTTGGAAAATAGAAGAGAGCATGAGTATTCAGCAATGGTACATGGAAATGAATAAATGTATTCCATTGGAAAAAATAAGATATAATTTTAAAAATAGAGTCACAATGTTTGAACAAATTTGGAAACCATACATGGAACATATCAGAGAGAGCTTGCCTATGTCCTCAATTCCCTAAATTAAGAATGAAAACGATAAGAAGACAAAACGATTAGATTCAGTGTGTAATAAATAGATGATGCATTTTTCTTGTTTATTTTCCTTTGTGTGAAAAGATTGTTTTTATGGTTTTATTGTATTGTATATGTTGAATATTTATGGGTTTTGGTAGGGGGTGGGTAGAGGGTAGAGAAGGAAAGGGGGTGAAAAAAGGGGAGGAAAGACCACTGTGTAAATTTAATGAGATACGTTTGTACATATTTTGGTTGATACGGTTCACAGTGTGAAAAATAAAAAAAATATTAAAAAAAAATAATCCAAAAAAAAGATTACAACCAAGCCTGTCTGGGGGAGGTGCAACACCAGCAGCCCCTAGCCCTGGGAGGCCATGATAAAGGCTGAGGCTGGCAGTCCCCTGCCGCAGGAGACCAGGAGAAGTGGAGAATCCACCAGCTCCACCAGCTCGAGAAGACCGGGAGCAGCCCAAATGCCGTGGCCCCCAGCCACAGGAGAAGAACATCGACAAACCAAGAGATGGTAATGCAGGAGCCCAGCCAGATCTTCCCCTCGTGACACCACCAGCATTGCATGAGGAGACTCTGCTCCCCAGAGAGGAGGATCACACCTTGTTCCTTAGCTTACAGTCGGTACTGATGTTCACCCAAGCTGGGGGCATATGGGCTCAGGCAGAGCGGCAGTGACTGAAATAAAAACATTATGGACGGTGGACTCAAACTAATCAAATAGACATTAAATTTGATACCTTAAATGTGCGTAACGTTAAACACAATACATGATATGTAAATGTATTACAAAACTTGAGCAAAGTGAAAGTGATCATCATGTTCTTACAGAAACTATTGGAGGTGTTTGCGATGGTGACCCATTGGGTTGTCAGTGTGGTCAGGGGGAAATGATTGCTGGGCATCTGGGCTGAAGATTTTACTGCGGGGAGGCAACTTTACAATCACTGAGGTAAAGAAGGTGGTTGGGGGCCGTCTCCTTGTGGTGGACCTTAAGTTCCGCGACCCCCTGCTCTGGCTGATCAATATGTATGCCTCACCCATGCAGAGTGAAAGGCTTGCCCTCTTCCTGCAGCTCTCACAGTTATTGGCAATGTTGAGGCTAGTCAACCTGCCCAGTGAATATAGATGTGCCTGGATGACCCAGCAGTGCTGACAGTAGACTAACCAGCTCCTCCAGGTTCCTGATGGAGATGGTAAAGGACGCACAACTGTGCGACCTTTTCAGCAACCCTGCAGATGGAGCACAGCTGCAGCCCACCTGGTCAAGATCAGATGGCTCAAACCGGTCCTGGATGACTTTGATATTGTGTCGAAGGCCAACACAGTCAGAACCACTGATGTTACTCTGGTGTTCTTCCCTGACCACTGCATCCTTCACACCTCCTATCACATATAGGAGGACCAGAAGGCATGCAGGAAGATATGGAAGCTGAATAAAGATGGAGTACACTGGTTGGAGGACCGTGAAAACCTTCTTTGGCTCCCCAGTGACCTGGTTGGAAGTGACCAAGGAAAACATCAAGAGGTTCTTTATCCTTAAAGGTGTTCAGTGGGCAAGACAAAGACAGAGGGGGCTGAGCCAACTCCAGACTGACCTGCAACTACCCTTCCTTCTGTAGTGGAGAGGGTGGATGCGAGGCAAGCACTCAGTGGAGCAGGATGAGATGTGCTCATTGTTTCTTCTTCCAAAAGGTCCACAGCCTTAAGGAAGAGGACAGCTCAGTTATATCCTTGCAGATGTGCATTCAAAGAATTGTAGATCCCTTTATGCCAGCCTGTATGACACTAAGGCTACAGACAGAATGACCTCCCAAAACTTCCTATCATCTATCACATAGATGACAGCATGAGGGAATGTCTGAATCAGCCAATTACTCTGGGGGAACTGTGGGACTCCATCCATTCCTTTGGATTGTGTAAGAATCCTGGAAGCAATGACCTACTGGCTGAGTTGTACATGGCCCTGTGGGACTGGGTGGGCCTGGACCTTCTGGAAGTAAAATACAATGCTATGCTTCTGGCAGGAAGCATGTCAGACTCCATGAAGAAGGGCACCATAACCCTCATCTACAAAAAGGTGGAGGATGAGTAATTGGAGACCTATTTCATTGCTAAATTTAGACTACAAAGTCCTGTCCAAGGCCATCGCCAATTGAGCCAAGTCTGCTCTGGGACAGGTGATCCACCCTGACCAGACTAGCGCAGTTCCAGGCAGGAAGATCTCTGATAGCCTTGAACAGCTCAGGGATACCATCGTCTACATGTAGGACAGAGGGGTAGATGCCTGCCTGGACAGCTTAGACTTTCAACCAGATTTCATACACATACATGATAGACATACTCTCTAAAATGGGCTTTAGGAGGGAATCTGGAATTGGATTAAACTGCTCTAAACAGTCATTTATAGTGCAGTCCAAATCAGTGGGTGGGAAGCAGATAGCATCTCCATTAAGTCTAGAGTTAGGCAAGGCTGTCCTCTGTTTCCCCTCTTGTTTGTGAGTTGTTTAGACCCCTTTGCTGAAATCAGCAGGAAGATGAATGCACAAAAAGAGTGACGTTGCCAGGCAGTGGAAACACCCAGGTCAAAGTCTCCCTGTAAATGGACGATTATTGCGGTCTTCTGTTCAGATATGCGATCAGCCTGGAAACTGACCAGCATATGTGGGTAATTTGAGTCCACAACAGGCTCCAGGGTTAACCAAAAGAAGAATGAGGCAATGCTCTTTGGTAATTGGCCCGACCGTCCACCATCCTATTCATAGTCGGAAGGTGTTTGAAATCTGGTTTGGAGGGACTGAGGCATGCTGTAAGAATTGGTCAGAACTGATCTCAAAGGTGCACTAAAAATTGGGACTGTAGGTGCGGCACTCCCTCTTGATAATGGGGTGATCAGGTGTGAGGTGCTCTCAGTGCTGCTGCACGTGGCACAGGCATGGTCCATCTCCCACAGCTATGCCCTGGAAGTCACCAGAGCTGAATCTACCCTAGATTCATTTGGGGTTCCAAAATGGATAGGGCAGAAGGAGTGCTATGCACAAGTCACCGGAAACTGGGGGAAAGTATGTCAGGAGGACAACCTTCGCATGTGGCTGCATCAAGCTGTGCATGGAACCAAAATATGAGGGTACCATGTGCCACTACATGCTGAGGTTCTACCTGTCCCAGGTGTTGTGAAGGAGAGGCCTGGCCCTGTTGCCACACAATGTCCCAGACAAGTGGACTTAACCGCACTACCTATCCTTCATGAAAATGTTTTTCCAGGACAACACCTTTGGCCACAAGGTCAATAGGCAGTGGTCAGCATGGAATGTCCTGCAGAAACTAAGAGAGGAAGACTCGATGGATCCAGTGGGACAGTTCCCTGAGCAGACTGTCCAGGTCATCTGGTGGAATACCTCATCACCAGGGTTCATTGACAAGCACCAGTACGTGGGCTGGCTGGCGATGAGAGGAACCATCCCAATGAAATCCTTCCTGCATGACCGGAATATCACCTTCAACACACGCTGTCCTTGGGACAGCTATGGAGGGGTGGAGAGTGTCGTCCACCTCTTTGTCGAATGCAGATTTGCAGGGAGGGTGTAGAGAGGGATGCAGGGGGCTCTGTCATGATTCATCCCCTGATTTATGGACTGTTCCAGGGGACACACTCAGAATCCCACATCTAGAACTTCTGGAAGGTCATCAGCTCGGTGAAGGATGTTCCTTGCTCAACCTGAAACCTGTTGGTCTTTCAGCACACTGATATGTCAGTCCGGGAATGCTGCTGACTGGCACATTTCAGGCTGCAGGACTAGGTGCTGGGGCTTTGTTGCAGACAATGCGAGGGCACTGTGGGGAAAGAGTACAGTTTAGAGCCAACCACCACTCCCCCCCTACCCCATTACCAGGCTCTGAGGGGCTGACACTGAGTGGAAGCTCTAAACCAACAGAGAGGGGGAGGAACAACAAAGTGCCACAGGGTTGGTAATGGAGCATTAAAAGGGAGAAGGTAAAATGTAAAAGTTATTTGAACAGTTCCTCTTTTATGTATTGTAAATAATTTGTATGATATGATGGAAACAATTTATGTAAATCCTTGAACAGGTTTTTTTTTCCTGTATTGTATATAATTTATCATGAATTAGGTATATTTTTGGAAAAAAAAGTTTTTATTCTTCCTCATGTGAAACTTATTAAAGAAAAGAACTGGCTGAAGATTCGACATGTTGGGGTTGGTCTAAGATACATCTGTACAGTGTTCCTTTAGCATTTATCCAAGAAAAGAGGGGTAGCTTATACATTTACCTCAGCTGGGTGGCTGCCTCCCCAGAACTGGTTCATTGCAGATGGGTAGAAGGTTTTTACTAATAACCAATACAAGAACGCTAATTTATTATTTATAAATCCTTCCATCTGACGAAGACAGTCATTTAGCAACAGGCTCCTCATCTGATGTGCCCATGTTAGCGCATTTACAGGCACCAAGTGAGCAGACATGAATCCACGTCCTAATTATCTTTGTGCAGAATGGTGGCGGCAGGGACTAATGGGCCAATCTGTGGGGTCATCTGTTCCATTACATCAAATAGATGGAGAATCATTTGCCTGGGGATCCCAAGCAGTGGAATTACCAACACCACATTTTGAAAGGTGGCATATTATAACAACATCCATCTATTTTGCTGTATTGAATATTGATTTGTTACTCTGCTTTGAATGTAAAATTGCAGATATTTTCTGTGGAATTCTTAGAATCCTCAACAAGCAACTTAAGGGAAGAAAACTCCTTGAGCACTCTTAACAGCACAACTCAAGGATTACTTATGTAAAAAATACTTAAAATTAGAACTTTAATACCTACATATTTGAAAACAGACCATTATTTATGAGAAACAAATACTTTGTTTCAAATTATATCTTAAAATAGCATAATGAGTCTATTTTTAGGATGAAATTGTGGTATGTTATCGTTAGTTTATGACATGGTTCAATCGATTCATTTATGTGTTTTCTTCAGTTGAGCCCTCACAGTGACAGCTTGCAATTTAAGTTAACAAGATGTTCCAAAGGACTTCACAGAATCATTATCAAACTCACAAAGAATTACTAAGGCAGAGGATGATGAGCAAAAGCTTAGGCAAAGAGGACAGATTTCAAGGAGCATCTTAAAGAAAGAAAGAGTTAGGGAAGCCAAGATAAAAGTAAATGCAGTGAAGGAAAGGAGTCTGAGGGAGGGTGGGCAAAGGTTGGGAGAGGAGTACACTGAAGAAGGTTCAGAGCTAAAAGGATTGAGGGTGAGATGGATAAAGGGCAAGATAGGAGGAGAGTGCAGTGGAAACTCATCTGTCTAAACCCACCCATGTGGGGAAGTGCGATAGGGAATGCCATGCCAATACACTGTGCCCTTTTATCTATGTGTTGTCATTCTTGGAACAGAGACTGAAATCCATTTCTCTTTGAGACTCTTGCCACTGAATTAAGGTCATGCTCTGTGAAGCTGAGTTGATGCACAAAAATACCCTGTTTTATAATAGTCCACATGCAGTAAGCATTCACTCCTCAGTATGAAGTTCTAGGATGAGGGTATAGCATTGTTCACTGTGATGGGATGAGTTGGATCCTCAGGACATCAGCACTTTGATGCTCACGGTTACTGCAACGCCATTATAGTGTCAGCGACCTGGGTTTGAATCCATTGCTGTCTGTAAGGAGTTTTCTCCCCGACATTGCGTGGGTTTTGTCCAGCTGGCCTGGTTTCCTCCCACCCTCCAAAACATATGGGGTTGCAGGCTCATTTGGATGTAACTGGGTGGCATGGGTTTAAATGGCCAGAAATGGGTTCTACCATGTTGTAAATAAATATATTATGTAGATTAACAGCACAAACGTTGACACTCATGATGGTTGCTCAATAATCAGCTCAAGGAACAAGTTGTGGGTACAGCTTCTTTTTGAAGGTAAACTTGAGTAGCAACATGGGTAGATTATGCCTCCAAAAAATGTGCTTTTCTCCATGACTCCCTGTATGAGAAAAACAAATATTGCCCACTCTTCCTCCTTATTCCAACATAGAACCAGCTGCTGCAGCGAAGAGCTCATGCACACAAATCGTAGAAGTTACTACAGAACAACACTATTATTAACCCTAAGCCTTCAAAATCCCACTGGCCCAAATATCAGAGGTAGGAAAACTGATCTTCCTGAGGGCAACAATACCAAAAATACACAATCCTCTGGCAGCATGGAATTGGCAAGGAGAGAACAACAAAGGCAATAACCCTCATCAGGAAAGAACAAAAAAAAACATTGAGCATGATGTTCTCATCACCAACTCGAGAGACTAGCTCAAAACCTCATGGTAGCATTCAGTCTCTAGGCACCGTCCTCTATTGGATTATATCATTGTCGGAGCAAAAGATCATAGGATTGTTTCCAAGACATGTTGTAACAAGTAATGATGACTGTTGGACGGACTACCCATTAATCTTCATCAGTTATTTGCAAAGATTAGGTCTTCTCAGTTAGTGCCTCACAGACAACTGGATGGCCCCAACCATCAGAAGCCGCAGAAAATCTCCTTTTTCTGGATCCTTTGAAGTACACCATATTTAACAGTGCCTAGGTTTCTCTAGCAGTAAACACAAGGCCTAGTTTGAGCAGAATGTCCAAGAACTAATTAACCAGAATTGTAACTTGTTCTTGTATTGGAAGCCCCACCATTACCCAAAGGAGATGAAACAGCTGAAAGCCAAGGGTCAGCAGCCAGCCATGATCGAATGAACTGCTGGTGGAAAGAAAGAAAACAAAAGGTTCAAACCACTTATCACCCAATAGTTCTCCTGATGGGAGAGAGTTTGTCAAGGACAAACAATGAGCCAGGTCCTGCTGGAAGAAGCCCTCCAAAGAATTTCCCAACTGCTGTTCTCTTCTTGTCATTATGAGTTCAGTCTCAGATGAGAAGCTATATGTTAATTGATTGAAAAAAAAGCTTGGTGAACAAATGTATCTCTGCTGATACTTTATGGAGGGAAACCTCAGTCACAAATTCACCATACTATCATGATGTGGAAGAGAAGATAGTCCAGGGAACCTAAGAGACACCATAATCATTATAATCTTATAGTAAGGCAATGAATGAAATTGTAGTATTATGAAAGGGATCTCCTTGCTGTCCTGTACATGTAACATCATTACTAGATTCCACTTGAACCACCTGCTCCTTCCCTACCCCTTGAATCACATTGTAGATTCTTTCCATCTTGAGGAATAGTGGACTTCACTGCCCAAAGACTCCAAGGGAAATGTAGAGAACAGCATCAACCATGGCACCTGCCATTTTTTTTGACTTCACAGAAGAGATTGGGGCAATGATTCAAGAGAGTCTGTGGAGGCTTCTCAAATGCAGGTGCCTGTACACCTTGTGACCACAGAATCAATCTCAAACAGACCCGGTCACTAAGACGTCAAGCAAGGCTGCATCATTAACTCATTCAATCAAAATGGTTCTCAATCTTTCCAGCTGAAATTACAGCTTCAAGGATCTTTCAGCTAATTATTAGAAGGAACATGTTATTTCCATTTCAGAAGTAATGTCATATTAATTAACTTTTGCCATTTAGCTGCAGCAGATGGCTGGAGTTTGTGCATCTTGTGCATTAGCGCACAGTATCTTCAACTCACTATCATCAAGAAGGTGGTACAGGAGCATCAAAAGCAGGCTGGAGAATAGCTTCTTCCCACAGGCTGTGAGACTAATGAACAGTATTGGTAACCGTGACAAACCTCCCAAACAGTCATATACCTAAAACCCCTGTTATACCAAATCCGGAAACCTAACAACTGGTAAAAAAAAATGTTTTAAAAAATAGAAAAATTAATAAATAGAAAATTGAATAAAAGTTTTAAATTGTAAAATTAAATGTTTTCTGAAGTACCACATAAAGCTTTGGTGAAGATGGGGAACAAATATTCAGCTAGCAGAGCACCTCGGTCATGCTTTGCTCAATGCAGCTGTTTGAATAAAGTCGAGTTTAATAAAATGAAGAGCTGATTGATGCTTCCTGCCATTGGGGTGACTCTGTCCTGCATCGGACTTGCCAGCCACAAACGAGCCTGCAGCTGACGTGGACATTTACCCCCTCCAT
The DNA here is from genome assembly GCF_036971445.1 of Narcine bancroftii. Lineage (NCBI taxonomy): Eukaryota > Metazoa > Chordata > Chondrichthyes > Torpediniformes > Narcinidae > Narcine > Narcine bancroftii. The sequence goes on from NC_091470.1 coordinate 62,754,039, forward strand.
AAATCTTCGTCCGCGAAGCCAAGCCAAAGAATTAAAGTGCCTCCTTATCCCTGCTTAGTAAGAGGCTTTTATGACTTTTACACAGCCGCTACGTAAAAAGGTCGGGACGGAAAGTAGTAGCTAATTTCCATCCCAACATTTTTCCTATAAGTGCCCTAGACATGTTTACTGGCATACTGCAGTCTAAACTGAATTTCAAAAATGGGATAATGAAGAAATGATCCTGATGTTGCGCGATGATGCAGTCATCTCGCCAATGTTCTACGTGGGAGTTTTAAATCTGCAGTCAAAGAGACATTTGACTTTTTCTTTTTTTAAAACATCTTTATTAAGTTTAACATAAACTTACATACAAAGTTTTAAGAAAAGAACATAACAAGTCATTTTTATAGATACAAATACACACATAAATAGGATGCAACTGCATTAAGCAGTTCCACTAAGGTTAGTTTGCACAATGCTAAACATACATCTTTTCCATGATCTGTGGATTTCCTTTTCTTTCTGGAAGCTTTTGGATGCAGGTTAGTGGCATCAATTATGACGTCCACACCAACGTCGACCCACGTCCTCCCTCCGACTATCACTGCCACAGAGGAAGTCAGTGTAAATGTGCTTCCTGTGTGAATGGCCACAGTGAAGGTAAGAATACAAATTTATTACAGTGTATTATTGGAACTTATGTGTAAAAACCATTATCTATTAGTGTATTATGTAAGTTTATTAGTAAGGCTTGTAAAAGTAAATTTTGGGGAGGGGGGTTAATTATCTATAGTGTTTATGTCTTTTGGACAGATCCATGGAGATGCAGCAACAATTAAATATTTTCTAAGAATGTGACTGAAAATAAAGTAATTTTTAAAAGTTTTATATATCTATGCAAATTAAGTTTATTCAGTTTAAACAACGTAGAGTATTTTTGTCTTTTGAATTGTTTGCAGGTCAGTGGCTTCACTAGGGTCGGTGTCATCCAGTGCCGTAACTCATGGTGTCACCTCAATCACCCATGGACATTGCATTACATTACAGGTGCATAACATTTTATCCGGGATCAACAGGACTGGACACTTGCCATTGTTTGAAATCTTCTGGATTTTGAAATAATTTTGATTTTGTACCCTTTAAGCAAATGCCTCGCTCCTAGCCCCCATTGTCCATCACCTCCCACCTCAGTCCCCGGTCATCCATCTATCACCAGCCACCCCTCACAGGGACAGTGCCAGACTATTTTGCAGCCTATGCAGGGATGAGCATGTGGGGGGGTAATGACTGGCCTGAGAGATGGTTTGACGTCAACCGTACAGGAAGCTCTTGACCAGTGCATGCATTGATCAGGTGGAGGTCAGAGGTGACGAGGTGGCCCAGGAGCTCAGCCAAAAAGGCAGTTGGCATCAGATGCTTGGAGCCAGTGGTAAAGCAGGGCAGAAAGCCAGATGAGGTGTCAGGTGGGCTCTGGCGTGAGAGGCCGTGGCTCTGGCCAGAGGATCCACCCCTTCGGTGCAGAGGTGCAGGAGTAGTGAGCCGTCATCCTATGACTGAGCGTCAGTGGCTTTCAGGTGCTCCACCAGCTCGTTGGGCCAGCGCTCAAGCACACCCCAGTAGTGCAGCGCCGTCCTTCTCCCCTTCCCCATCTAACTCCTTATGCGGCAGCAGTGGAGCTGTGTTGCCGAGCCCAGAGCGCTACACTGGATCACGGTGACAGCTCAATGTGGGAGTTAATGGCTGTCTTCACTACCCATAATCCTCCACGCAACTAGAACCGCTCTGCCTGTACTAGAGTGGTTCCAACTGCATGGGGGAATCAAGCGTAAGGACCTGCTTCTCTCCTACCGGTGCTGTGAGCCAAGAGTCACCTTTCCACCAAAGATAAGAGGGCGCCCACAGGGTCGGGCATGGGGATGGAGGATGGGGGAGTGGGGTATCTCATAACATTACTTATGTATAAAAACCATATTTGATGAGCAGGTGTCATCTACCGAAAAAAGTTCTGGATTTTGGAGGTTGCCGGTTTTCTGAATCCTGGGTAAAAGGTGAGGCACCTGTATTTGTTACAGCAATAATAGTAACCAAGCAGAAGCCTTTTTTTTTAATTTTTCTCCTTCTTTTCCTTTAATTATTACTTCATTCTCAAAAAAGTTATTGATATTGGTTCACAAACACTAATTACCACAATATTGTAGCTACAACACGAGAACATTTGACAAAAGCAACGACTATATAAGGTACCAGCAGCAATGAAAACAATAATGCGTGTTCGTCGTGCGTGCAGCCGAAACCACATGATTAAAAGTGTCATTGTAATTGAGTAATAATGACAGCTCTCAGAGCACATTAGAAGGTTCAAAAAGTAAATTAGCATAGAGTTTTAGCCTTATAGGTATATTGATACATGTAAGGTGGGCTTATGAAAAAATGTTTTTGTTGTTATAACTAACTACAAGGATATTTTTATATAAAAAAAATAATACACTTCTGCTGAAACACTGCACAAAGCTTTTACAGACAGTCATTTTGGTGTCACTCCCCCCTCTGATGCTCTCACCCAGTGTGTCCTCACCCCCTGTAGTGACCCCAGTGATGCAGGTGTATTCCTTAGGTATGGTAAGAGTGAGTCTGAAGCAAATGGAAAACTTGCTTATCTGGCATCTACCAATCCCGTAGGTGCTGGATACTAGGGTTTGAATGTATATTTATTTTGATTATTTATGTGATTTTATGTACTGTGTATTGTGTGTTTTTGCATCTGTACTGCGGTCTGGAGAGACACTGTTTCATCTGGTTGTATGGTACAGTCAGATGACAATAAACTTGAACTTGAGCTTGGTGTTTGGAGGCTTAGTTCCAGGTCATAGTCAACAGGATTAATCTTGCATTCAGCATCTGCAAAATGAAAAGTCCTATGCCAATTAGTCCCTGCTGAAATATCATCTTCTGACAATAACAGCCCATGGTGAGACTCATATTTCAAGAGATATCTCTCAATGAAGCCCTTCTGGGTGTCAACAACCCTGAAGACCTATCTTGGGACCATCATGTCAATGCAACCATGAAGAAGATACATCAGCATTCATTAGGATTTTGTTAGGATTTTGAGGAGATTTGGAATGTCGCCAAAGCCTCTTGCAAATTTCTGCAGGTGTAACATGGAGAACATTCCGACTGGTTGCATCGCTGTCTGGTATAGAGCTGGCAATGCACAGGACAGGAAAAGACTGCAGAGGGTTGCAAACTCAGCCAGTGCCATCATGAACATCAGTCTATGCACCATCAAGGACATCATTAAGAGGTGCTATCTCAAGAAAGCAGCGTCTATCATCAAGGACCCTCACCACCCAGGTCATGCCATTTTCTCACTGCTACCATAAAGAAGGGGGTTCAAGAGACTGAGATGCACACCCAATGTTTCAAAAACAGCTTCTTCCCCTCCACCATCAGATTTCTGAACTGACAACAAACCTATGGACACAATCTCAATTTTTCTCATCTCCGCACAAGTTATTTATGTAAACCTCGATTTTCAGAATTGTAATTTATACCAATTTTCCACCTGTAATGCACAATACTGCTGCCGCAAACAACACATCGTGACACATGTTCATGACAATAAACCTGGTTCTGATTCTGATTCTGATATACATCCATGATTAAATTCGCCATTGCATTCAGCATCCTTTCACTTTCTTAAAAAAAGGATGTTTGAAATTCAAGGCCTCTTAACAAGCAAAATGATATATTGGGAACCAATAATCTGTACATCTCTGACTCCTGCTCCACAGCAGGCACTTAAATGCATTTTGCAAATTCTCTTGCAGGATAACGAATCCAAGGCAATCAATAATTAAACTAATTCTGCTTCACTGATCAAGCTGAACAATTTGCAACAAAGACTCTCTTCTGAGCTCTTTCAGAACAAAAGATTACTAGTTGTACAAGGGAAACATGTCAAATTAACCCTTTTACTATTGTGAGTTCATGGCCTTTGACTGTTTAAAAAGAAGAAAGACCATGTTGGTTGACACTCAGAACCCTGAATCCATTCATTATGACCAGGAAGAAGTACAGTATGAGCAGGTTAAGGAGCACATCACCTCTTAAATCCTCTCGAATCCCATGCTGTCTCTGAGGAGTTTGTACATCTGCGTGGATTTCCTCTGGGGGCTCTGGTTTCCTCTCACCATTGAAAATGTACAGGGGTTGTAGGTCAATTAGGTGTAAATGGTTGGAATGGACTCATCCACTTCTTACTCCAATTGCAGCAGACACAGTATCAGTATCTCAGGACATACTGATAGTCCCCGTCTTATGGCCATCCGTACACGTGACCAAATTTTTTTTAAAAAGAAAAAATATACGTAAATATAAAAATTACGCATTTTACGGATCCATTCTTAACATCAGGTGCAGCACTGTCTGCAACGAAGAAATTGCCTCGCCTGTCCAAATGTTCTTGGTACAGGAACCATGGCCATGTGTTGGCTTCAGGGGGGAAACTGGTTCCCGGGTAGGAGATTGGGACCTCGGGCTCCCGGGCAGGAGCGGGGAGCTCAGGCTCTACAATTGTAAAATGTCTGGGTGGTCGGGGACAGGCGATGGCAGTGCGGAAGTGTCAGGGACCATTAGCGGTTGTGGCAGTGGAGACGTGTGGGGGTCCAGCGGAAATGGTGGGGAGTCATTTGGACCAGTGGCAGTGGTGAGGAGGTGTCGGAGACCAGCAATGGCAGCAGCAGTGGGGAGCATGGTGTTGGGGACTGGCAGTGGTGATGGGGAGGTGTCAGGACTGGTGGTGGCAGTGGGGAGTTGTCAGGACAGGTGGCAGTGGTAAGGAGGTATCTGGACCAGCAATGATGGCAGAGGTGGGGAGTTGTTGGGGACCAGTAATGGCAGTCGTGAGGTATCAGGACCAGTGGTGGCAGTGGGGAGTGTTGTGGACTGGCAGCAGTGGTGGCGGTGGGAGGTGTCAGGGACCGGCAGTGGACCTGAATGGGAATGGATACTTATACCAACATCATGCTTGGAAATAGCTTTGCATTTGGGAAATGGATGCATGATAAAATGGATACAGTGAACTTCCAATTTACATCCATTTTGAGATATGACCAGTGAGTCAGAATGGAACACGGTTGTAAGTTGAGTATAGGACTGATGTGGAAGCAAGTCATTCACAACCCTGAGAGAGGGTGGAAAAGACAACTCCAGACAGTTAATAAAATACTTTTAGAGTTAACCAGGAAAGTCTGCAGACATCGCGAATGAAGTGTAATACACAAAATTACTGATAATAAAATATTTTGATTGCAGACTGTTTGAGGAAGGACTTATTTGAGCAAACTTAAGGAGGCCTCGGGCATGTACTGATTGGCTGAATAAAATCTGATCATGAATTTTATTTTTGTATTTCTTGTCCCTGTTATCTTTTGCTGAAACCTTGATTTCCATTACAATTAATAGATTCGATCCATGAGGCTCATGCAATAATTTTCTTGAAGGAATTTATTGAACAGATTGACATAGGTATTAAAACGGTTTAAATTTAAATATTAAGCATGGTATTAAGCCATTTTGGCCCACGAGTCTGTGCCGCCAATTAACTTACACCCCCAGTATGTTTTGAACGGTGGGGAAAAACGAAAGTCCCCAGGGAAAACCCATGCCGACATGGGGAGGATGTAGAAACTCCTTACAGACAGCACTGGATTCGAACCCCGGACCTGACTGCTAGTGCAGTAAAGGCATTTCGCTAAATGTTATGCAAACCCATGCAGAGTACATACATGACATCATGTACAATCCTGAAATTCCTTTTTTGTGCAGGCATGGCAGAATTAATACCACTTGGTAGTGCAAAAAACAAACTGCACGCAGTGTGAACATGTAAAAAATCAAAAGACCTGTAAACAGATAACAAATGCAAACAAACTGACTGTGCAATTCAGGGAAAGGAAAGAAAATCAATAATGTGCACAATTAAGAATCCTTAAGTATGTCCCTAATTGAGTATGTTGTTGAGGAGTCTGATGGTAGAGGGGGTAGCAGCTGTTCCTGAACCTGGTGGTGCGAGTCTTGTGGCACCTCTACCTCTTTCTTGATGGCAGCAGTGAGAACAGAGCGTGTTCTGGGTGGTGTGGGTCTTTGATGATTGCTGCTGCTCTTCAGTGGCAGCGTTCCCTGTAGATGTACTAAATAGTGGGGAGGGTTTTGCCTGTAATCTCCTGGGCTGTGTCCACTACCTTTTGGAGAGCTTTATGCTCAGGGGTATTGATATTCTTGTGATACAGCCGGTCAGCACACTTTCCACCACACCTCTGCAGAAATTTTCCAGAGTTTCTGATGTCATACTAACCTCCAGAAACTCATGAGGAAGTAAAGGCGTTGACGTGCTTTCTTCACGATACCATTGGTGTGTTGGGTCCAGGGAAGATCCTCTGAGATAGAGGGTCCCAAGAACTTAAATGTGCTCACCCTCTCCACCTCTGATTCTCCCAATGTTTGTGCACCTCTGGCGTCTCTTTCCTGAAGTCAACAATCAGCTGAGTGTTGCACAATTTCTTGTTATTGTCTAAATTGCATATTTTAAGAAATGTTGCCAAATGTTAGACTTTTTACTGCTAATATTTAATTTAAAATGTTTAGCATTATTTGAACATTGCATCAGTTTTAAAATGATTCTAACAATTTAAAAAAAAAGAACTTTAATATTTATTACAAAAAAGTGTTGGAGGAACTCAACAGATCTTGCAGCGTCCATAGTCTTGAGCCCTTCTTCAACGTATGGACTTCAATGTTTCTCTTTAATACATCATCTCTTTTTCTGTCTTGCAATATTGTGGTAAGTTAATTTATACCTTAATGTGTCTTGTGTACCTGAGTGGCTTCAGAAAGTAAGAATTGCAGTGCATCTGTACATTGTACTTTTGTATCTGACAAGAAACTCTCATGACATACCCTTAGATAAGCAAGACTAGGTCACTGGTGATTTCACCAACTGCAGTGGAACATCAAAAAACATAAAGAATATAGTTATTCTGCTTTATTGATGACAGTCATGGCTTAACATGAAAGCAAATTTAGAGTTACTACAGTAGGGAATAGAACCAAATAACAATAGGACAGCTGAAATGAAAATTGCCTTGGCACTGAAAAGCAGGAGGTGGGAATTAATCGTTTTGTTTTTCTGCATAGTTTGATGACGTATTCTTATTTTGTAGCAACATGTTTACAGTTGCTGTGATAATGATAATGAGTTTGTCAAAACACATCGTACAATGTACATATGTACCAAAATTCTTATTTGCTGCAATCAAATTGGTACTTGTGAAGAAAAACAATAATAATAAACTAATTGAATTAAATTAAAAGAGAGAATAAATGCTTAAGATAGACAATAAATATTCGTAGTATTCCTCGTGCAAAAAAAGTGACTTGCCATAGTGCAGACGGTCCTTTTGTGTTATCAGACCCAGTCGAGGATTAATGTATTAAGGGGAGGTTGAAGGGTCTGATAGCTGTTGGAAAGAAATGGTCTTTTAGATTCAAGAATTGAATTGAGGCAGGAGACAAACCATAGTATTGGTGATGGGTAGGAGAGAGGGTAGCAGGTTGGCTTGTAGATTAATGGAGTGGGATAAATGGTAGATTTTTGATTATTGAAAGGATTGAACAAAGATTCTGGATGGGTGCAGTTTCTGGTGGGGGTGGGGGTCACTACTTGTCTGGGGTGTGAGGAGGTTAGCCACAACCTGAAGGAGAATCTTCAAAATGGTTGTGTATGACTCAAGGAGAATAATTAATTCCGATAATTCATTAAAGAATATAGTTATTCTGCTTTGAATAAGTGCAGTTGGTGAAATCACCAGTGACCTAGTCTTGCTTATCTAAAGGTATGTCATGAGAGTTTCTTGTCAGATACAAAAGTACAATGTACAGATGCACTGCAATTCTTACTTTCTGAAGCCACTCAGGTACACAAGACACACTAAGGTATAAATTAACTTACCACAATATTTCAAGACAGAAAAAGAGATGATGTATTAAAGAGAAACATTGAATAATTGAATCTAAAAGTGCTGGTCTTCATGCTCCATACCTTCTGCCCAAAGGAAGCAGTAAAAAGAAGTTAGTTGGAATTAATCCTATTGTGATTTTCAAAAGCAGACTGCTCAAAAAAAATCAAATATTCCCTTCACTGCTACTTATAGAGAAAGGATGTGGCCTCAGAAAGCTCTGATCATCATGTAAAAACACCCCAGAGACACAATGAATTTATTTTTAGAAGATCTTGAAGACATTAAAGATGCGACATCAGAACACTTTCTTTGATGTCAAGGAAAAATACAAAACAAGTAATTGATTAAAATGTAAAGTTTACCACTCTGGCAGATAGTCATAAACTTATCAGTGGATCACGTAATATCATGACTTTCAGGCAATGCCAATATTAATTAATTTGCAAAGGAAAATTGTGAACATAAACAAACCTTCCACAAAGTCTGCTGAATTCTTTCCAGGACCTGTGCGTCTCCGACGCACTGGCACTCAGATGTGCCTGGAGTTGTGCAAATGGACAGTATCTCGAGAGTGTTGGATCACCCAGAGTGCTGATAAAGCTTACTTCATAATTAATTATCAGAATTAATTATTCTCCTTGAGTCATACACAACCATTTTGAAGATTCTCCTTCAGGTTGCTGGCTAACCTCCTCACACCCCAGGCAAGTAGTGACCCCCACCCTCACCAGAAACTGCACCCATCCAGAATCTTTGTTCAATCCCCTCAATAATCAAAAATCTACCATTTATCCCACTCCATTAATCTACAAGCCAACCTGCTGCGCTCTCTCCTACCCATCACCAATACTATGGTTTGTCTCCTGACTCAAGCACACCTGTGAGACACATCTGACCCTGAAACCTTCTCCCATAATAGCCAGTGGGTGGTCACATTAGTGGCCTGCATGCTTGACATCCAAGGTCTCAGTCCACCTAGTCTAACTGTCACCCTGATACACTTTTATGTGTACTGCAGTGGTAGAGGATGCAAAATAAAGTCCTTTCAGTTTTAGGATTGATTCACCTTGCATCACGTATGCTTATGAGTTTTTCAGAGGTTGATCCTTGAACATGTTTCTTGCCCAGCTGCATGTTTTATTTTAACAGGCTTAAAGTATCATTTAGTTGTAAACCAGAAATTTGAAAATAATCTCAAACATTTGAAAATTGAAACTGTTACGTCCTGGGTACAATCTCAGTTTTACATCAACACAGATGAGTTTTTTTTTCCAAGGATGCAGTTATGTATCTACTGCAATATTGTACATTGGAGCCTTCATTCACTGTGCAAGGCAAACATTTTAGGGTAGCCAGTGTAACCGCTCTCCATATGTTGGCATTCTCCCTCTCGACCTGGCCGTTACCGCATGGGTTATAGCTCATGGTCCTGCTTGAAGCAATACCACACTCCAGGAGGTACTGTCGCAGCTCTGCACTCATGAATGAGGACCCCCTATCATTGTGGATGGAATTGGGGTACCCGAAGATGGTGAAAATACTGTGAAGGGCTTGTATCACTGAGGTGGCAGTGGTGTCTGGGCAGGCCACAGCGAATGGGAAGCAGGAGTACTCATCGATGGCTGTAAGGATGTAGGTATTACGGTTGGTCGACGGTAGGGGCCCCTTAAAGTCTACGCTAAGACGCTCGAAGGGGCGGGTGGCTTTGATAACGTGGGAGTTATCCGGACGAAAGAAGTGGGGCTTGCATTCAGCGCACACCGAACAGGCTCGGGTCATGGAGCGGATCTCCTCGACTGTGTAGGGTAAGTTGCGCGCCTTGACAAAGTGAGCAAACCTAGTGACCCCTGGATGACAGAGCACCTCATGGAGTTTCCGTAGTCTGTCCATCTGTATGCTGGCGCACGTCCCCCTGGAGAGCGCATCAGGCGGGTCGTTGAGCTTACCAGGCCGGTACAGGATGTCATAGTTAAAGGTGGAGAGTTTGATTCTCCATCTGCCGATTTTGTCGTTTTTTATCTTACCACGCTGGGTGTTGCTGAACATGAAGGAGACCGCGCGTTGATCAGTCAACAGTGTAAAGCGCCTCCCAGCGAGGTAATGTCTCCAACAACGCACCGCTTCAACTATAGCCTGGGCCTCCTTCTCGATCGAGGAGTGTCTACTCTCCGGACCCTGGAGGGTTCTGGAGAAGAAGGCTACAGGCCGACCGGCCTGGTTCAAGGTGGCTGCCAGGGCGAAGTCGGATGCATCGCTCTCGACTTGAAACGGGACAGACTCATCGATCGCGTGCAGCGTCGCAGCAGCGATGTCAGATTTGATTCGATTGAAAGCCGCTGTGGCTTCGGTCGAGAGGGGATAAGAGGTGGTCTTGATAAGAGGACGCGCCTTGTCGGCGTAGTGTGGAACCCTTTGGGCGTAATACGAGAAAAGGCCCAGGCAACGTTTGAGAGCTTTCTGGGTATGTGGGGGGTGGGGGGGGTAAGTCCATTAGGGGACGCATGCGGTCAGGATCTGGCATGACTATCCCGTTCTCCACCACACAACCTAAAATAGCGAGTCGTGTGGTCCGGAAGACACACTTGTCCAAATTGTAAGTCAGGTTTAGCCGACGGGCAGTTTGAAGAAATTTGTCTAGGTTGGCGTCAAGTGTTCCGCACGGGGACGAGAGGCGGGCCAACACCATGGTTGCGAGGGTGGGTTGCCCCTTCCGGGTTCGGCGTCTCCGTGACGTCAGGCATTGCCGTGCAGGGGAGCCCTCGCTCTCATTGGACGAGAGCTCTGGGGAAGAAGAGTTTGAATGGGATAGTGGCGATTGGGCGTCACACGAGGCACTGTGTTTGCTGGCGGCCATTTTAGACCTACAGACTGCAGCAAAGTGGCCGTTTTTAAGGCACCTGGCACCTGGCTTTTCTTGCTGGGCACTGGGACCTGCTGTGCTTGTCCCTCCCACAGAAATAACATTTTGGGTTTGCACGGGGCAGTGTAGCAGCAGCCGACAGGCCGTCAGTATCTCGGGGGGTGGTAGGGTAGAAGGGCACTCTATTCACATCAGAACGAGTAGTCCAGTCCCTAGAGAGCTCGGTGGACTTTAAGGCTGCATCCTCCATTGTGATTGCAATCCGGGCCACGTCCTCTAGTTTTTCTACCCCTTGTTCGAGCAAGCGCAGCCTCACTTCATTCGATCTGAGCCCGGCCACATAGGCATCCCGGACGAGATCATTTGTGATCTCGGCAGCAGTTTTGTCCACACAGTTACAGTCCTTGCCCAATGCCTTTAATACTTGTAAATATGCCCTGCTGGACTCACCGGGCTGTTGCTTCCTCGACGCAAGCACGAGCCGGGCATGAACTCTGTTCACCGGTTGATCATACAGTCCTTTCAGTACCTTTATGGCTGCAGTGTAAGTGGTCTCATCCTGGATGTTCTCGTAGACTCTCAAGGACACCATAGACAGCAATGCTGTTAGACGCTGGTTATCCTCCTCTACCTGAATGAATCTCAGGAAGTTTTCAAAGTTCAGCAGCCAGAAGTTAAAGGCTTTGAAGGCTGTAGCTGACTGTGGGTCGATATCAAGTTTTTCTGGCCGAGTTAAACGCTCCATCCCTTTCAAAAAAAAATTCTTTTGCTAATAAAATTGTAGAGCTCGTCGAAAGAACCAAAGACTTGTTGATCCAAACCAAGGCTTTTATTAGCAAAAGTCCGGAGCTCTTCACAGGTGGCCGACCAGTCCGGAATGATCCGACCTGGCTAGGGACACAACCCTTTGAGGCCCAGACAATAGGTGTGGCTTAGCTCTCAGCCAATCGCTGTAAGCACAGTCTAGATACAGTAACTATATACACTATGTACATTGGTGATAGATGTACTATCACAGGATTTTAATAGGCCTTTCATTGCACAAATGCACAGGAACTCCTGGGTGGGTTTTTATCTGACTGAAAGCACTTATTAATGGACTGCTGAGTTAGAATGATTGCAGCACATGAACTTAGTGATCAAAGAAAAGGGAAACAAAGAGATTTTAGTGGTTCCAACTAGGCCAAGCTTGTATGAAGTGAGCACTGGCCTATTAATGTCAAAGATAAATAAACATGTAACCCAAGAATGCATTTTTAAAGAAAAATATACCACAACCTTTCATTTTTTAAAAGACCAAAAAAAAATTGATAATGTCCTTTGCCACAGGTGTGGTGTCAGAGGATTGGAGGGTAGCTCATGTTGTTCCATCGTTTAAAAAAGGGTCCAAATTATAGGCCGGTGAGCTTGTCATCAGTAGTTGGTAAATTATTGGAAGGTGTTCTAAGAGATTGGATATACAATTATTTAGATAGCCAGGAAATGAATAGGGATAGTCAACATGGCTTTGTGCATGATAGGTCATGTTTAACCAATCGGATAGAGTTTTTCAAGAAGGTTACCAAGAATGCTGAAGGAAAAGCTATGTATGTTATCTACATGGACTTTAGTAAAGCTTTGACAAAGTCTTGCATCTGAGGTTAGTTAGGAAGCTTCACACTTGAGGTATTCATGGAATGATCTGGATTCAACGTGGGCTGAACAGGAGAAGCCAGAGAGTGGTGATGGATGATTGTTTCTCAGACTGGAGGCCTGTGACTAATGGTGTGCCTCAGGGATCAGAGCTGAGACCATTGTTATTTGTCATCAATAGCAGCAATCTGGATGATAATGTGTTAAATTGGATCAGCAAGCTTGCAGATGACACTAAGAGTGGAGGTGTTGTGGACTTCACAGAGGTTTTCAAAGCTTGCAGTGGGATCTGCATCAGCCAGAAAAATTGGCTGAAAAATGGCAGATGGAATTTAATGCAGACAAATGTGAGGTGTTGCATTCTGGAAGGACAAATAAAAAAAAAACACACTGTAAATGGTAGCGCACTGAGGAGCTCAGTAGAACAAAATGATCTGGGAGTACAGATACATAATTCCCTGAAAGTGGCATTACAGGTGAATAGGTTTGGAAAGAGAGCTTTTGGCATATTGGCTTTCATAAATCAAAGTATTAAGTACAGGAGTTGAGATGTTATGTTAAAGTTTTATAAGAAATTGGTGAGACCACATTTGGAGTATTGTGTGCAGTTTTGGTCACCTAACTACAGGAAAGGAATCAATAAGATTGAAAGAGTGCAGAGAAGGTTTACTAGGATGTTGCCCGGCCTTCAGGAACTGAGTTACAGGGAAAAGTTAAACAGGTTAGGACTTTATTCTCTGAAGCATAGAACAATGAGGGGAACTTCTTCACACAGAGAGGGGTGGGGGTGTAGAATGAGCTTCCAGCTGAAGTGGTGAATGGTGGCTCAATTTTAATATTTAAGAGAAATTTGGACAGGTAGTGGATGGGAGAGGAATGGAGGGCTATGGTCTGGGTACAGGCCAGTGGAACTAGGCACAAAAAAAATGGTTCGACACTGACTAGAAGGGCCAAAGTGATCTGTTTCTGTGATGTTCTAAGTTTCAATGTTCAAAGCAGAATTAGATTTTGTCCTGACTTGATTCATTTTATCTAAATCTTCATCACTGCTAATTTTAACCTCCAATATTTACATGACTGTAAAGAATACTATGTATTCCTCACAAAAAATACCCATACAGGGTTGCCAGATCAGGAATTCCTTTATTTTGCACTGCACCCTTTGTACTTGTCTGTGAAGTGTAATAAACACTCGACAACTAATTTTATCAAAAGGTCTGCTTCCTGAAAAAACAATCCAGATTATGATACGCAACTTCAAACTGAACACAAAAATAATTTCAGGTTTGCTGTATCACGTAGGAAGGTGGAGAAACATTAAATTAACTTTTACTGAATGATTATTCTCTTAATAATGCTGACACATTGCGTTAGTTCAACTAACCTTATTTGCTGCTGACTTTCATTTGTACTCAGTATCTGATGCCTCTTGTGTCAGTGTCCAACAGTAGTTGGCCAGCATCGATGGATTCCAGTTGCTCTGACACAGCTTTGCAATGTCCTGGTAAAACCTTTCACCGTGTTCATCACTGACTGCCCAAGATCAGCTGGGAAGACGTCCAAGTACGAATGCAGAAAATTAATTTTCAATGGCATGTTCCACTTTATTGTTCTGTCTGCTTGAAGCAGGTTGTTAATCAGCTGGATATAGTTTGGTGCTCTGTAGTTGCCAAGAAAATTCTCAACCACATCTTTAAATGCCTCCCAAGTATGCCCAGGCCTAAGACAACCTAAGAGAAGAAGCCTAAGATGGTGGTGGAGGCTTCCTCTCCACCACCATCTACTCAGCCCTCACTGGTGTCTCCTCCATTTCCCGCTCATCTGCCCTGGACCCCTCTGCCACCAGATGCAGCAAACATGGAGATCCCCTCATCATCACCTACCACCCTTCCAGCCTCTGCATCCAACTCATTATCCTCCAGAATTTCTGGCACTTACAAAAGGATCCCAGCACATTTTCCATTTTCCTTCCCTCTCTGCCTTCCATAGGGACTGCTCCCTCATTATTCCCTCATGCCCTTATCCCTCCGCACCTATTGCCCCTCCCCTGAAACCCTTCCCCGTGGCCACAGGAGGTGCAACGATTGTGCCCACACTTTTTCCCTCACCACAGTCCGAGCCCCAAAACAGACCTTTCAAGTAAGGCAACACTTCACTCGTACATCCACATGAGTGATTTACCTCACTTTTTGTGGCCTTCACTACATTGGAGATACCGGTCGCAAATTGGGAGATCGTTTCACTGAGTACCTTCCACTCCCTCCTCTACATTAACAGTGACCTCCCAGTAGCCAACCATTTCAATTCTGAGTCACGGTCCCTCACTCACATATCTGTCTATGGCCTTGTGTACTATCCCATCCAGACCACCTGAAGATTGGAGGAACAATGCCTTATTTTCCATCTGGGCACTCTCCAGCCAGATGGCATTAACATTGACTTCTCTGGTTTCTGTTAATCTGATTGTTTTTTTTCCCCTTCCCCTTTCCAGTTTTTCCAGTTCTCCTCCCTCCCTTTCCTCTCCATTTACCCAACCATCCCTCCTCCCCCCAATCACTGCTGTCCCCTCCCTCCCTTCTCCACCTATCCTTTGACTGCCTTTGACCCCCCTTCCCCCTCACCCTTTTGTTCGTACACTTGCTGACATTCTTTCATACCTAGATGAAGGGCTCAAGTCCGAAATGTCAATTATGTATTTTTACCGTTGCTACATAAAGGACACTGTTTGACCAACTGAGTTTCTCCAGCAGTTTGTGTTTTTACTTCAACCATGGTGTCTACAGAATTTCAGCCCAAAATCCATATAATACATCCATGATTGTTCAGGAGGCAAAATCATTTTTGCCCGGTTTTAGTCCCATATCGCCACTCCTCGTGCCTTAGAATTAAAGGATGATGAAATTACATGTCCAACCCAATCTCTCTTCAATTTCAAGTGTTCTTTTTCAGTTAAATGTGTTTCCTGTAAAAAGGCTATCTCAACTTTCATCTTTTTAATATAAGCCAATGCCCATTTATGCTTAATGGATTATTTAAACCTTGTACATTAAAAGTCACGAAATTCAAATTAATCATTTTATATTAAAAAAAACATAAATCACTCATTCTAAAAAAAGGCTCCCCTTGCTCAAAAAACTTCTCTAATAAACTACAAAAAAACACAAAAGAAAAACACAAAAAAAACCTCTCCCAAAACTACACCAATGTAGTAACTCCCCACTTAACTGGGTGTGGTACAAAAACCCACTAGTGGCAGATGACTATTGAAAACTTCAGAGTCATCCACCCTCCCCAGTTGAATTTCTCAACAAATATATACGTATCTCAATCATATCATATTCCCAATGATTTCAATCCCAAAACTTGTTCCGTATCATCAATTTCAATCAGACTCTTTGACATATCTCCTCTCTTTCCGTTCCCATTTCCATTTTTCTAATCAGACATTTTCCTCTTAGGTGACAATTGCCGATCAACTCCTCATAAATCTGGCAAAGAATTAGCAAAAATTAATGCATCATTCTCAAAAAACTGAGATTGAAAATTCCCAAGAAAACTTTCAACACAGCAGGATACAGAAAGGTAAACTTATATCCTTTTCTCCACAGACCTTCTTTTGCTGAATTAAATATTTTACGTCTCTTAATAATCTCCTGACTCAAATCAGCATTAAAAAACACTCGACTACCCTGAACCATCAATGGAGTTTGACGTCGTCGAGCATTCTGCACCGCAATTCGCAAAATCATCTCCCTATCCTGATATCTCAAACAGCAAATTAAAACTGCTTGAGGTGGTTGACCTGGATAAGGTTTCTTCCTCAACGCTCTATGTGCTCTATCCAATTCCAAACCATCTGGAAAAAATTCAGCACCCAATACATCTGGAATCCATTTTTAAAATGTTTTTACTGGATGTGAACCTTCAATATCTTCCAGAACTCCCACTATTTTCACATTAGTTGTCCAGTTTTAGTCAATCAAAGATGACAGAAAGCCTTGGAGCATCAATTGTATTTCTGTCTGCAGATACAGCCTGGCCTGTTGAGCAGTTCCAGTTTTTAATGTCTTAACAAAATAATCCAACATGACAGCCATCTAAGCAAATATGACTCCACTTAAGATTCTAAACATGAATCATTCAAATCTGTAAATTGCAAATGAATTTTAATGCATTCTGACATTTGAGAACCTACTTCATTAAATGGAGTGTCTTGTCTTTTTTTCATTCTCATCAGGTATAACAGCATGCAACAATTCTTTAAGGACAGTTGGCACCAAATAAGTCCACACAACTTGTTCTGTTTGTTTGAAGAGGTAAAAATAGGCTGTAGCTCAGTGTCCATCCACTTTTATGGGAACTCTCTGAAATAAAGAGGATTTTATATCAGGAAATGATCTTTTCCTTAAAACATATAACAGCTTCTATACATATAAATGAACAAAATCCATGGAAAAAGAAGCATAAAAGCAACTTAAAGCCAAGAAGAAGGTGAAATAACATTGTATTCTTATTGTAGCCTTCTACATTGAATTTCTCCATGTACTTAAAATAATGTTTCTATATAAGTGATTATATGTTATTTATATTATGGCATTTCGAGCTTATTGTGTGACTACTGTAAATATTTTCCTCATTAGCAAGCCTTGTTAGATACGTTTCCAGTTTCGCATTGCCTTGTTTTTTATTTTGCAGTGTTCAATTATTAATACATTTTTAATCAACCAGATATTGCCTTGTAGAATATTTTATTTAAATCTTGCACGTCTTTATAACACGTAGAGAGGAAGGAAGATGCCGAAATAAAGAAGCCCACTGACCTGCCGTGCTCTAGTAACACAGTTGCGGATATTCTTGGACTCCTTATGGAAGCCAAAAGACAAGGAAGGATGTAAGTGCATGACTCCTTGGAGAGAAGCATTAATAATGCAAGCCCTGCTTTGCGTTCTATACATGATGTATTTAGAACAGATGGGATTTTTTTTTTCTCGTTTCTGATTTTTGTCTTGACAAATTAACATATCAGGCTTCATAAACAAACATTGTGTAATGATATACATTTAAACTCTTATAATTCATATTTTCCGCAGGAAACCATCAATTTTACTTTTTTTCTGTGAAATATTGTTTATCCCTGCCTTCGTAATCCTATCTCCATCCTTACCTCCATTACCTAGTGCTCCACAAAATAATGCTGTATGCTTCCGCCACAAAGCAATCTGTTTTTAATCCAACCGTTATGAAATGGGATATGCTTCAGTGCTTGTGACCAGCTCCATCCTTGCTCTGCCTAAATACTGCTCTGCTTGTCTCTCTTTACTGGCATAGATAATGCTTTCATGTACTTACCCTGATGAGAACCATTTTTTGCTTTTGAAAGACTATATTGATTAAGCCTAGACAATAGAAACGAATGCAAGGAATTTGCAGGAAATGCCAACAATTGAGAATTGCTTGGAGGATATTTGTCGAGTTCTTGAAATTAAGAAAAAGGATTGTACTGAGGGTGCAGAATGTGTCACCAGGTTATTTTTAAGGATTCTTATAATTTTACACACACTGTTGACATCAGTAGTGATGAGAGCCTATGTTTGTGAAACTGACAAACGTTAATTAAATTAGGGGCATCTTCCAATAAATTGTATGTATTTTTGTTGTTATTGACATCAAATGATACAGAATAAATTTATCAAAATAAATTCGCATGGTTTTTGACAGATAAAGAGAAACTATTTCAATTGGCAGAAAGTCAATGATACTGATTTAAGATAATTGACAAAAGAATTTAAAGTGAAGAGCAGAGAGTTGTTATCATTTGAAATGTACCATCTGAGAAAATGGTGGAAGCATATTCAATACTGACTTTCAAAGAAAAAAAATACACGTACAAAGGAAAAGATTGCAGAGTCGAGTAAAGTGTAATAAAGTGGGATTAATTTTATAATCTTACAAACAATATATGTAGGCAGAAAAGCCTTCTTGAGCGAGATGGGTTTGGGTTGAACACTTTTTAATCATTTTGGAACACTCTGAAACTCACTCTGGTTTCAGACGTGAAAGAGAATGGGGGCTGGAAGGTGTCTTATGAGAGTAGAAATGTGGAATTGTAGTTAAGAGATGAGCAACTCAACCTCGCCCAAGAGACAAATTATTCATTAGAATATTTTAGTGAGACCTGATAGCATAGGCTTACTTCTCTGTTGGGGTTGACCTTAACTGGCTCATGTTCCAGGCCATTAGAAATCTAGCAGTCAAACAAAGATAACTATTTTCCATGGAGGGCTGTTTTGTAGACCAGAAGGATCAATGGGTTTGTTCCTAAAAATTCCAAATGAACCAGACAACTGCACTGACCACTGAGAAATCCTGCGACCTCTGGCCAAAATCCACCTACCAGTCTGATTTCCATGATGGAACACCCCCCACCACCCCCTGTGCATCCACACCTTCCAGCAAGCAACTCATCAGAAACATGGTCATTGACCCTCACTGATGATACATCATTCCTGCATGTTTGCATGGCTTTTTTTTACCGTGGCTGTTGACTCCTCATTGATATGCCCCACTGTCACTGACGTCCATTGTGATCATTCCTGCCACATGATCATCACCTTTTCTTGTCTCTTAGAATTTACAATGTGAGCCATAATTCATTCGGCAATCCTTGGCAAGTTCTGCCCTAGAAGCAAGGATCTCCACTGCTTCTATGGTCTCTTCCCTGCTATATGGAGAAAGCATTGCATAGAAACATAGAAGATAGGAGCAGGAGTAGGTCATTCGACCCTTCGAGCCTGCTCCGCCATTCAAAGAGATCATTGCTGATCTTAAAGTTCAGTACCCCGTCCCCGCCTTCTCTCCGTAACTTTTAATACCCTTATACTGAAGAAATATATCTAATTGCCTTTTAAATATATTTAATGAACCTGCCTCTACTGCCCTCTGTGGCAATGAATTCCACAGATTCACCACCCTCTGGGTAAAGAAATTCCTCCTCATCTCGGTCCTAAATGGTTTGCCTATTATCCTCAAACCATGGCCCCGGGTTCTGGATTTTCCCATCATTGGAAACATCCCATCTGCATCCATTCTGTCCAGTCCTGCCAGAATTTTATAGGTCTCTATGAGATCCCCTCTCAATCTTCTAAACTCCAGTGAGTACAATCCCAATTTACGCAATCTTTCCTCATAAGTCATTCCTGCCATTCCAGGTATCAGCCTGGTGAATCGCCTCTGCACTCCCTCCATTGCAAGAACATCCTTCCTTAGATAAGGAGACCAAAACTGCACACAATACTCCAGGTGGGGTCTCACCAAGGCCCTGTACAGCTGCAGTAAGGTATCCTTGTTCCTATACTCAAACCCTCTTGATATGAAGGCCAACATACCATTTGCCTTTTTAACCGCCTGCTGTACCTGCATGCTCGCCTTCAGAGACTGGTGTACAAGTACCCCTAGGTCTCTCTGCACTTCCCCATCTCTTAATCTATTGCCATTCAAATAGTAATCTGCCCTCCGGTTTGTATTACCAAAGTGGATAACCTCACATTGATCCACATTGTAGTGCATTTGCCATGTATCTGCCCAGTCCCTCAATTTATCCAAATCACACTGGAGCTTCCTGACCCCCTCTTCCGTGCACATAACCCCTCCTAGCTTAGTGTCATCTGCAAATTTGGAGATATTACATCCAATACCCTCATCCAGATCATTAATGTAAATTGTGAACAGCTGGGGTCCCAGTACAGATCCCTCTGGCACCCCACTGGTCACCGCCTGCCACTCAGAAAACGAGCCATTTATCCCAACTCTCTGTCTTCTACCTGCCAGCCAGTTCTCAATCCACATCAATACTTTGCCCCCAATCCCATGAGCCTTGATTTTGTAAGCCAGTCGTTTATGCGGGACCTTATCGAAGACCTTTTGGAAGTCCAGGTACACCACATCCACTGGCTCTCACCCATCTATTTTACCTGTCACCATCTCAAAGAATTCTAATAGATTTGTCAAGCACGATTTACCTTTTGTAAATCCATGTTGACTCCGTCCGATCCCTTCTCTGCTAGTCATATGCTCCGCTATTACATCCTTAATAATGGATTCCATCTGAAAAGAGATTGAGATTGGAAGTGTTCTGACCATCGGTTGAGGATGGAGATCTTGTCGCTGAGGAGGACTTTGCCGTCTGAGCTGCGCAGCGGGCTTTGGACTTGGGGTGAGGGGCCGTACACAGCCTTTATAGCCTCGTAGAAACCCCTGAAGTCGCCAATGTCCGCGCTGAGCTGGGTTCGTTTGGCGAGGCTAGTCCACCACTCATTTTGGATCTCCCAGAGTTTGCGCTGAAGATGGCTGCATGCGCGACGGAAGGCTTGTTTCTTCTCTGGACAGGACGGCTTTGTAAGGTGAGCCTGGTGGGCAGCTCGCTTCTTTGCCAGCAGCTCCTGGATTTCCTGGCTGTTTTCGTCAAACCAGTCCTTGTTTTTCCTGGAGGAGAAGCCCAGTACCTCTTCAGTGGATTGCAGTATGGTAGTCTTCAACTGATCCCAGAGGGTTTCAGGGGACGGGTCCGTGAGGCGGGTTGCAACGTCGAGCTTTGCTTTGAGGTTTGCCTGGAAGTTTCCTCTCGCTTCGTCTGGCTGCAGGTTTCCAACATTGAACCTCTTTCTGGGGGCTTTATTGTTCCTGGGCTTTGGCTTGAAGTGAAGGTTGAGCTTGCAGCGAACCAGCCGGTGGTCAGTGTGGCATTCCGTGCTAGGCATGACCCTGGTGTGGAGCACATCTTGTTTGTCACTTTCTCGCACCAGGATGTAGTCCAGGAGGTGCCAGTGTTTGGATCGGGGATGCATCCAGGTGGTCTTAAGGCTGTCCCTCTGCTGAAAAAGGGTGTTTGTAATGACAAGTCGCTGTTCTGCGCAGAGCTCCAACAGGAGGCGCCCATTGTCATTGCACTTGCCGACGCCATGATTGCCCAGGACTCCTGGCCAGGTTTCTGAGTCTTTGCCGACACGAGCGTTGAAGTCGCCCAGGATGACAACCTTGTCGGCTGTAGGGGTACGTTGGATGAGGTTGCGCAGGTCGGTGTAGAACTTGTTCTTTTCTGCTGGTTCCGCCTGGAGGGTTGGAGCATAGACACTGATGAGGGTGATGTGACGCTTGTTTTGAAGTGGGAGTCGCATGGACATGATTCGGTCCGAGAGGCCTGTCGGAAGGTTTTCGAGTTTGGAGGCAATGAAGCTCTTGACCATGAAGCCTACGTCTCCAGAATGGAGGACCATCGCCTTCCCAAGATCGTGTTATATGGCGAGCTCTCCACTGGCCACCGTGACAGAGGTGCACCAAAGAAAAGGTACAAGGACTGCCTAAAGAAATCTCTTGGTGCCTGCCACATTGACCACCGCCAGTGGGCTGATAACGCCTCAAACCGTGCATCTTGGCGCCTCACAGTTTGGCGGGCAGCAACCTCCTTTGAAGAAGACCGCAGAGCCCACCTCACTGACAAAAGGCAAAGGAGGAAAAACCCAACACCCAACCCCAACCAACCAATTTTCCCTTGCAACCGCTGCAATCGTGTCTGCCTGTCCCGCATCGGACTTGTCAGCCACAAACGAGCCTGCAGCTGACGTGGACTTTTTACCCCCTCCATAAATCTTCGTCCGCGAAGCCAAGCCAAAGAATGGATTCCATCATTTTGCCCACTACTGATGTAAGGCTCACCGGCCGATAATTCCCCGCTTTTTCTCTACCCCCCTTTTTAAATAGTGGGGTAACATTAGCTACCCTCCAATCCATGGGTACTGATCCTGAGTCTATCGAGTTCTGGAAAATAATTCTTAAAGCATCTGCTATCTGAATGGCCACTTCCTTGAGTACCATAGGATGTAGATTATCAGGCCCTTGGGATTTATCTGCCTTCAATCCCATCAATTTCCCCAAGACCATGTCCTTAGAGATACTGATTTCTTTCAGTTCCTCCCTTGCATTCGTCTCTATGTTTCCCAACATCCTTGAGAGGTTATTTGTATCCTCTCTTGTAAAAACAGAATTAAAGTAAGAATTTAATTGGTCTGCCATTTCCTTATTCCCCATTATATATTCCCCTGATTCCGACTGCAAAGGACCTACCTGGTAACTCTGGTAACCCCCCCAGTGGACTTCCTGTTGGAAATAAAGTGCACACAGGTAGTGAGTTAAAACATTTGTGAACACCGAGATGACTGAGCTCCACTTTCTTACACATCCCATGAATGATCAGGCCTCATCACTTTGAATAATGATAACACTATAAAGACCATATCCAAGCTGAGAAGGTCAATCTAAAAGGGAGAGTAAATAATGTAGTGCACACAATTACCACGTCAACATGATGGAGTGATTAAATGGCTTTAATTACCATAAACCTGAGCATTACTGATACACTACTTGGTCAGGTTCCAGGTACAGGAGCAAGTCCAGGAACACTAGCCTTTATTAGGAAATCTGGGGAGGAGCCAAGGGAGGGGTTAGGGAAGGTCAGTGAGGTTCGGACTGGCCAGTCCATACATCTATACAAATGCTTTTCACCACATTACCCTCTTCTTTGAGATAAAACTTGGCAGGGTTATGTGGTGACACGGAGCACATTCTGGACTTTATTACATATATACATAGTTCATAGTGTCCATCACAGGTTCAGCCTGTCTGGTGGTCTCGTGATCCTCTGTGACTTCCAAGGTGCTGGGTGAGGCCTCTGTTGTTCCTGCGTCGAGCTCGCAGGCCTGTGTTCCTGTGTGGATGGAATTTCGGTTACTGAGCCCTTCTCTGCTTGTTGGGTTAACTCCTTGCTGTTGAGATCTCTGTGGGATTGACTGCCGCAGGTGCTTGTCTTATGACTGCTACTGGTGGGGGAGGTTCTACAGTTATCTGGGGAGGGCGGTTATACGTCAAAACCCTGGGACGTGGATGGGTGCTGCGACGATTGACCATCTGGTTCTTCTGGGATCACCTGATCAGTGATAGTGTACCCTGCTCAGGCTAGGTCTCATACTGACACCGTGTCCTTCCTCCCATCCTGGTACCGCACAAATGCGTATTGTGGGTTCGCATGCACCAGATGCACTCTTTCCAACAGGGGATCTGTCTTGTGGGGTCTAATATGTCTGCGAAGAAATACCGGCCCTGCTTTCATCAGCTAGACTGGTTCCAGATGCCGACCTCTTGGGGGGGGTGGCATTTGTAGCCATGCACAGCAGGGACCTGGTAGCATACAGAGTGTCCGGTAGTACCTCATGCCGCTGGGATACGGACATCCCCTTTGACGTGAGAGCCAACAGAGTTGCTCTTCAGATTGTACTGTTCTCCCTTTCCACTTGCCCATTCCCACAGGGGGTGTAGCTAGTAGTTCTGCTCATGGCTATACCCACTGCCTGGAGGTACTGTTGCAGTTCCTGGCTCATGAAAGAGGAACCCCTGTCACTGTGTATGCAGCTGGGGTATCCAAATATAGTGAATATGGTCCAGAGTGCTTTGATGACTGTGGCTGCAGTCATGTCCAGACAAGGAATAAGAAACAGGAACCAGAAGTACTCAGCCACGAAATTCAGGAAGCAGATATTCCTGCTATTGGATGGGAGGGGTCCCTTGAAGTCCATCTAAGATGTTTGAAGGGACGGATTGCCTTAATCAGTTGGGCTCTATCCAGTCTGTAAAATTGCGGCTTGCATTCGGCATAGATCGAACAGTTACAGCACAGTTCCCGAATCTCCTCAATTGAGTAGGGTAAATTTCTAGCCATCACAAAGTAATACAACCTTGTGACCCTGGGGTCACGCAGGAACTTCAGACGATTCACTTGTGCATTGGCCCATATTCCTCGGGACAAAGCATCGGGTGGCACATTAAGCTTCCCAGGCTGGTTTAGGATTTCATAATTGTACGTGGAGAGTTTGACTCTCCACCGCATGATCTTATTATTTTTTTTATTTTTACCCTGCTGTTTGTTGTTAAACATAAATGTGTTGGCCCTCTGGTCTGACAGCAGGGTAAATGGTCTTTTTCTTTGGCTTGGCTTCGCGGACGAAGATTTATGGAGGGGGTAAAAAGTCCACGTCAGCTACAGGCTCGTTTGTGGCTGACAAGTCCGATGCGGGACAGGCAGACACGATTGCAGCGGTTGCAGGGGAAAATTGGTTGGTTGGGGTTGGGTGTTGGGTTTTTCCTCCTTTGCCTTTTGTCAGTGAGGTGGGCTCTGCGGTCTTCTTCAAAGGAGGTTGCTGCCCGCCATACTGTGAGGCGCCAAGATGCACGGTTTGAGGCGTTATCAGCCCACTGCCGGTGGTCAATGTGGCAGGCACCAAGAGATTTCTTTAGGCAGTCCTTGTACCTTTTCTTTGGTGCACCTCTGTCACGGTGGCCAGTGGAGAGCTCGCCATATAACACGATCTTGGGAAGGCGATGGTCCTCCATTCTGGAGACGTGACCCATCCAGCGCAGCTGGATCTTCAGCAGCGTGGACTCGATGCTGTCAACCTCTGCCATCTCGAGTACTTCGACGTTAGGGATGTAAGCGCTCCAATGGATGTTGAGGATGGAGCGGAGACAACGCTGGTGGAAGCGTTCTAGGAGCCGTAAATGGTCTACCAGCCAAATAATGCCTCCAGTGGTGCACAACTTCCACAATAGCCTGGGCCTTTTCTCAATTGTCGAGTGCCTGAGTTCTGGGCTCTGGAGTGTTCTAGAGAAAAATGCCACTGGCCTGCCTGCCTGATTCATCGTGGCTTCTAGGGCAACACTAGAGGCATCACTTTCCACTTGGAATGGGATGGATTCATCAATGGCATGCATCGTCGTCTTGGCAATCTCATCCTTGATGCCCTCAAAGGCTTTACGAACTTCTGATGATGGGTGAAAATCCATTGTTTTCACTAATGACCCGGCCATGTCCATGTAATTGGGGACCCATTTGGCATAATAGGAAAAGTGCCTTGTCAGGGCACCTTGTCAGGGCTTTCAGGTTCTGTGGCAATGGGAGTTCCCTAAGGTGGCGCATTCTCTTGGGGCACAGGAACATGACACCTCCCTCCACCAAGTACCCTAGTATCGCCAGCTGTGAAGTGCAGAACACGCACATCTTCTGATTATATATCAGGTTTAGCGTTTTAGCCATTGCGAGGAATTCCCTTAGATTTGTATCGTGTTTCTCCATGTCATGGCCACAGGTGGTGATGTTATCCAAATACGGAAACATTTCCCTTAGCATGTGATCGTCCACCATGCAGTTCATCTCCCTTTGGAATACTGATAGCCTATTCAACAGGCCAAATGGCACTCTGCGAAACTGATACAGTTGGCCATCCGCTTCAAAAGGCATGTAGTGCCTGACCTTTGGGCGAGTTGGGATCTGATGGTATGCCGACTTAATGTCTATTGGGGGAGAAGACCCTATATTGGTCTACCCTCGTTCACCATGTTGGTGATTTGGGGTAGGGGGTAGGCATCCAGTAATGTAAATCTATTCACAATCTGGCGGTAGTCTATTACCATCCGGTTCTTCTCTCCCCCACTTTTACCACCAGCTCCTGTGCTCACCAGGGGTTGTTGCTGGGCTTGATGATGACTTCGGCCAACAGCCTCTGGACTTTAATTTTAATGAAAAGTCCGTCCTCTGGGCTATATCTCCTTCTTTTGATGGTTATCAGTCTGCAATTCTCTGATGTGCTCAAATAGCAGGAGTGGAGGGACCCGAAGGGTGGACAGCCCACACATACTCTCATTAACTGAGCTGAATTCCTCATTCTGAGCCGTAATCATGGTGCAGACCGTAAAGCTGCACCATTACACTTTCCAGCTGACACTGGAAGTCTAAACCCAGGATAACCGGCACACAGAGTTTGGGCATGACCATGATTTTAAAATCCCTGTACTCCCTGCCCTGCACCCTTAAGTCTACCCGAAAGTACCTACATGTCTCTGCGGAGTGGGCTTTAGTTGCCAGGGATATCGGCACTTTTCCGGAGACACCTTCAGTGCACAGCACTTTATTAAGTCTGGGTGGATAAAACTTTCTCTGCTCCCTGTGTCAAAAAAAACAACCTGTGATGCGACCATTTATCTTAATGTTCATCATCGATCGCACCAGCAGGTGAGGCCTGTTCTGATCCAGTATCATGGAGGCCAGGGTTAGGCCCAATTCAGAGTCACCATTGTACTGTTCCTGTTGGTAATATGTCAGGTGGCGCCTCAGAAGATGGCCGTCCCATGATTGGGAGCGAAGTTTGCGATCACTGATCCAAAGCCAGAAGTGATGTTAGCAATCTTCATCTTGGTGACCGCTCCCCCCAAGATGCCGACCTGCCCCTTGGATCGCATATGGCACTGCTAGTAGTTGAGTGCCCCCGGCACACCTTTGCATAGCGCCCTTTGTTTTTGCAATTTGAGCACACTGCGTTCCTGGCTGGGCAGGACTTCCGGGGGTGCCTGGCCATCCCACAGAACCCACCCTTGCTGGCTCCTGCCGCAACTGCCATGGGTGCCATGTCCCAATATGGCGGCGCCCTCGTTCCCCATGAGGACACAGTACCGATGGCGTTTTAAGCCTCACAGCTTTGCACCACAGTCTCCATCACCTTTCCCAAGTCCAGTACTTCTTGCAACATGCAGTTACCCTTTTCCAGGAGTCTTTGACAGATCTGGGTCGAGAGCGCATTTGTCAGCAATCCTTCCTGCATCAGCTCGTCAGCATACTCAGAGGCACTCACCACGGTACACCCGCAGGCTCTAACCAGCTCTCTCATTTCCCGTGCGAACTGTGCGAAGGGCTCCCCAGGGCTTGTCGCTGAGTCATTAATTTGTACCTCACGTACATTGGGTTCGTCGGGGTCCCATACTGCTTCTGCCTTGTCGGACGTTCAGCAGTCTCTAATTATTTGAAATGCCTTATTGCCCACGGATGCAAACAGGTGATTGTACTTATCTTCAGCCTCCCTTAGGTTGTGATGCCACATAAACATCTGCATCCCGTTCAGCAACCTTTCAAAGGTGACATCTGCGTTGGGCTCCCTGGGTTCAATCGTGAGCATAGTCGGCCAGCAAACTTCTCCCATTACCCGCTGCAGAGTTGATGCAGACCCCAGGGATGCATCCGCTACTGCACCACATGGTTGGCTCGACTCTACCATCTGTGGGCTGGATGACAGGGCATCTTCCCAATCGCTGCTGCCTTGTCCTGTATGCTGAGCTTCCATGGCTTTTGTTTTGGTAATTAAATTGTGGTGCACGCAATAATCACATTAACATGATGGAGTAATCAAATGGCTTTAATTACCAAAAACCTGAGCATTACTGATGCACGACTTGGCCCAGTTCCAGGTACAGGAGCAAGAGGGGGCAACTCCAGGCTCTCCAGCCTTCATTGGGAAATCCAGGGATGAGCCAAGGGAGGGGTTAGGGAAGGTCAGAGAGGTTCAGACTGCCCAGTCCATACATCTATACAAATGCCTTTCACCACAGATAATATTTTATGGATAAAGGAATATTTTTTTCATTTCAGGTATCAAAGGAGGGTCTAAACCCTTGCAACTCATATAATACCCTCTTTTACAGTTATAACCTTTATTTTACCATCAGCACATGGATTCAATGTGGCACACAATAAGGGCTGTTTAAACACCATTGGCTCCTTTAAGAGGCCAGTTAAAGCATGTACAGAGCCATTGGCATTAGGTTGAAATCTTCGGAGCAGCACTGTGTCCCCTCTCTCCGCTTTCTGCTTTCCCGGGTCTGCCCAGCAGTAGCACTGCTGTCACACCAGCTGTGGTTTGACCACTGTGGTGATACGACCACCAGCCTACTGCAGGGGGCGATCTCTGTACCTGCAGGAAGACCACCTAAGGGCTGACTCCACCTGGCACAGCCGACCTGAATATAGACCTGAGCTGGCCCTTCCTGAGCCAGTCACATGGGAGCCACCGAAGCATGAACTGATGTTCAGACTTTTACCTGAATACGCCTGTTGTACAATCTTTTGAGTTTTGTGCTTGCTTGCTGCTACCTCAGTGCACCACAAACGCCAAATTATTTCCTATAATTGTCCAAAACTTGTTTTGGTACACCTGAATTTATTTGAGGAATTTGTTCCCCTACCAATTTACTGTTATTTTTTTAATCCAGTGATGTTAAGAAATCTGACATTATACGAGGTTAATTATCTCAAAATACTTACTGAACTCAACAGATAAACCTGAAAGTAGTGGTCAGATTTTGTCGAAGGGATGTCAGTGAGATAAATCTTAGTGCTGGCAGTGGATTGACAACACAATTTGGAGCTCGGTTTGCACCTATCTCAGATGCACGCAGCTGTTTCCATGGTAACGCACAGTCTCACTAAGAATGAGAAGAGGCTATAAGCGTTAAATGGCATAATTCAAAAGCAGAGATAATGACAGAGATACCTAGAATGTTTGTGCACAAATCTTTGAAGATGACCAGACAGGTTAATAAAGAAAATGTCACCCTGGACTTTACAGATCATTAAGGAAAAAGATAGGATATTTTGCCAATCCTATATAAAACACGAGTTGGTCCTCAGGAGTATTTCATCCAATTCGTGGCATCATACTTTAAAAAAAAGATAAGTCGAGGATGCTGAATAGATTTGGAGAGGATGCTGAATAGATTTACTTGAATTACTCCAGGATGCAGTTACATGGTAAGAATGGAGAAGCTTGATTTATTTATTCTTAAACCAGTGAAGACTAAATAATATAAAGATAAGCTACCTTAAGTTTAAAAATAAAGGGTATAATTGAAGCAAACATCAGGTGAACCTGAAGCAAGGTAAGGAAACAAAGCGCAATCTGCTGGATGATCTCAGTGGGTCGAGCAGCATCAGTGGGCAGCAAAAGAATGGTCAACGTTTTGAGCCTAAGCTCTTCATTGAGAAGGGGGGATGTGGAGAAGAGAAGCCAGTGTAAATAAAAGAGGGTGAGAGGGGTAGGACAAGGGCCCCATGTGGAACAGGCGAATCAGGGGGAGATGAAGCATGACAGACAGAGACAGTGGGCTGGCAAATGCCAGACAAAGTGGGAGAGACAGGCAAGAAGAGCAAAAGGGGTCAGGTAGAGGAGAATGAGTCATATAGGGCTGAGTGGAGGATTAGAAGACAAAGGCTGTCAGTGCTGCAACTCTTTGCAGCCATAAATTCTTAGAATCTGAATTAACTTTCATCTTGGTTACGAGCTCATTCCATCGAGGCTTTCAAAATATTCAGTGGAATTGAATAGGGCAGACCTGGGAAAGATAGACATTAATCCCTTCAGAGTTTGTCATTGTGGATCATACACCCTTTCTCCAGGCTTTTGGGCATCACCTCATCTGAAGCTAAATCCTTTACATTGCAAGAAAGAGCTCTCCATAACAATAAGCAGAAATGCCCCAAATTGCATGGTTAACTAATGGTACAGTTGGTGCAGTTGACAACAGGGCAGCTGCTTTGAGAGGGACTGCTGTAAAATATGTAATCTCTGAGGTCCAAAGCATCCTACATGATGGAGCAGAACTCCCAGTAGAGAATTGAAAAAAAAAGAAAATAACTCAGATAAGGTCATGGGTTCATAGGCCCTGAGGGATGGTGGAGAGAAACCCAGCACTGGGGCAGCATTAGAGGGAAGGTCAAGCAGTGACCTATCATTGACAGGGCAGGGCAGAGGTCAAAGTTAAATGTTGACACTATGTTCCAAGGCTACCCGCATCCAAACATAGGAACATTGGCTGCGAGTAAAAGACTGCAAGTTGGCACAGGGTTACCCAATGAGCTGTGTGAGGGACATCTGCTCCTGGGAATTGTAATGCACTTTTTTTCTGAACATCTCTCATGTTCCCCGACACCTTGATGAAAGGCTCAAGCCCGAAACATTGGTGATGTATCTTTACTTTTGCTACATCAAGGCACTGTTTGACCTGCTGAGTTTCTCTAGTGACTTTTTTTTATATAAGATGTTCATTGCTTGTTGGAATGAGGTTGAGGTCAATAGATCTGTAGATGGTGGTGAACTGTCAGATTAGTAGATGGATGGGTAAGCTAAGCAAGGTTCACAAACCAAAATACAATAGGTGTCACAATCTGGGCAGCTGGGTGTCTGAGAGCTATAACATAAAATGCAAGTTTACTGTAGCTAACCTACATTAGGCAGTCCCCAGTGCCAGGCCCAATGAGCTGAGACCCTTTATAAAGTCTGTGGTTTGCTTTTGTGAGAATGGTCCTCATCATCTGTGGGGTGACATATGCAGGGTCAAAGATCATGTAAGTGGTATTTGGGATTTCATCTGTCAAATTTCCTGCATATTGTGACAGAAACCAGAACGAAAACCACAAAACGTGCGGCTTTCTTTTATGATTGAACTTTTTTTCAGTGGAATTGAATAGTTCAATACAAATCTGGACGAATGCCACCCCTTTTTATCAACTACCTGTGAAGAGTCCTGGGCCAAGCTGCTGGTTTGTCCTTCTCAGTCCCCCATCACTTTCCCTGCAGCAAGGCTGTTTTAACATTCGGGGCAGTAAACTTGAAATGGAAAATCTCTGCCACTACAGTCTATAAACTGCTACAGCCACTGAAATGCACACGCTAGCTTTGAAACTTCCAGCAGCGTGACCAACCAACAGCAGCAACCTGCAGTTCGAGGAGTAGATTCTGGCTGCAGAAGGTTTGCCAAGTGAGCAAAATTTATTGTCACGCCATTCAGATTTCATCTAGCAGAAGGAAAAGCATGGAGGAAGCAGCTTTGGCACAATGGCAGAGAAGCTGGAGGGGCTAATGGTGGAGTGAGCAATATTGGGGGGGGGGGTCTAATGCAGGAGAGAACAATAATGAAAAGATGAAATACAGGGGAGAGCAGCAGGATGATAAATAATGCAAGGGAAATGGTGCTGCAGAATTTGAACAGAGGTGTCAGGTTTCCTTCCTCTTATTTTACTGCTTGTATTGACATATTTTGAAGGAAGACGAAACAAGCAGGGGAAGCTGTAATAATGCAGTTTGTTCAACCTTTTACAAAGATGGCAGATTTAGTATGTAACCCTCTGCCAACTTGCAGTCTTTTACTCGCAGCCAATGTTCCTATATTTGGATGAGGGTAGCCTTGGAACATAGTGTCAACATTTAACTTTGACCTCTGCCATGCCCTGTCAATGGTAGGTCACTGCTTGACCTTCCCTTTAATCTCTAATCCTGCCCCAGTGCTGGGTTTCTCTCCACCATCCCTCAGGGCCTATGAATCCATGACCTTATCTGAGTTATTTTCTTTTTAAAAAAAAAACTCTACTGGGAGTTCTGCTCCATCATGTAGGATGCTTTGGAGGCAGCAAGGAGGCAGAACACGATCCAGATATGAATCTGGAGCTGACTCTTCTTCTCCTTCCATAAATGAACCAACACCATTGGCATCTTGCAGGTGAACACCATTGCTCACAAATAAACGCCATCGCCATGCCCCAGAACAAAACCACCACTGTGATCCAGACTAAAATTTCATCATGTCCCAGACCATCACCATTGCTGTGTCTCAGACCAAGACCATCACTATTTCAGTCCACCAGCATTGCCATATCCTAGATTAAAACCATCACATTGTCCAGAACACAAGAACACAGCTATCACTGTGTCACTGACCAAAACCATTGCTGTGTCCCAGACCATCATTGTCATGTCTCAGACCAAAACTATCATCATGTGTCATACCAAAAGTATCACCAAATCCCAGAACAAATCTGTAGCCATTGCCATCACAATCCAACACTATTGCTGTGTCCCAGACCAAACTCATTGCTGTGTCCTAGACCAACATCATCACCATGTCCCACACTGATACCATCGCCATGTTCCAAACAGACATCTTTGCTGTGTTCCAGTCCAAAATCATCACCATGTCCCTGACTGAAATTATCACCTTATCTCAGACCCATACCATTGCCAAGTACCAAACCATTACCATCGCCATGTCCCAGACCAACACCATCTCAGTATCCCAGCCAAACACCATCGTCATCACCATTCCCAAATCTAAACTATTAACATGTCCCATGCAAATACTATCACCATGTTCCAGACCAAAACCATTGTCATGCCAGACTGACACCATCACTGTTACCCAGACCAACACCATCACCATGTCCCAGTTCAAAACTATCACCAAGTCCCTGATCAATACCATGGCTGTTTCCAGACCACTACCATCACCAGGTCCCAGACCAATAGCATCAGCATCGCTGTGCCGAACCAACACCATTGCTGTGTCCCTGTTAAAACCCACTGTGGCGTCCCAGCCTGACACCATCGCTGTGTCCCATACCAAATCAATCACCACCACTGTCCCAAACCAGCAACATTGCAATATCTCAGACCAAAACCATTGCCACATCCTAGCCCAACATCTTTGCAGAGGCCCAGACCAAAAATATCACTGACCCATACCAATCCCCTTGCCACCTCCCAGATCAAAACCATTGCTGCATCCTGAACCAAAATCACTGGTGTGTCACATCCCAAAACAACACCATTGCCATTGTCATTTCAAACCATCACTATTGATATGTCCCATGCAAACACCATCATCGTGTCGTAGACCAAAACCATTATTATCTAAGGCTGAACCCATCGTTGTTTCTTTGACCAACACCAGACCAACACCATTACTGTTTCCCAGATCAACTCCATTAATTTGTCCCAATTCAAAACCACTGCCATGCCCTTGTCAGACACCGTCGCTGTGCTGTAGACCTACACCATTGCCATCACTATTTCTCAGATTGACACTATCTCTGTTTCCCAGACCATCCCATCACTGAGTCCCAGACCAATACGAGAGGCATTACCATCTGAAACCAACACCACTACTTTGTCCCAGATCAAAACCATGGCCATGTTTCAGACCAAATCCCTCGCCATCATTGACCCAAACCAACACAATTGTCTTGTCCCAGTACAAAACCTTTGTAATCTCCCAGACCAAAGCCATCACAGTAAAGAACATCAAAACCATCTGTAAATGTAAATAAAAGTATAAAATTGTAAAAGTAAAAGTTCTCTGAAGTAACACATACACCTTGGGTGAAGATGGAGCAAAACCAGCGGAGTGCCTTGGTCATGCTTTGCTCATAGCATCTGTTTGAATAAAGTTTGAATTGTGACAGATTATGTTATATTTTATATTATGAATAGATATGCTTTTGAAAGATAGATTGTGGGGTTTTGCATAGGTTACAAACAAATACAAACACTTCAGAAGAGAATCTATCACAGAATAAAGTTATGTTTGAATAAAATGCCATCACTCAAGATGAAGAGCTGGTTGATACCGCTTGCCATTGCTGTGACTCTCTTAAAGCATCTCCTTATTCCTCCTTAGTAAGTCTTTATATTTATGAGTATACTATTAAGAATATTAGTAAGGCTTTATCTGTAAATGTGGGAGAGGGACGATTAATTATGATGTTATTGTTTATCTTTCAGGTGGCTCCAGTGTGGACAGGGAAGAATCTGCAGATGCAGTGATGGTTAAATGTTTTCAAAGAATGTGA
Source organism: Narcine bancroftii (assembly GCF_036971445.1). Lineage (NCBI taxonomy): Eukaryota > Metazoa > Chordata > Chondrichthyes > Torpediniformes > Narcinidae > Narcine > Narcine bancroftii. The sequence continues at coordinate 62,788,081 of NC_091470.1, forward strand.
CTGAAAATAAAGTAAATGCTTGAAGGGTTATATGTCCATGTAAGTACAAAAGTCTGCAGACACTGCATTTGAAGTGAAAACACAATATTGGAGAAACTTAGCAGGTCATACAATTTACTTAATATAGCAAAGATAACAATACATAACCAACATTTCGGGCTTGAGCCCTTCATCATTGTTAAGTACAGTATTCTAATTTTGCCTTTTAAACTATTTATTCTTAATGCAGGTGTATTAGTTAGGCATTGTGAGTTTCAAACAACTCGCTTATCCAGCATTTACCAATCCCTCTAGGTGCCGGATACCAGGGATTTTACTGTACTTGCAATTAATTACTTGTTATATTTTTGGCTCATTGTTTTGAGTCATATGCATCCATGAGTAAATGAAGGTTTAAAGGTGGAGACAGTGTGAAGAGACTGCAGTCGACTACACAGTGGATACAATGAGAATTCGTTTATTGTCATACAGTATAAATTGTACAATGTACACATGCACCAAGATTCTAACTTGCCGCAGACGAACAGGTATAAAAAAAATCAACTTCAATAGAATACATAATTGAACTGAAAACAGTCAATAAATATAAAATATAAATATATAACAAGGTTATGTTTAATCATGGTGGCTGTGTATGAAGAGTACACCAATTTCACTTCATTTCTAGGTGTCCTTTTGTCTTCGCTAGAGATGACGCCACTCAGCACAGCCACTACTTCCACAATGCTTGGCGTGTTCCTTTGGGCAGCCTTATTCCCTCCTCCTCAAATAAGGCTCTCTTTCTTTTCCTAACTTGAGATATTAATCACTGACAGAGTCTGTAAGCTTTGTGGCTACATCCTCCTAAAATGTTCCTTTGGCACAAATTAGTTTCCTCATTTCATGTATGCAATTTAAAAAGCTTTTGCCTTTGGGCTGTTCCACTGGTTTAATTAATAATGTCCACTTCTTACCTGATCCTCCATGGGTAACTAATTCTAATTATGCCAACATCTGTCCTCAGTAACACAAACCGATCTATAAAATGCAGCAGACGTAACGTGACTATGGATAAAGCTCCAATCAAAATCAAGCAAATGTATTAAAATGCATCAACAAAATTTTTTAGCCTATCTACAGTAATTGAAAACAAAGTGTGAGGGATCAAGTGATTCGGGTCATGGCAACATTCAGTGCAAACTGCATTCTACTTCACGAATTTAAACATCACACTGACACCAGCCACAAAATTAGCCCATAATCCTGTCACATTAATCACCCCAGTAAGTATTTGGCAATCTGAATGAGACAATCATAATCTTAGAGCCATTAATAAAGTGGCTGCAAAGGAGGTGTTTCTTCCAGAATGTAGAATTAGGCATAATATTCTTAGGATAAGTGACCAGCTACTTAAAAACACGATGAGGAGAAATTTCCATAGGCAGAGCCTGGGAATCTTTAGGATTCTCTAGACCAGCTGTGGTTGTTTGGTCATTGGTTATATTCAAGGCTGAGATTAATTGGTATTTGTGAAACAGAGAAAAAGTGGGCTGGAGTGGGGGTTAAAAATGCAAGCCATAGCGTCATCCACAATCTTACAGGGTAACCTGACAGAGGTTTATCAAATTTTGACAGGCATTTCTATGATAGACAAAATCATTTTCTCAGAGTAAGAATGTCACCTACAGGAGGATATGTATTTAAGATGATGAGAGGGAAAAGTTGTGCAGGGCAACTTTTTTCATTGGTAGTTGGCTGGAACAGGCTGCTAGGCGCAGTGGTTGAAACAAGTACTCTAGTATCAATTAAAAAGCTTCTATATAGTTTCATGAATATGAAAGGAATAGAGATAAATTACATATGCAAACAGAGTTTTACTTTAAATTGGGTGTCATAAACAGCACAGATATATGGGCTGAAAGGCCTGTTCCTGTGCTGTAGCATTCTATGTTCATGTTCTAAAGACTGTAAAAGTAACCAGCTCTGGGTACATAGATGCTTACAGGCATTTTTTTTATTTATTTTAAAAACGTACTAAGAAATTGGAAGTCAATAAAATGAGAAGAAATGTCTCTGTATAATTCTTTAGGTAATTTTCAGTTAGCTAACACTGAATTACTCACATTTGATGGATTTGCTTATTTTGATGAAGATTCTATTTTCAGTTGTGTCAATAAAAACTTTCTCAAGTCTAGTATATAAAAGATTTACACTGCAAAATGAAAATAAGAAATTCATTCAGAGTTGTCCAATTTTGCTGGATAATTGCATTTATGATTAGATAAGTGAGTATATGGATAAACATGAACTATAATTTTAGATGAGGAAATTAACTCAAATTTGAGTGTGATTTAAGACTAAAATGACCTGAGGCAAAAGTGTAATTTCAATAATTTTTAAAAAATTATTGAAAATTTCTATCTATTGACTTAAAAATTTTTGAGTCTTGAGATAGGATGTCAAAATTCAATGGGGCTGACAGGGTGTGTCATTTAAAAAAAAATAGCTGGGTAATAGTTTCCTTGCAAAGAAGTTCCTTGAAAATTGCTGAGATTTAATATGTGGGTTTGTTTTGCTGAAGAAGCTTTACTTTAATAAGACATTTTCCAGACAATTGCAGTCTGCAGTCTATTAAAAGAGAATATAACCCATATCTTCTGAAAAGATCAGATTATACATCACATTTATTTACATTCATTGATTCAAGAGAATATTGATTTTCCACAGAAATATTTAGCAAAAAAATTATACCGCAAATAAATATTTTTAAAGACTCAGCAGATGAGAAAGTGAGCCATTCAATTAGCTCTGTCTGTCTCAACCTTCATTCTAATAAGTCAACAGTGCACCCTCAATAAATTAAGATCAGAATCAGAATCAGGTTTTATTGTCATGAACAAGTCATGAAAGTTGGTGTTTTGTGGCAGCATCACAGTGTGAACATTCATATTATAACCATCTTACAACATTACTATATAAAAAATAAAAATAGTGCATGAAAAGTAAGGCAATGTCTGTGGTCCATTGATTATTCAGGAATCTGATGGCAGAGGGGAAGATGCTGTCCCTGTACTGTTGAGTGCTCGTCTTTAGGCTCCCTTACCTTTTTCTTGATGGCAGCAGAGTGAAGAGGGCATGTCCTGGGTGGTGGGGATTTTTTGAGGATAGTGGCTGATTTTTTAAGTCATCTCCTCATGTAGATGCCCTTGACAGAGTGAAGTCTGGTGCCTGTGTTGTTGCAGGGTGAGTTAACAACCCTCTGGAGTTCATTCTTTTCCAGAGAGGTGGCACCTCCATACCAGGTAGTGATGCAAACAGTCAGAATGCTCTCCATGGTACCCCTGTAGATGTTTATGAGAGTCTTCGGTAACATATCGATTCTCCTCAGGCACCTTACAAAATATGGCCACTGGCGAGCCTTCTTTCTGATTGTATTGACATGGTGACACCAGGACAGATCCTGGGAGATGTTGACACCCAAGAATTTGAAGTTCTTGGCCTTCTCCACTACTTAGTCCTCAATGAGTATTGGGTCAAGTTCCCCTGACTTCTTCCTGAAGTCCACAGTCATCTCCTTGGTTCTGCTGACATTGAGCACAAGGTTGTTGTCGTTATACCATTCAACGGGCTGATCCATCTCCCTCCTGTCCACTTCCTCATTGCTGTTTATTATTCTGCCATCAACTGTGGTGTCATTGGAAAACTTGTAGATGGCATTGGAATTGTGCCTGCCCACACAGTCATGGGTGTATAACAAGTAGAGCAGTGGGCTAAGCATGTGTCCTTGGGGTGCACCTGTGTTGATGATCAGTGAGGAGGAGACGTTGTTCCCAATTCATACTGACTGTGGTAACATTCAAAATGTTTTAATAAGATCCCGCCCCCACCTTCATTCTCCTAAATTCAAATGAGTACACCCGAAACCTGTCAAATGCACCTCATAAGATAAACATATCTTTCCTGGAATCATCCATATGAACCTCCTCTGAACCCTTCCAACATTCTCTGATGTTGGAAAGGGTTCTACCTCAACAGCACCTAATAGCCAGAATACGCCTGTGATTGTCTGATCTCAGAAGCTAAACAGGCTCAGGATGGGTCAGTACTTCAAGGGGAAATTACCTCGGAACACCAGGTGCTGTAAGTTTCTGGGATGGGCACTGGACAAAGTGGCGACTCTTTGATTGCCTTACAGTTGACAAAAGTTAAAAAATTTCATGTATGTTACATTCCAAATGTAGTATTGTGTGACACTAATAAAACCTTTACTTTTACCTTAAATGAAGTGCTCAAAACTGCTCACATTACTCCAAATGAGGTTTCACCAGTGCCTTACAAAGCCTCAACATCACATCCCTGCTCTTATATTCTATTCCTCTTGAAATTATTGCCAGCATTGCATTTGCCTTACTCACCACTGACACGACCTACAAATTTACCTTCAGGCTACCTTGCACAAGGACTTCCGTGCACCTTTGCATCAGGTAGTTTTAATTTTCTCCTCATTTAAAAAATAGTCTGCCCATTTATTTTTTTTCTACCAAAGAGCATGACTTCACACTTTCTAACAATGTATTTAATTAACATCCATTATACATTATGTTTTAATCAATGTACAAGAGTTCCCAAGCCTTTAGATCAGGGAGGGCCAATCTATGGTGCATGCACCAAAAGTGGCGCATTGGATGATTAGAAGTGGCGCTTTGCACCCCAGTGATATAGAAAAAAGAAAACATACTCATGCAAAAAGTATTAATGGTTAATATTTTTTACACTACCGTATCCCATATATAGTATATGGGATATTGTAGTGCACCTGTAAACTTTTTATTTGTAAGTAGGAATCAGTGTGGGGACTGGCACGGGGCTGTGGGGAGAGAGCGGGGCAGTGGGATCAGTGTGGGGACTGGCACGGGGCTGTGGGGAGAGAGCGGGACAGTGAGATCTGTGTGGGGACTGATATAAAGCTGTGGGGAGAGAGTGAGGCAATTGGATCAGTGTGGGGACTGATACAAGGCTATGGAGAGAGAGCGGGACAGTTGGATCAATTTGACTATATAGTATACAATTTTCTATAGAGAGTGATCGCTCTTTCTAAATTGCAATGGACTTGCTCACGGTAACTGAATAATTATGAGACCACAAATGTATATATGGACATCCCGAATGGATGTTAAGCAGTCCATTCCTGTTCCAGCATCTGAACTCGTATGTGAAAATATTGATGCATGCAATGTAAAAAGTTGGCCACCCTGTGTTAGATCATGAATCTCTCTTCCTGCTATTTCTTATTGTTTCTGCTGAATAGTCCTCAACAGTCTGTCCACATTTGATTTGCAGAATTGAATCATTATGAAATCACTATTTTAAGAAAACTGGCAATAAGTTATGTCCAAAAGACTGTGTCCACTAAATGTGGGAATTCCTCAGCAGATGGGCCCAGTGAGTTGTAGGTCTGTCTGAGTGAATGATCACCTTCTTTCATTTTCTGTAATAAAAAGCCCAGGGGTCTGATGCACAGTAAATAACTCTAGAGTCATTGATCTACAGGCTTTTATTCACAATGGACAAGGACCTTATCCAGTACTGTGACCCAGGCTTTCTGGAGAAAGGTCAGGGTGATAGAGGCTTTATACGAGGTCAAAAGTGGGAGGGGTCACAGGACAGGGTGGAGCCAGGTAATCAGAAATACAGTAGTTCAGTCGTTCACCTCAGGCTCTCAACACCAAATAATCTTCCTTTGCTCCTGTTTTTGGATCTTACTGGATTTACTGTTGTATTGGCCTTGAATATGGCCTTGGATTTCACTGCGGATTTTCTTTCTTTGCTTTTCTCACTCTACAATTGTTATTGGCATGTGTTGAATCAATTGGATACATTAACACTCCATCTCTGTATTAACCATCCAGGTACAGCAAAGATTGTTTATCTGTTGCGTGCGCAATCTATAGTTTACCCTTCTTGATCTTGCTAACTTCGATCCACACAAGTCAATAAATAAGCCATTGATTATATTTGCAAACTACATCAGCTTCTTGTTATCAGTCCAAATATATCAATCAACACAAGGGATGTTTCTGTTTCTAGGTTACCTTGACAAAAGAGCTGAGTGAGTTTGGAGATCTTAGATTTTCCTCATTCATTGTCCTACATGTGATCAAATTATTTTTAAGATTATATTCTTCATAAGTAAGAACATGGCATTATCAAAATACATGTTTTGACCCACCCATTATTAATTATTCTTTCCTGTCATTCTATAGAATTTCACCAGTTCATTTTTAGATGCAATCATCTTTGAATGAGAATGATCTAAAGCACATTGATAGTTTGTTTTCCAGCTATTCTTTGAAAAATATTCTCCATCCACTTGAAATACTTTTTATCCCAGGAACCATGGAAAAAGCCTTAGCATTCACTGCAGTAGTTTAATGGCCCACGTAGTGATCAGATTTGCAGTCACCATGTACAGTTAGGTTGCTGGTAGTCTAACATCTTCACCTCTGTATGAGTTGCTTAGATTGCAGTTTGCTGTCAGCTTTCCAGAACATCACATTTTGGATATTTGTGCACACATCGCTCTGGTAAAGTGACAGTCCCTTACACTTCCAATCAGATCGAATAAGGGAAAATTTAGGTAGAATCCAAAGCACAACAAATTTCAGCACATTTTTTTTTTCTAATGCCTAAAGAGCAAGAATCAAATTCCATATGCCTTAATTTCCCACAAATTCAATTAGATAAAAGCTTACCACCCATAATAAGAAATAGCCTCCAGACACAGTATGGAGTTATGATTTCTCATGTATATATGCATGTAATAGTCGAATTTTGTGGGGGGTAAAATTTCAGGGGTCAACTTTTACACGCCTTCTACTTTTGACTGCGGTAAGCACCTGCGTCGTTCAGGGAGTTGGGAGTTCCGGCGAGCAGAATGCCAGGACTGGGTGGTAAGCTCGGATGGACAAGCAGCTGAGGTGAGAGTCTGTGTTCAGGGCATTGGAAACTCTGGTGGGCAGGCGGCCTGGGCCAAAAATTGGGGAGGAGGTGTCGATTTTTGCACATGATATATGGAAAATACTAGACACTTGGGCCAAAAATAGGAGGTCGATTGTTACATGGTATTGACTATTACATGGTATTAAAGAAACCTTAGACTCACTTCAAGCTTCCAATTTATTGGATGCTTTTCCTATCTACATGTACATCAAACTCTATACATTTATGCAAATCTGGGCTTCTTTTAAAATCAGAAGCTAAATGGCAGGAAGTGCATTTTTGGTTGGGCCTCTACCACTTGATTTTATACATTAAATAAATAATTTCAACAGTTACAGATAGCGTGATGCAAAAGAATGAATTTCAAAAGCAAATTTTAGTAGTACCGTAAGAGGTGAACCAATTGCTGCCTGCAACGATGCAGTGTCCAGATTCCTCACAACAAAAGAAATTCAGCCGTCTCCATGTCCCTCATATCGCATCACAACACCAGGGGGAATGGTACATATTCCTTTCATTATCCAAACTCCATATGTTACAAACATGCACAAACCCTGTATATTTAAAGCAATATTAATTGAAAACTGCAAAGCAGTTTGATAACCGCACTCCTACCTGCCTTTAAAAGAAAACAATAGTAAACAACTTTATCTAATTTTCTGATTAAATCTTGGTTCACTGAATCGATGGATTGTTGTTCTGGATTGAGGCAATCCAGGCATTTATCTCAGAAAAGCTACAGGATGCAGGTTGTTTTTAGAGTGTCCTAATGTAGCAGGCTCATTAGCAGGTTTTGGGAGAAAAAGGCCAATATTTACACCCATTCCTCCCCAACTACTATAGATAGTGATAACAATTTGATAAAGAAATAGCCAGGTTTCAATGGGATCATGTTTTAGAATGGCACACATCGCCCAATTATTGTAATGCCTGCCAATGGACTTCACTGAAGTAAAGGCAAAGGGACCCACATGAAAGTTGGCCCTGGGTCTATTAGATCAGGGTGTTGAATGCCTGGCTCAAAAATGAGTATGGATGAAATGGTTTCAGATCCTGGGATATTGGCACCAATACTGTGAAAAAAGGTTTAGGATGAGCATCATGTGAAATGGACTTTGTATGGAATTCCTGGCTATTGGGTAACTAAGGCAATAGATAAGGCATTGAACTAAATACAGGGAAATCTCCTTAGAATGCGCTTCGTTAATCTGCAGAATCACTTATAGTGATTAAGTTGATTAAAATTCAGAATGTCCATATTAGAAGAATGCGTTTGCTTTCTTTCATTGAAATTGTTAGTTATAGATAACGGATCCTTCAAAAACTGGTAATATCTGGGTTTGATTGTCCATGGACACTCCGACATACATGTATCTGTTCCGCGACTCGGCTGTAACGTGGTATGAAATCTTGGACCCCATCTACAGCATTCTAATGAGGTTTTACTGTAGTGTGGAAATGTCCTGGTGACATAAAATTCAAATTGAAAGGATGCAGTAATAATGCTGGATCACAGGATGGCTAATTGTAACTGCCATGCATCAGGGAGTGAGAGAACATAAATGTATACTTCTGATCAGAGGAAGAGTGAAGGTAAGGTAAAATAAAAATACTGAAGGGAATGCAAATGCTGGAATATGAAACAAAAACAAATAAAAACTGCTGGAAGAATTCAGTTGATCAAGCAGCATCTGTGGAAGCAAGGGACTGGCCAGCATTTGTGGCTGAGATCTTGCATTAGGAGAAAACTAAAGGTGCTTTTTAAAAAAAAATATTGGAGGTCTTGTAACGGAGCCAGCACATTGAGGTAACCATGAAGACGGTATGTCAATGCCTCCATTTTCTAAGAAATCTGAAGAGATTTGGCATGTTTTTGAATATTCTATCAAACTTCTATAGGTGTACTGTTGAAGGAATATTGACTGCATCCCTGCGTGGTTGGAAACTTAATTGTTCAGGAAGGTTGCAGAAGTAGCAAGCCATCACAGGCATCACAGTTCTATGTGAGTCTCTGCTTCAAGAAGGCAGCTAATATCATGAAGCATCTTGTCATAATCTCGTCTTGCTGCTACTTCAGGTGGAAGATACAAAAGCCAGAAGACCTGCACCTTCAGTTTCAAATACAGCTATTAGGCTCTTGAACCTCCCCATACTATCTCTTTTCTTTCTTTGGCTTGGCTTCGCGGACGAAGATTTATGGAGGGGGTAAAATATACCCTAACCATAAACTACCTCAGGACCACAGAAGAACTGTCTGCACCGTTGAAATGTCACTCATTTCTTAACATTAGTTGCAACTGTGTATATTTATTTATCTGACCTTTTATCTTTCTATCTTGGCTGATTGTGGAAATATACTTTAACTCATTATAATTTATACTGTGATAGTTGCTGTATCCTGTGTCCCTGTTTGGCTGCAGCAAGTAAGAATTTTCAGGTATCTGCACATTGAACTTATGTTTATGACTATAAACTCTATCTCATCTCACTTGTAATAAGATATGGTGGGTATTATAAGTCAGCCACCTCATTATGTCTGAGGTTAAGATGTGAATTGTCAGGATGTGTTACTTTTAGATGCACAAAACAGAAAAGCAGGAGGGGCATATTTGAGAGTAAATGCTATAATATGGGAGTGGAAAAACAGGATATCTCTTCAGAATATTAATGAATAAAATTAATTTGTGTGGAGTTTGCAAGAACCAATGATCGGAAAATATTTGTTGCAATAAAAACAAAACTGCTGGAGGAGACCCAACATCCTGACCCTGGCTTTGAGCAGAAGCATCAAACAAGAAATTGGAACAACATTATATGCAATTTGGACATGTACAAAAGTTAAAAAAAAACATTTGGGGAGGATTTAAACTTAATATTAAATAAAATTACAAAAAAATAAGATACCAAAAGGTCCAGAAATCTTCCTGTTAAACAACATAAAAGACAGAATTAGGCGTAAAATTAGACAGGACTCAAAAAAGATTTATTATGCTTGTGCTTGCAGCAGCAAAAAAATGCATAATGATGACTTGGAAAAACAAAAGCAACCTTAAAAATACAACGATGGTACATAGAAATGGACAAGTGTATTCCATTAGAAAAAAATACCTACAATCTAAAAGACAAATATACTTTATTTGAACAAATTTGGAAACCATACATAGAGTGCACTAGAAACCACTGAGTTCAGACTTCCATCTCTTAAAACAATAAACTACAAATATGAAAATACTTAAATATAGAATTTAAGATGACACAACCTTTTTCATTTTCTTTTGTATTCATTTATTGTTTATTTAGTTTTCTTCTTTCCTTTACTTTTGCTTTATATTATAGGGGGTGGAGAGAGTGGGGGAAAGGGGGAAAAATGTCACTGTGCATATCTTAATGATGAATGTTTGTATATATTGTTATTGAAGTAGTTCATAGTGAAATATGAAATGAAAGCATGACCATGGGGAAAAAAAACCTATCCTTTTGTCTCCACAGATGTTGCTCAGTCTGCAGATTTTATCCGGTTGGATGATTTTTGCTCCTAACTGGAGCATCTGGCATCTTTTATGTCTTGCGGTACTGATGAAGGACTTTGTATCACTCAGGAAAGTGGAGGTCCACTTAAATTTAAATGTAGATTGGGTAAACTGAATTAGCTGTAACAGTGTGAAGGACAAATTCATCCACAATGGATATTAATGTCAGTGTATGAAGAAACAGAAAGGGTATAAGCTAAGTGAGTAGTAGAGTCCAATGAGAAAGAGTGAGCATTATGCAAATGGTAAGAGCTATAATGATGGATTTATAATATTAAGAATGAAAATTCTCTAATTCAATTTGAATCCAGAGTTTTAAAACAAATCAAATTTAACAATGACGTGTGTGTTGGTTACAGACAATTCGGTATGTCACCGAAGACGCTCGTACATTTCTACAGGTGTACCGTGGAGAGCATTCTGGCTGGTTGTATCACTGCCTACTATGGAGGTGCCAACTCTCAGGACAAGAGAGGATTTTTAACTTGGCCTTGACATCATGGGCATCAGACCTCACTCCATCGACATGAGGCGGTGTCTTAAAAACTCAGCTTCTATCCTCAAAGACCTCCACCACCCAGGCCATGCTCTCTTCACTCTGCTACCATCGGAAAAAAGATACAGGGGCCTAAAAACAAGCACTCAGTGGCACAAGGACAGCTTTCTCCCCGCTACCATCAGATTCCTGAATAATCACAGAACCACAGACACTACCTTACATTTCGTGCACTGTTATTCTTGATCGTTTTTCTAGTAATGTCGTAAGATGGTTGTAATATGTATGTTTGCACTACGATCCTTCCGCAAATTATCAAATTTCATGACCTGCTCATGACAATAAATTCTGATTCTGATTAATAAAGCATATTAAAATTTATAACTGTTAACATGTAATGTCTATTGAATTAATGTATAGTTTAGAACAAATATGTATTAATTAGTGCTTTATGGCATATATCACCCTTCATATAGGAAAAACAATATTTCCATGGCTAACAAGAGAAGTTAAATGTGTTATTAGATCAAAGGAAAAGGCTCTAATCCAACTAAAATGAGCAGTAAGTCTCAGGAATGGAAGTTTTAAAAAAGGATTACTAAAGGTTCATTGGGTGCCTAGTGGAATGAGCTTGAAGGAACCATGTGTAGAGGAAATGGCAGGCAAAGAAAACAGTGATTTTCAGATTTCAGATTTATTGTCAGAGTACAAACATGACATCACATAAAACTTTAAGATTATTTTTCCTGTGGGCAAGGCAGAATTATCATTTATTGGTTATGCAAAAAAAACTGCACAATGTATATATGTAAATAAAGAAAGAGATGTAAACAAACTGACTGTGCAATACAGAGAAGAAAAAAAAGCAATGAAGTGCAAAAGTAAGAGTCTATAAATGGGTCTCTGTTTGAGTTTATTGTTGAGGAGTCTGTTGGAGAGGTTGCAGCTGTTCCTTAACCTGGTGGTTCAAGTCTTGTAGCACCTCTTTCTTGATGGTAGCAGCAAGAACAGAGCTTGTGCTGGGTGGTGTCGATCCCTGATGATTGCTGCTGCTCTTCAACAGCTGCATTCCCTGTAGATGTTCTCAATGGTGAGGTTTTGCCTATAATGTTTTGGGCTTTGTCCACTATCCTTGGGAGTGTTGATGTCCCCATACCAGACTCGGACACATCTGTTTATCACTCTTTCTGCCACACATCTGTAGAAATTTGCCAGTCTTTCTGAAATCATACCAAACCTTTGCAAACTCCCAAGGAAGTAGAGAAGCTGACGAGCTTTCTTCAGTTGTGTATAGGAAACATCCTCAAGAATAGTGACCGTCAGGGACTTAAATTTGCTTTGCATTGTGAGTCTTGCCAGTATTTTCAGTGTTCATATCCATTTTCTGTCTGGCTTCATGAAAGACAGAAAAAAAATCTCTGAATTGATAAAGAATCGGATGTCCGGTATTGATGAATCAATTTAGTAGCTGTAAAAGAAAGAGTGTTGGACATACCAATAGGATTGAATACTAATATTTCTCTGGGACCTAACAAGCCACAACACCAGATTTCATGTTGTCTACCAAAATTTCATAGACTGCTAAGAAAATAATAATATATTTGGAACTCTACATAGATCTATCAAGATGACATCATGTTGACAAATCTTATGGTTATTTTTGATTGTAACTGACAGAAGTGATAATAAGGTTGTGGTGCCTTGAACATTTAGAAAGGCTTTGATATGATGCCACACAAAAGTTTATATAATAACATTAGAGGAAGTGAGACTGAAAATTCTGTACAGGTACGAGTTGAAATGAAATATGAAAGTCTACAGGTGCTATGATTGTCAAAAAAAACCCCACAAGAATAATGGAGGAACTCAGCAGGTCTCACAGCGTCATTTGGAGATAATCATATCATCCATCAGCTCTTTTTCAAGGCATGAATTGAAGATTAGTTCATGGACAGATTTATGAGGAGAAATAATCAGGCCACTTTGTAATGGGAGGTTGTGTCTCACCTCTCTGCAATCTATGTCAAACGATTTGATGAAGAGTTTTGACATTTTCACTCATCCTCCTCACTGATGCTACCTCACCTGTTGATTGTTTTTTTGGGGGTCAGATCCCAGCATCTGGGTGGCAGGGTTAGCATAATATTTACTGCAGAGCTATTCCAACAGTAGTGACAGGCTCAGGGGCTGAAGGTGCCTGTGACCACGGTGTATCTCTAAATTTAAAAAAATGACTCAATTATTTGGATGATTGTATTCATGCAATATATTCAAGTTTGCTGATGAAGATGGATGTAGGTGTAAGTTGTGACGGTGTAATACTGGATCTCCTGTTAGGGAACGAGATAGGTCAGGTGTCTGAGGTTGATGTTGGAGAACAAATTGGGTCTAGTGATCACAACTCTATTAGTTTTAGGGTAGTTTTAGGGAAGAGCAAAGAAGGGCCTAAAGTTGAGGTTCTGGATTGGAGAAAAGCAAATTTTGAAGGAATGAGAATGGCTTTGGGGAGTATTGAGTGGGACATGATTTTTTTCAAGAAAGGATGTAAATGAAAAATGGAGAATATTCAAAGAAGAAATTTTGAGAGTACAGAGTAGATATGTCCCAGTGAGGATCAAAGGAAAGGCTGGAAGTCATAGGGAGCCTTGGTTTTCGAGGAATATTAGAAATTTGGTTAGGAGAAAGAGGGAGGTGTACAAGAGGTATAAACAGGAGGGTGATGAGAAATTGACTACAAAGTGTGTAGAAAAAATTTTAAGAATGAAATTAGAAAGGCCAAAAAGAGGCACGAAGAGGCTTTGGCAGGCAGAGTAAAAATAAATCTAAAGGGTTTCTATAGGTACATTAAAAGTAAAAGATAAGTGAGGGATAGAATTGGACCCCTTTTAGATAGGGAGGGTAGGCTATCTGAGAAGTCAGAGGAGATGGGGGAAATTTTAAATGATTTCTTTTCCTCGGTATTCACTAGGGAAAAAAATATTGTACCAGTTGAAGTAAAGAAAAATAGTGGGGAGGTCATGAAACATATAAGGATAACTGAGGAGGTAGCGATGGCAGTTTTAAAAAAGATAAAGGTGGACAAATCTCTGGGTCCGGATAATGTATTCCCAAGGACACTCAGGGAGAGTGTATAGATAGTGGGGCCATTAACAGAGATATTTAGGATATTTAGGATGTCACTGGTCACAGGGGTAGTGCCAGAGGATTGAAGGGTGGCTCATGTTATTCCGCTGTTAAAGGAAGGGTCCAAATGTAAGCCAGGAAATTATAGACCTGTGAGTCTGACGTCTGTGGTGGGTAAGTTGATGGAAAGTGTTCTGAGGGATGGCATTTACAAATATTTGGAAGAACAGGGATTGATAGGAAGTAGTCAGCATGGTTTTGTCAGGGATAGATCATGCTTTACAAACCTTATAGAGTTTTTCGAGGGAGTTACAAAAAAGATTGATGAAGGGAAACCTGTGGACGTTGTCTATTTAGAGTTTAGTAAAGCTTTTGACAAAGTTCCCCACAGGAGGTTAGGAAAAAAGGTGGAGGCATTAGGTATAAATAAGGAGGTAGTGAAATGGATTCAGCAATGGTTGGATGGGAGGTGTCAGAAGTACTGGTAGAAAATTATTTGTCAAATTGGAGGATGGTGACCAGTGGAGTTCCTCAGGGATCAGTCCTGGGTCCACTATTGTTTGTTATATATATTAACGATCTGGAAGAAGGGGTGGTAAATTGGATAAGTAAGTTTGCAGATGATACATAGATTGGTGGCATTGTGGACAGTGAGGAAGATTACCATAGCTTAAAAAGAGATATAGAAAAGGTAGAGTGGGCTGAGAAATGGCTGATGGAATTTAATACGGATAAGTGTGAAGTGTTGCATTTTGGAAAGGCAAATCTAAATAGGTCATATACATTGAATGGTAGACAAATGAGGAGTGCAGAGCAATAAAGGGATTTAGGAGTTATGGTAAATAGTACCCTCAAGGCTGATACTCAGGTAGATGGTGTGGTGAAGAAGGCATTTGGAATGTCGGCCTTCATAAATCAGAGTATTGAATTCAAGAGTTGGGATGTTATGATGAAATTGTACAAAGCATTGGTGAGGCCAAGTCTGGAATACTGTGTGCAGTTTTGGTCACCGAATTATAGGAAAGATATAAACAAAATAGAGAGAGTGCAGAGAAGGTTCATGAGAATGTTGACAGGATGTCAGGGTTTGAGTTACAGAGAAAGGTTGAGCAGCCTGGGGCTTTTTTCTCTGGAGCGTGGAAGATTGAGGGGGGATTTGATGGAGGTGTTCAAAATTTTAAAAGGGACAGAGAGAGTCAATGTGGATAGGGTTTTTCAATTAAGAGTGGGGGATTTTCAAACCAGAGGCCATGGTTTGAGATTGCAGGGGGAAAATTATAAGGGGAACATGAGGGGAAATTTCTTCATGCAAAGGGTAGTTGGGATATGGAATAAGCTTCCGGCAGAGATGGTTGAAGCAAGGACGTTATTTACATTTAAGAAAAGACTGGATAATTACATGGAGGGGAGAGGATTGGAGAGGTATGGACCAGGTGCTGGTCAGTGGGACGAGGAGAGTTGGGATTTGTTTCGGCATGGACTAGTAGGGCCAAACTGGCCTGTTCTGTGCTGTATATGGTTATATGGTTATATGAAATTCACAGAGGCTTTAAAGGAATTGCATGAATGAGGTTATAGCAGGTGGAAAAGTGCGAGGTTGTTCATTTTGGCAGGATAAAAAAACAGTGCAGTCAATTCCATTCAAATTGGGGTTCTAATACATTTTGTTCTTTGTAAAAATTATCATTTTGGAATAACGAGCAGTCAAGAAGGCAAATGTTATCTAGACTTCATTGAAGGATGATTTTAACACAAAAGTAAAGGAGCTCCACTGCAATTCTCCAGGCCTCTCATGGGACTACCCCTGGATTATTGTGTGGTCTCCTCTTTCTCCCTAAAAAGAAGTCCTGACGTTTGTTAATTTAATTTTTAGGTATTGGGAAATATCATACAGAGAGAGCTTAAGCAGTCTAGGTCAAGGGAATGAAAGCCCATCTTTTGAAGCAGACAAAATTCCTCCAGGACTTGACAAGGAAGAGGTAAGACTGATGTTTCCCTTTACAGGCTTGTCTAATACCAAGGATCACACTTTCAAAATAATGGATTGGACATTCAGGGCTGAGTTTCAGCCCAAAGGCTGATGAATCTCTGAAATTCACCACCCACAGGCAGGTTGTGGTGCTTTACTTCTGAGTTAATCCAAGGGAATCAAAAGATATGGTGTCCATACAGATGGTAATAATATTTATTAAAGATAGAGGAGATTCAAATGGCCTGCTAGTCTATTCCTGTCCCTAATTCCAATGTTATGCTAAATAATGATTAAAACTGACACAAAATATTACCTTCAAATGGGGACAGTCAGAATGTCATGGCCTTCAAATTTGCAAAACTGGATGGACTAAGAAATGGTCTGTCCCTCAATGTATAATCAGTATTTGACTCTGTGGTACATTTTCATTCTTTTTAGTAAGATGATAAATTTAGATGAGGAATGAGAGTTTAGCATCAATTGAACATAAATTTCTTTTATCTTTTATTTCTCTCTCTGGGAGCTTTTATTTGAATTTGTAAAAGAAATTATATTACTCATACATCCACTGTGGTTTCATTGCATGTAGTAGGAAAATTATTTCTTTTATCATAATGGGAAAAATGTTTGCCCATTTCAATAAAAACAGATTCATTGGACTGTAATGCTTGGAGTTTTAGTGAAAAAAAAACCTTCTTTGGGGAGGGAAAATTTTCCTTCAATTCCAAAGATGAACTAACTGCCAAATGTGAACACCTGCTTTAGACTCAAAGATAGTAATAAAGAGCATAACAAAACTCAATAGATTCAGCGATAAATGTCAAAAGAAACCCTGATTGTGGGCCTCTAGACGTTGCTCTCAGCAACATCATCCAAAGACATTATTTATTGGCTATGAATCAGTTGACCCTAATGCTGTGTGGGAAAATTCCTTAAAGATTGTGATTTTTACGTGCAAAGTTCCCAGAAGAATATGGTGAAGTTTGCCTTTAAAAAAATTACATTTTGTCTTTTTCAGTGAGGTGATCAACTCAGCATTTCTGCAGTCAGCTCTTAAAGAAATAAAGCGCATGTGATAGTACAGATCTATCACCAATGTATATAGTGTATATAGTTACAGTATCTAGACTGTGCTTACAGCGATTGGCTGAGAGCTAAGCCATGCCTACTGTCTGGGCCTTAAAGTGTTGTGTCCTTCACCAGGTCGGATCATTCCGGACTGGTCGGCCACCTGTGAAGAGCTCCTGTCTTTTGCTAATAAAAGCCTTGGTTTGGATCAACAAGTCTTTGATTCTTTCGACGAGCTCTACAGCGCAGCACAAGAAACACTCTGGCACTATAATGATGGGAGGGACGGCAAGGAAGAAGATCAAGGGTGAAAGAGATGCGGTGAAGAAATCCATGAAGGAATTCTGTTCTCTGTGAGAGGACCCCACAAGGATGCTCTCAGTCAGGGTGACAATGCAGTTTCCAAATGCAGACACATGCCCTTAGCTGATCCTATGGGCTGGAAAAAACATAGATGAAGGTCTTTTGTGCTGGAGTATGGAATTTGCATGACCTACTAAAACTAGTAGTGGTTGGAAAACTGCCTGAGTTGTGAGAAAAGTCAGTTGCAATAGCCTGGAATGATCCTGAGGCTTGGGCATTGAGAATGTTACTTGGGTGATCATGGGTAAAACAGGCGAGGAACCCATGTGAGATTATATTTGAGTCCCCAGGGGATAATAACGAGGACAAAGAATTCACTTTATTAGCCCTTGAGAACAGTTTCAATGGGAAATCAAGTTAACAAGTCCTGTAATTGAAAAGCAAAAAAAAGCTTTCAGTTGCTATCAATCTGAAATGGAACAGAAAAAGCTGGAGCAATCAACTAGCCAGGCAACATCCATGGAAAAAAAAAATAGATTTAGCATATCAGACCTATGACCTTTCTTGAGAACTGAGAAAATGACACAAGGATGATTTAATTTGCAGCCAAGGGACAGGATGCAGGCAACAAAGATATCTGGTATGGAACAGAGGCAAAGATTGTGCAGGTTACTGAAATACAGATGCTGCCATGTGGAAGATGGGGATGAATACTTATTAATCAAAGCTTATCTCTTCGTAGAAATGTAAATAGAGGGATATTAATAGGGTAATAAAAGAGAATGGTAAAATTCTCGGAGAATGAGGTAGGATCTTCAGAGAAAAAAATTACATCAGTTCCATCAAAATCAGGAGAAATGCATTGTCTGAAATTGTCACATTCCATGTTGAGTTCTGATGCCTGCGACATGCCTGGATAGAAGATATTGTATTCTTTCTCAAGCTTTGTCAGAACAGATGGGGAGGGGTGGGGGGGAGTATTGGGCCTGAAGTACTTCTCCACATTACAGAAATTAACAGAATGTGACTACTTCACATAGCAACTCCATTAAATCCATTGGAATGATCCTGAGTTTCTTGTATCTGTCATTGTAATTCTTTATGCACTCCCATTATGACTTCTCGGTCTTCATCCTTTTGTAGTTTTCCAATAATGCCCATTTCTGCACTTGAGGAACACCACCTCATCTTCCATCGATGGATTTCAGCCTTCAAGCCTTGATGTTGAACCCAACCATTTTATTTAGTCAACCTTTCCTGCTTGTGCAATTCCAATATGAGTTAGTCCTATTGTGAAATTAACTCTTCATTTTTCTCTTTCTCCACAGATGCCATTTGAATTACTATATCTTTTCTAGTATCCAGCAACTCCAAATTCATTGCATTGTTTTTAACTTTCATCCCTCATTCATCCTCCATTGATCATGCTCCTCCAGGTCAATCAGCCCTGTTTAACAAGCACTCATCACTATACTTACTTTCAGTGTTTGTGTCACCTGGATCACCTTGGTCTCCACCCTATCACAGTTATTCCCTTTGTTCTCTCCCTTCCTCAAATTCTTCCCTAATTACCTCTTGTTGAATGAAAAACTTGGAATCCTATTTATCCCTGAGTTTGTTCTTCTGACCTTGGATACTACCCAAACTCTGTAACAATGTCAATTACAATCATAGTCTAGCCAACCTGATGCCAAAACCTTAAACTGTGTTTCACTCAAGTGCCTTCAGTCGAGTGTTTGCACCATTGAACTAAGTTAGAAATAAAGGCAGTGGAACTCAGGTCAGAAAGGAGAATGACAAAAAGACAATACAATGCTCATTTACTGCTTATCACCAAGATGAAGTTTGACTCCCAATTTAATGAATATTAAAGATAAATGTATTGAAGCAAATATAAATTATTAACTTACACAATGGAAAAAGTTTACCATGTGGATTAATAATTTACAGCAACTCTGTACATTAACTGGAGGTACTTGCCTCAGTGCACACTTCATAAGGCACTCTATAATCTGTTGCATTTTTCAGTGGGAGGCATTGCTTCCTGATATTCATCTTCTCAATTATCCCTAAATAGTCCTTTCTTTTTTTTTAAACTTTATTTATTCGTTCAAAAAACAGATAATAAATGACATATTCAGCAATTAAACATGAACATTTTTTTATATATATAGAAACAAAAAAGAAAAAAAAAAGAAAAGAACTTCCCCCCTTCAGCCAACTCTCCTGAGGAGAGCCATAAAAAAAGAAATATTAAAAAAAAGTTAAATATACATATTAAAATCTAATCAATATAAATTGAAATGTAAATATTCTGAGTATAACAGCCACTTATTAATTAAAACATTATAATTATCATGCGAAACATACATAATTTTTTCCATTATTAAACAATATTTCATCTAATTATGCCATCTATTAATATCAATCATATTTGTATCTTTCCATGTACTTGCAATACATTTTTTCACTACAGATAAAGCTAAATATATAAAAGCAAGCTGGAACTTATCTACTCCCAAGCCTTTCAAAGGTTGCAAACTACCCAATAAAAATAATGTTGAATCTAAAACTATTTTAATCTTATACAGATATTCTAAAAACAATTGAATTTTCTCCCAAAAAGATGGTCATGTATACATGACCAAAGAGCATGAAAAAAAGTTACACTTGTATCACCACATCTAAAACAGAAATCTGATTCATTAAAATCATATTTTTAAAATTTTTCAGGTGTCAAATATAATTGATGTAAAAAATTGTAATTAATCATTGCATAACGTGCATTTATCAATCTAGTTACACTATCATAACAGATATCTAACCAATCCTCTTCAGAAAAAATGAAACCAATATCCGCTTCCCATTTAATTTTAGATCTATCCCAACCCTTTTTATCCATACCATCCTGTAATATTTGATACATAAATGAAATATAACCCTTCTCTGGTACCTTCATAAGAAGTCTCAAATTTAGTCATTTTAGGTAAAATCATCTCTCTACCAAACATACATTTTACCAAAGATCGAATTTGATAATAAAGAAATAAAGAATTCTTATCAATACCAAAATATTTCCTCATCTGATTAAAAGATAAAAACTTACCCTCTTTAAAACAATCTGCCAAATTTTTCACACCTTTAAATCTCCAATGCAATAAACTTTAATTATGTATTGAAAAAGAAATACGTTGATTATAAGCCAATAATTTACTCCTAGAACCTATCATTTTATTTTTCTTTATCCATAACTTCATTAAATGTTTTAGTATAGGCACCTTATATTGTTGTAACAAATTCATATTCCATCTAAACAAAAATTGATGTATTTCAAATTCAGAAATACTTGCCATCTCAATTTTAGCCCTACTAAGAGGCCGTACCAAATCCATCAATGAACTAATAAATTTAAGTTGGGCTGCCTCATAATAATTTTGAAAATGTGGTAAACGTAATCCCCAAACTCATATTTCCAAGTTAATTTATTCAAAGCTACTCTTGAAAATGTATCCCTCCATAAAAACTCCCTAACCATTTTATTTAAATCTTGAAAAAAATTTTTATCAAGTAAATATGGAATAGATTGAAACAAATATTGTATACGCAGAAAGATATTCATCTTAATTGTATTTATCCTTCCCATTAAATTAATAGGTAAATCTTTCCATTTAATCAAATCAGTTTTGATTTTTTTCATTAATGGAGTATAATTCAATTTATATAAAGATTGATAATTAACATTCAAAATTATATCCAGATATTTAATTTGATCAGTCCACTTCAAATTAATAATATTCTTATAAACTGAATAATCTCCTTCACTTACCGGTAATATTTCACTTTTTTTCCCAATTAACTTTATATCCAGAAAGACATCCATATTGTATTAAACATTCCTTTAAATGCAAAAGTGACTGAGCTGGATTTTTTAAATACACCAATAGGTCATCAGCAAATAAATTAATTTTATACTCATCTAAAACTTTCATACCTTGTATCTGTGTGTATTTTGTCTTATCAACTGTGCTAAAGTTTCAATCACTAACGCAAACAAAGCTGGTGATAAAGGACAACCTTGATGAGTTGATCGAGTTAACTTAAAAGATTCCAAAATTAAACTATTCGTCAATACTCTAGCTACTGGTTTACTATATAGAGCCCTAATCCAACCAATAAAAGAAGGACCAAACTTCCTAAGTAGTCCTTTCTGAAAGCAGCATTCCTGTTTCTTATGACAGCATTTGCCTAAATTGAAGGGGTTGTTCAGGAGGTATGGATTGTGGAATTGTGGAGAAGTCAGGGGCATCAATACAAAGAAGAGCCAGTCTTCATTAAACCTATGTCCATAATAAGCAGAAATCACTTATTAAATTTATATAACAAAGGATACTGTCTACAGAACGCAGACTGCTGGCCCACAGCAGGATTGTGGGGCACTTGGGAGATACGATTTGCAAACGGACATGACCATGAGACATTCTCATGTACATCAGCTAGATGTAGCAGAATAGGCTGTGCGCAGCAGGCCTCATGTATCTTTAACTGAGCTATTTTCTATCACTGCAACTGAGATGAAGGAAACTTCCAGACCAGACTTAATTTGGTGACTTAGTATGTCAAACATGGTCATAGGTTTATCTTCTCTGCCTATCAATAACTGGGATATTTGCATACTCAGAGTCAGATGTGGAAACACTTTTGGGTGTCTTGACTAGCTATCTTTAGAAGCTTTTAAACCATCCATGAGAAATACTTTGTCTCGGCAAAAGGGTTTGAACACTCAGAAGTATCTTGTCAGTTAACGTTTTCCAATTGCAAATCTGTATTCAAATTAACCATCTATTAGATTCAAAATTTTGAAGTAAATAACCCCCTTTCGACTGGCATCCCAGTTAACTGGCTGTGCAGTGTCCTGGGATAGGAGTCCCTTTATGCCGTTTCCAAAGGGTCACCCTTAACTGGGACACAATTGCTTTTCCACTGAACACACTCATCTCAGGGATCGGAGTGGTCTACCTTCTACTGGAAATGGGTGACTTTCTGCTGTCCCTTTTCCACTGGTTTTATCAGCATGCCGGCATCAGCATATGCTGGGGATATGAGTAGGGGTAGAGGTGGTTAATCCCCTGTGTGAAATGAAGTCATTCTTGGGACAGGGTGTGGGTGGAAAAGGGACTAATGTGCGCTTTTACTGGTATTGAATTGAAATGGCATAGAATCATCTGATGTTATTTTTGTTCATAAGCATACAAAATATTTGGTGTACTTTGATTTTGGAGATTCCTTTGAATTTCCAAGAGAATATTTGCTTGATATAATGAATAAAGACCTCAGCTTTCATTCTCCAGTGACTCAGCTTATCAGTCATGACATTATTTTTGGTAGGACAGAGACACACTGACTTCCTCATAAAGTTGCAAATAGATTCTAATGTATATTATCTGCACAGATTAGTGAGCGTTATGTCTGATTCAGCAAAGTTCTTTTGCTGACCATTAGAAGATTTTCTGCCATTTGAAAAGAATGAAAATCGCCCCTTGAACTTCTCTAATCACATTGATTTTTTTCAAAATTATTAGAGAATACAGTCCATATTTGCTTTTTTTCTTGAAAGTCATCAATTCATATTTTTCTTTCAGTTGACTTAGAACTATAAAACTCTACAGCACAGAAACAAGCCCCTTCTCCCCTTCTAGTCTGTGATGAATCATATTTTTTGCATAGTCCCACTGACCTGCACACACTCCATAGCCCTCCATACTTGTCCCATCCATGTTTCAGTCCAAATTCTTCTTAAATGTTAAAATTGAACCCACATTCACCACTTCAGTTGGCAGCTCGTTCCTCTCTCCCACCTCTTTCTCTGTGAAGAAGTTCCTCATCACCTTCCCCCTAAACCTTTCCCCTTTCACTCTTAACCCATGTCCTTTGGTATTTCATGTACCCTCAGTATAAAACACCTATCTACATTTACTCTGTCTATCCTCCTTATAAATTTAAATACCTCTATCAAATCTCCCCTCATTCTTCCACACTCCAGGGAAAAGTCCTAACCTGTTTAACATTTCCTGTAACTCAGTTCCAGAATTCTGTGAAACTTCCTAATAAATTTTCTCTGCACTCTCTCTATACTTGCTATACACCTCTCTCTTCTTCCAAACCAGATCCCCAATATCCTTCAAAAACTTAAGGTTCCCTATGCCTGCTAAATTTGCCTTTAATCCTGACAGGAACATACAAACTCTGTAATCTCAAAATTTCACCTTTGAAGGTCTTCCAGTCTACCTCACACATCCTTGTTGGAAAACAACTTATCCCAATCCACGCATTTTAGATACTTTCTCATTTCCTCAAGATTAGACTTTTTCTAATTTAGATTTTTAAACCAAGGCCCAAACCTATCTTTCTCCATAATTAACTTGAAACTATTGGCAGACTTGTGACAGACCCAAGATGTTCCCTGCACATACTTCTGTCACCTGTCCTAAATTGTTCCTTAAAAGGAGATCCAGTATTGCATTCTCTCTAGTTGTTACCTCTATATATTGATTTAGAAAACTTTCCTGAACCAATGTGACAAACCCCAAGCCATCCAGCCCTTTTAAGATTTAAAAAAATGTTTAATTTAGAGATCCAGCATGGAAACAGGCCCTTTCAGTTCATGAGCTCAGGTTGCCTAAATACATCCATGTGTCTAATTAACCTTCTAACCTGTACATCTTTGGAACACTGGAACAAACCAGAGCACCTGAAGAAAACCCACAACTGCTACATTTTAAAAGAGTCCCTTTGAATCTTCTACACAGCACTAGGGATTAAAGAAAAACATTCCAAATTTGTGATAATTAATTTGAGAATGCAGTTTTGGGATAAACTGTAAATACACTTCATTCTGGAATCTTAACCGTGGCAGAGTTGTCAGGGACCAACAGTTGTTTAAGACTAGAGCTTCATCCATTAAGTAAGAAGGATTGTGATGAGAATTATGGAATATATCAAAATACATTTAAAATGTACTTTCATGAAACATGGTATATAAGATGACTGTAAATTGTAAATGATCTCAGCAGGAAATACTTCTAAACCCATTGTGGATTAATAATTTATCCAACCTTGAAATTTCTAGGTGTTTTCTTCACATATTTTGAATGATAAAATCGTAAAGTTGTCTTTGTAGAATCTATCCAGCTTAACTGCAACATTAAGCAAAATGGACTTACAAAAGGATTCAATTAAACCTTTCAAATGAATCTTTATTTCATCCATTGCTGAAGAATAGTCACAGTTTACTGAGAGTATTATCTTTATATTTAGTTCTGGAGTATTCTAATTAGGAATTGGGTTTTGTTATTTTGATTTTTAAAGTCACAGATGAAATAATAACAGATTTTCAGAAATACCATTTTAATTTTCCTCTTCACAGTTTAGTAATATTACTAAATAAAGTCAGTGTATTTATGCTTTTGATTGATTGATTATGATGAATTCTCCTACTTATGGGTCAGTGCTCCTTCTCCTACCCCTTGTGGTATGCGACCGTCAGCCTACTGCAGGGGGCGATCTCTGTACCTGCTGGAAAACCAGCTAAGGGGCTGACTCCACCTGGCTGACCAGAATAGACCACCTCAGCGGATGTCTCCACCTGGCCGGCTGTCAATATGCCAAGCTGAATATAAACCAGTTCATGCCTTGGTGGCTCCCCTGAGCCAGTCGCACGGGGAGCCACCAAGGCATGAACTGGTGTTCAGACTTTTACTGGAATAAAGCCTGTTGTACAGCCTTTTCTGAGTTTGTGCTTGCTTGCTACTACCTCAGTGCACCACACCCCTCTCCCCCACTATTTTGTTCAGGCACTTGCCTACATTTTTTCGTACTTTGATGAAGGGCTAAAGCCCAAAACGTTGGTTCTGTATCTTTATTTTTACTGTATAAAGTACACTGTTTGACCTGCTGAGTTTCTGCAGCATTCTGTTTTTACTGTATATAATGTCTTAATTCTTGCAATAGAAAATTAAAAATACATGGAGGAGCACTTTTCACATCTTCATTCTTCCTCTACACTGTTGGTAGTTCTCCCTTGTACCTGGACACCTCTGGTTAGGGTAAATCCAAGATTCACATGGCATGCAACAAAAACTCTTGAAAACTAAGTAAAGGCCTCAATTAATATAAATCACTGAAAATGACTCAATATAGAATATTACAAGAGACTACAAAATTATATGGTGTAAAGTACAACCAAATACCACGCACTAACATAGCCTCTGTGTTTGAACAATAGTGCAAAGCTTGACCTTTTAATCATAACTATAACTTCACCTGAACATGCATTGCTCTTTGAGTCTGAACACACTGACTCCAGGAATTATGAGAAGCAGCTTGGTAGATGATCAACTCTGGTCACAATCCCTTGCAAAATGCTCTAAGCTCTCTATGTTCAAATAAGTGCATGAATGTCCACATATTATTTCCTTTAATTCAAGATTCAACATTCCTTTATTGTCATGTAATAATTAGTCCTTGTCATTATTTTTGTTTCTGATAAGTAGACAAGAGAGGGAAAACTCTGAACTTCAAGATTACATCCATTGGAGCGCTTACATCCCTAACGTCGAAGTACTCGAGATGGCAGAGGTCGACAGCATCGAGTCCACGCTGCTGAAGATCCAGCTGCGCTGGATGGGTCACGTCTCCAGAATGGAGGACCATCGCCTTCCCAAGATCGTGTTATATGGCGAGCTCTCCACTGGCCACCGTGACAGAGGTGCACCAAAGAAAAGGTACAAGGACTGCCTAAAGAAATCTCTTGGTGCCTGCCACATTGACCACCGCCAGTGGGCTGATAACGCCTCAAACCGTGCATCTTGGCGCCTCACAGTTTGGCGGGCAGCAACCTCCTTTGAAGAAGACCGCAGAGCCCACCTCACTGACAAAAGGCAAAGGAGGAAAAACCCAACACCCAACCCCAACCAACCAATTTTCCCCTGCAACCGCTGCAATCGTGTCTGCCTGTCCCGCATCGGACTTGTCAGCCACAAACGAGCCTGCAGCTGACGTGGACTTTTTACCCCCTCCATAAATCTTCGTCCGCGAAGCCAAGCCAAAGAAAGACATTTATGATAGTGTAGAGAAAGCACAAATTACGTTCATTGGTTCAGTGTTGTTCATGCCTCTGTAGAGATGACTTCATCTGCAGATTTTTCAGCTTACAGTTAGTCAGTAAAGTTAAAACTTTAAAAATGCCTGTGGTTTGTAATGTTGGAAAATATATTTTGATCATTTTTTTGTCAACATTGGTTAATGCTGATTCGTCAGAAAATAAATATAGTTCTGCTGAAGTTTTGGCTCAAAATTCTTTCTTAACAAAGTTGAAACGCAATCTAAATTTCATAGTTAATTTTCATTCATTATTTTGCTAATAACATCAAGGAAACAAGTAACCAGTTTTCTGGCTTAAAGGGTATTAGCTGAAGGTAAGTGTAGCCAATCAATTTTGAAGAAATCCTAGCTTTATCTTTCCAAATTGTATTATTCACATCACTTGGAAAGAACAAAGGAAATATTTTCATACGGATCTTAAGAGGATTAATCTAAATGACAAGATCAAATTTGGCGGCATGGTTGGTGTAATGGTGAGCTCAATGCCTTTACAAATCCTGCACTGTCTGTAAGAAGTTTGTACGTTCTCCGCATGACTGCGTGGGTTTTCTCTGGGGACTCTGGTTTCTTCCCATTGCTCAAATAGTATCAGGGTGTACGTTAATGGGGTGTAAATTGGGTGGTGTGGACTCATAAGCCGAAATGGCCTGTTACTGTGCTGTAGTCTAAATTTAAATGATTTTTAAAATTTTAATATAATTTTTAAAAATTTAAACATTTTAAATTTAAAATTAATTATTTTTTGTCCTTTGAAAATCTCTGGAGAAAGCCATGAACCCATGACCATTCACCGCAGAGT